>NC_045552.1:49380989-49730989 GCF_009769535.1 Thamnophis elegans | reverse complement strand
TAGAAGAGGTTAGAACTGGCAGGAACCCACCCCAGTTCTAGACCTTCAAAATGGATCCCCAAATATCCATGTTGAATATAAAGGATTAGATATTATTTAGACAAGTTATGGCATCCACAAACTTATAAGAGACATGGTGGCTCAGTGTCTAAGACACTGAGTTTCTTGATCAGAAGGTGGGCAGATCAGTGTTTGAATCCATAGCTCCACGTAACTGAGTGAGCTCCTGTTACTTGTCCCAGCTTCTGCCAACCTAGCAGTTCGAAAGCACGTTAAAAATGCAAATAGAAAAATAGGAACCACCTTTGGTGGGAAGGTAACAGTGTTCTGTACTCCTTTGGGGTTTAGTCATGTCGACCACATGACCAGGGAGTCATCATTGGACAATGCTAGCTGTTTGGCTTTGAAACAGAGATGAGCACCGCCCCCTAGAGTCAGGAACGACTAGCACATATGTGCGAGGGGAACCTTTACTTTTATAACTTCCATTAAGTTTAATAGTAATGAAATGAAAAGAAACACACCTTTTTCCTGTTGTCCAAATAAATATTTTTTTTAGTGTGTATGTGTGTGTGTCTAGAGGTCCTATTATACCACTCTAAATCTAAAAGGTTTGGCCCTCTTCTAATAGACGGCCTTATTATTATGAGTGTCACTCCCTGTTTTTATTTTACAGGCCATCCTTGATTTACAACCACAACTGAGCGCCAAATTGCTAAGTAAGACAGTTGTTAAGTGAGTTTTGCCCCCCTTGTGCGGCCCTTCTTGCTACGGTTGTTAAGTGGATCACTGCAGTTGTGAAATTACTGGCACGGTTGCTAAGGGAATCTGGTTTCTCTGTGGACGTCACTTGTCAGAAGGTCACCAAAGGGGATCACATGACACCAGGACATTGCAATCATCATGAATACCAGTATATGCCAGTTGTCCAGCATCCCAATTTTTGATCATCTGACTACGGGGATGTTGCAACGGTCATAAGTGTGAATAGTCCCCACACATTTTTTCAGTGCTGTTGTAAATCCAAACGGTCATTAAATGAATATTGAGGAATACATTATCTAGCTATCTATCTCTTCTATCTATCATCTATCTATTATCTCACTCCATCCATCCATCCATCCATCCATCCATCCATCCATCCATCCATCCATCCATCCATCCATCCATCCATCCATCCATCTATCTATCTATCTATCTATCTATCTATCTATCTATCTTCTGCCACATACCTCCCAACGACCGATAAGATCGCACAGGGTGGGCCTTCTCCAGGTGCCGTCAGCCAAACAATGTCGGCTGGCAACCACCCGGGGGAGGGCCTTCTCTGTAGCCGCTCCGACCCTATGGAATGAACTGCCCCCAGAGATCCGGACCCTACCCACTCTCATGACCTTCCGAAAGGCTATTAAAACCTGGCTATTCTGGCAGGCCCCGGGCTGTTGACCTCATAATTGAGGTCCAGCCCCGATTAGACTGGGTGTATGATATGACTTTTTAAATCTATGTTTCTTTATTTTTAACTTTTCTATTTTTAAATGTATTTGTTGTAAGCCGCCCGGAGTCCTCCGGGATTGGGCGGCCTATAAATTCATTAAATCTAATCTAATCTAATCTAAACTAATCTATCGATTGATTGATCGATTGATTGATCGATCGATTGATCGATCGATTGATCGATCGATTGATCGATCATCTCTCCATCCATCCATCCATCCATCTATATCTTCTATCTATAATCTATCTATCATCTCTCTCTCTCTCCATCCATCCATCCATCCATCCATCCATCCATCCATCCATCTATGTACATTGTCTGTCCGTCCGTCCGTCCGTCCGTCCGTTCATCCATCCATCCATCCATCCATCCATCCATCCATCCATCCATCCATCCATCTATCTATCTATCTATCTATCTATCTATCTATCTATATTGTATCCATCTTGCTAAAGGAGAGCTTACAGACTTTGAATTAAATGCAGTTATAAAACATAACAACAATACCGATTTTACATTTTAAAAAGTCCCAATTAAAATACAACTAAGCAGGAGGGAGCAAAGTGCCTCCGGAGATGAGGTAGGGTGTTGTCCACCTCATCAGCCACCTCCCACGTGCCACGCCACTGTCGGGGCCCCCAGGCTTTATATTTATTTCTCCACTGAAGGATCCAGCTTCCCAGTCCACGAGGTTGTTTACTCCCTTACAGGAGTTGCTTTTGGCAGTATCTGCAGTGGTGTCATTATCTCTACTTTTCCAGACTTGGATGGACAACCGTGGAGGCCCAGGCTATCCAATTAGCAAGATAAGAAATAAGGACATGCAAGGAGCAGAGGCTTTCTCTCCCTATAAGAAGCAGGAGTTTTTTTCTGCATAGAGACCCACCGTGCACTGAAAATTGTCAGCATGAATCAAGGCTGCTGTTCTTGAGGGGTTAGAGTACCTTATCTTGACAATGCTACTGTCTATGATAGAAAAGCTGCCCCTTCAGGAACTGGCTTTCTCTAACCCGCGAGAGAAGGGCAAAAAAAGGAGAGAGAGAAGAAAAAAAAAATCCCCAGCAACACGACAAATAAATACATGCATTCAATGCACTTGAAGATCTGTCTACTGTGGGTTAGCCCAATTTGAAGCACATCCTGATATTTGTGGAGCATTAATTTGGGTAGGATCCAGAGTGGATGAGAATACGATCTCAGCTACCTTCCCTGTTTAATATGCTCCGTGTTAAAATTAAATAGTGACAGAGATGTGGAGGGAAGGGTGTGTGTGTGTGTGTGTAGGACGAGCGATTTGGGGATTTACAATTATTGAAGAGATGCCTCTGTCTTAACAATAAGCCCCGGCGTTTTCTCAACCTTGCTTGGTCTCCAAGGTCTCCATTAAACAGAATAAGGATGGCTGCTTCTCAGAAGTTGTCAGATGCAGAGCATATAGCCTGAATGCACAATTGAGGCATTAAGGACACTGGTCTACCTTTGCAATAACCTTGCTTGTACGTCGAGAGAACGTACTGACATGATTTCGGCTGCAAGATCCGAGCTCGGCCCGGGGAAGATGTTGTACGGAAATTCACCGGAGGAAGGAAGAAAAGAGGAGGCCCCGGGTTTCTAACATGTCTAATTCAGTCGGAAAAAATAATAATAATGATACAGTGCTCAAATGAACTGTGGCAAATTTAATGAGCAGTCTTGAGGACAGAGACACATGTAGTGTGATGGGCACTCCAGGGAGAGTGATTAGGTGTACAGGGACTAATTAGCATGAAATATGAATGCGTTGGTATAAGTAGCCTTGATCTATGGGCCATCTATATTATGGGCTATGATTTTTGCATGAGCTTAATGAAAAGGAATTCAGAACTAAGGCCGTTTCGAACGTTTTAGACAAGTATCCCAACATTCACACTATTGAACTGGGATGGTAAACTTATGGCACGCATGCCAGAGGTGGCATACAGAGCTCTCTCTGTGGGCACATGCACAGTTTCCAGCTGCTCTTCTGGTTTCTGGCACGCACATGCACACTGGTCTTCGCGGGTGCTGGAAAACGGCCTGAAAATGGCCCAAAAAATTGTCCCAAAAACAGGCTGTTTCCAGGCTGTCTCCCCGCCCATAAAATGGTCGGAAACGAGCCTGAAAAAAGTCCCCCCCCCAAAAAAAATGCATGCTACAGCCAGCTGGTCTTCGGGCTTCCGTTGCTTTGGCATGCACACATGCATGCGCATGCACACACATACCACTTTGGTCACTTGGTGCCAAAAAGGTTCACCATCCCTGTTATAGAAAGTTGTGGGCCAAGCTTCGTTGGAGATGCTCCATATCAAAGATCGAATCTGAAGGATTATTTTTGCATTGCAGTGTATTTGTACACATTTGACTAATTTCAACTAATGGACAATAGATTCCGATTTGTTATCCCCATTGACATGTGCTGTGCAACCGATAAACTATCCATAAAGGAGAATATTTGTAGCTCAGGTTTGAAAGGAGTCGTCCTTGGTGCTTTCTGAGCTTGGTTTTTTTTCTTGCCGACGTTTCATTACCCCAACTAGGTAACTTCATTAGTGCTAAGGCTACGTAGTTGGAGTAATGAAACATATGCAAGAAAACAACCACACTCAGAGAGCACCAAGGACCCCTCATGCCAACCACCATGAACTATCAATATTCTCCTTTAAGGATAATTGTGTGTTGCAGAGCACATCAACGGGGATACAAATCTGATTCTAATGTCCATAATTCTTTTAGAAAATGTACTATATTGTTGTTGTTAGTTGCGAAGTCATGCCCGACCCATCGCAACCCCATGGACAACATTCCTCCAGGCTTTCCTGTCTTCTACCATCCTCTGGAGTCCATTTAAGCTCACACCGACTGCTTCGGGGACTCCATCCAGCCACCATTTTCTCTGTCGTCCCTTCTTCTTTTGCCCTCTATCTTTCCCAGCATGAGGAAGTCCTTCCTTCTCATTAGGTGGCCTGCGAGTCCTTCCTTCTCATTAGGTGGCCAAAGGATTTGAGTTTCCTCTTCAGGATCTGGCCTCCTAAAGAGCAGTCAGGGTGGATCTCCTCTAGGACTGACCGGTTGGATGGCCTTGGAGTCTAAGGGACTCCTAGGAGTCTTCTCCAGTACCAGTAGTATGACTAGGTCATACATTTATTTACTTTTTCTCTGTTCTTTCATTTTGAAAAGGTAACTGGGCCATTAGAAAAGAAAAGACGGTATAAATCAAATATCTAGGATGCGGTAGGTGTTTTTTTTTTACTGGACTCAAATAAAATGTATCTTTTTTTAAAAGAGAAAAGGAAAAAAGACTAATTTTCTGGAACTAATTATGATGAAGATTATGTCAATAGGATCTAGGCCCATGATGGCGAACTGATGGCACGCCTGCCCGAAGTGGCACGCAGAGCCATGTCACCTGGCATGCGTGAGGTTTCCCCGTTCCTCTTCTGGGTTTCTGCCGGTGCAGCGAAGAGCTGGTCTTCCATTTTCCAACGTGAGTATGTGCGCCGGCCAGCTGATGGTGATGGGAATTCCCACCAGTAACCAGAAGACTAGCTGGCTGGTGCCGATGTGTGCCAAAAACTGGAAGTTCATTTGCTGGCGTGTGCATGCCCCACTGGGCACCTCCTCTTCCGTGTTGTGGCCCTGACTAGCAATGTAAGCTTGTGCGCTCCCTTTTCAGCACTCGGTACCGAAAAGGTTTGCTATATATATAGCAAACATATATACACATATATATATATATATATATATGTGTGTATGTGTATGTGTATGTGTATATGTATGTATTTATGTGTGTATGTATGTATGTATGTATGTATGTATGTATTTATTTATTTATTTATTTATTTATTTATTTATTTATTTATTTATTTATTTATTTATTAATTAAAATTTATATGCTGTCCAATCCCGAAGGACTCCGGGCGGCTTACAAAAAAGAAAAAGAGAAAGAAAAAAATAAGAAAAAAAGACAGTTTAAAATCACAAAACACATGCAATCATTCTAACCGGGGCTGGACCTCAACAATGAGGTCAACAGCCCCAGGCCTGCCAGAACAGCCAGGTTTTTACAGCTATCCCTGACTTAGGCCTTAAAAAAAAATATTACTGAACGCTGCTTCTTGATTTTCAGACCTAGGATAGGAAAGTGATTAGCAGGGAACATTTAATTGGATAATGCATAAATTAGGGGAAAAATGTCAAAACCTGCAAGAGAGGAAGAAACAGCTATTCTGTATTATGAGAAAAATGCTAATGTGATTTGCTTCGGAATTTATTGTTGAGCAGAGATAGTGTGGCATGTAAGGTATGAATTAATGTAGTGAATATCAAGAGAAATTCACCACCGGTCATAAAAAGGAGCAGGGAAAAAAACAACACTTAGGTTTTGCTACTTGCACTCGCTCTCTAAAAGTTTAATAAAGCATGTTATCCTTGAAGTATGTTAGCGCAGGCTGCTTGAACATCTGTGCTACATCTCTGTCTTTGTTCCAGTGGTAAAGGAAAACAGAAAGTACAATTAAGTGAAACTTTCATTACATCCAAACCGAGGAGAATGGTTAATTACTTCTGAACATGAGCCAGGCTTTACAAGCTATCTTTAAAGCTTAATATAACATTGGCTTCAGATCTTGGATTGTTTTTTTTTTCCTTTCCATTTTTTAATTAGGAAGCTGTGCATAATTTCTTGAGGCTAGGGAGGAGGGTAGCAGGGAAGGCTACAGAGTCCATCCGCTAGCTGCACATGGCCTTCGTGGTGGATGAAACTGTGATTAATGTGGTGTGATGTCATGCAAACCTGGGTATTAAGATCTATTCTTAGTGAATCTGGGAGAAGTGTTTCAAGATAACCAGCATTTGCAAAGGAAATGCAATTGGTTGATTTTCTTCAAGTGCATTGCCAAATATTAATCTATTTTAACTGAATTCCGTTGGCATGAGGCTTAATATCGTTTAGATTCTAAACAGGGAAATAAAATAAAATATAAGACTCGGATGCATTTATAATATTGAAAATTCTGCAGAAAGCTGATAAAACCGGAAGAAATTGATGGTCTGTCTGTCTGTCTATCTCTCTGTCGGCAGTTTGAAACCCTAGCACTGCGTAATGGAGTGAGCTCCCGTTATTTGTCCCAGCTTCTGCCAATTTAGCAGTTCAAAAGCAGGTAAAAAATGCAAGTAGAAAAATAGAGACCACCTTTGGTGGGAAGGGAACAGCATTCCGTGCGCCTTTGGTGTTTAGTCATGCCGGCCACATGACCACGGAGACGTCTTCGGACAGCGCTGGCTCTTCGGCTTTGAAACGGAGATGAGCCCCCTAGAGTCAGGAATGATAGCATATATGCGCGAGGGGGAACCTATACATATATACGTAATTGCCTGCATATGTTTTCAAGCTTGTATGATGGTCTTTTCTCACAGTTTCATGCCTCACTGTTGAGCATTAATAGAAACTTCTGGAAAGGCATAATGTTCCTCATCAGCATATCTTTGTCTCCCCATTATACCTGCCTGTTAAGGGAGAAAAAGATTTTCTTTTGAAAGCCTAATTTTGAAATACCTGGCCAAAACTATCTGCAAAGCTGATTGAAAGAAACTGGCACGGACCAAAAAGTGTGTTGATTAGGCCATTTGAGATAATACAAAAACCATTTGTTTCTTATAAAAAAGACCTTCAGACAGGGCAGTGAAATACCTAGAGAAGCCAGCACATCAAACATGCGTCATAACTGTACACATCTTTTGTGAGCCGTTGGTGCTTATTTTTTCGTCCTTAAAGCCAAACTGATTTTGAGCGTCATTAGCAAAGAATGAGAGCTTGATGAATCAGCTAGGAATATATGGATTGCCATGCTTCTTAATATATGCAGTGTAGGAAGCTCCCGCTTTGAATTCTGTGTTGAGTTCAACAGTCACAATGTTGCTCCAGCCTCTGGCATTTCCTTCCTCTTGTTTCCTAAAGTGGGTTCAAAGGGGCATCAATTTGTGGTGCTGTTGAGATGTAAAATTTGGGGCCATTGTCAGCCGTTCCTTTTTGCAAGATGGAAAAGCAAAATTACCCAGAGTGGGTGGGTGGGGGGTAACTATCCCATGGTGATTATCGATGAAAGATACAGAAGTGACCACGGGGTAGATGGAAGAGAAAGGCCAAGTGTTGTCTGTAGGTAGGCTTATGACAAAATTGGGGCTGTCAGTCAAGTGGGGATCTGTTCTGACCCCCCCTCGTTCTACACCAAAGCACACTCCGAGCCAGAGATAAATTACAGCATTTAATTAACAGACAAACAGGTCCTTGGCAGCAACCTGGCACAGACAGACTTGGGCAGCAATAAACACAGATAAGGGTTGGCAGCAATCCAGCCTGCCAAGCTCATACAAAGTTCTCCGACATTCAATTCTGTGTTGATTTCTGCAAAGAGGGACGTGTGCACAAGTAGTTTTTTATAGTCTGGAGATGAGCCTAATGACCACCAGCTGAGTGCAATCACCTCCTGTCATTGCATAATTGTTCCTGATGCTTATTAGCTCTTCGATGGCGTGCATCCAGGAACAACTCACTACTGGCTTCCAGCTCACTCTCCCTTGTCTCCTCCCCACTGTTCCAAGGCTCAGGTGCCTCCTGGTGGCCAACCAGCCTCTCTGCGCCCTGCTCAGAGTCGGAACCCTGTCCAGGGTCCTCCACATCCTCCAGAGCTGACTCAGAGGGTCCTTCGCTGTCGGAGTCTGGTGGCAGCTTCAACGGCTCCTGCTGGGCCACAACAGGATCAGATCTAGAAGAAACTAGTTTTTGAAGGATCGCTAAATATCTTAGGATCTAACAATGAGTTCAAATGCAACCTGTTGATTTTTTTTAAGGGATTTATTTAAGATTCAAAAGGAAATTTGTAGGAAAGATAGGGGAGGGAAACATGTGCAGTACTTTGGTGCATTAGAGTAAGATTATAGAATCAAACCTCAGCTTTTTACTTCGACATTCTAGCATATAAACTAGTCATTTTTATAACAATAAACTTAGACATGTAACCTCTTAAATGTGGTAACTGTTAAATCAGGAGCAAGGATAAAGTTGAAAAGCACTATGAGTTTATCTCATGATGCTAATTTAGAAGGGTATAAATGACAACTACCAACTATCAAGGCAATTTGGCACCAAATAAAACTCAGCAAACTTCAAAGGAGGTTGGGCTTCGATCTCTTATGTGGGCATAAAGATTCAAAACTGATGATGTGTTTGACATTGCCCTCAGGCTCAGTCTGTTCATCTCCTACAATCTATCTATCCCTCCCTCCCTCCCTCCCTCCCTCCCTCCCTCCCTCCCACCCTGCTCTCTCTGTGTGTCTCTGTGTGTGCATAACTCTGGAACACCTCGAGCAATTTCAACCAAACTTGGTACACAGATTACTTATCTTCTGGAAACAAATACCATTTGCGGGGGGGGGAGACACCCCCTACACCCCTTGGGATGTGTGTTCTGTTAAGGTGCAGCCTGTTGTGCCTCAAATGGCTTCCACTGTACTGCCTTAATATGGCTTCTACTGTATAGTGCTGTGGAGTTGCCATGGTAACGGCTTTACAGTATTCCACAAGTGGGCTCCCTCTGGTAAGGGGGAAAATCCAACATTAGAAATTGTGGCAACATTCATGGAAGGAGGGTTGGGATAAATAAATATCCGGGCAGCACCGGGTTATCAGCAGACCCAAATGAAAAGAAATGGTTTTCTATGCCAGTCAACAAAGCAGCTGATTTTGCAATGTATTTTTTTCCCTCAGAAATACAGCATAAATCTTTCTAGGCTTCCTTAACTGTCCACGCCAGCCTTCTCGCTTCATCTTCCATGATGTTTTTCCCCCTCTCTCAAGATTTAGCTGAAGGTCATGTCTTTGCAAAGAAGGGGAGTGGGATTTACTTGCAATCAAAGGATATTAATACTTTATTAGAGCCTGTCACTAGGATCATTCACAGCAATCTGTCAAGTTGGAAAGGAATTTGATTTCCCCCCTTTTTTGTCTTCCTATTTTTCCTTTCCTTTTCCTTTTCTTTGTCCTCCCCACATCTGTGTTACTGTGTCAATCTGTTTTATTGAGGTTTTGATATATGGTGTTGTTTGAGCCAGTTGAAGTGTATTCATAAATTGTTGATTGTTGATTCTTCATTCATGGCTTTATTCAATCTGCTTTTAAAACCTCTGAAGGAGGGATAATCATGGGGTGTGGAGTTTTTTTGCCCATAAATTGTCTATTGTGTGGAAAGTAGACATCTCTTTCTAAGTAATCTCACCATGAGGAGAAACAGAATTTATGTCTTTGGAACCTGGAAAGGCAATAGGTATCTTAAACGAATTCGGTACTGCGGTCAAACGACAGGAACAGTACTATCCTGATTGGAACAAATGGTGGGAGAACAAATTTTGTTTAAACCAGAATTGTTTCTCCTAGGCATAATCCCGGAGGGGTTTAAGAAAAATGCACTTTATCTAATTATACATGTACTAACTACGGCGCACATAACTTATGCGCAGTATTGGAACAATGAAAATATACCATCAGAGCTAGATATAATCAGAAAAAGTTTTGACCTGTACAGAAGCAGATAGGCTTACTCTTGAACTTAAAAATAAAGGGGAATCAGAATATTTTGAAGTCTGGAAGAGATTTTATGATTGGTATAGGACAAGGTGACAAGACTGGAACAAACTATAAATACTGTGATTGGACAGAAGTAAGTAAATAAAATCTTTATTACAATCAAAGACCAGCAATACACATTAGTTTTTACACTATATTAAAAAAAATACTAACATTAAAATATAATTAAAAAATATTGACATTAAAAGTGGATAATAACATAATGGTCCAAAAATTGTTAAAGGTATGTCCAGATAATTGGTACAAGATGGTACTATACTTCTGTAGCCAATTTTTTTCTTATGGACATTGCAGCAGCACAGAACTTTGCCACTGCATATGTGGCAACCGGGTTAGTGTCCTGGAGGAGAAAGCCTAGATAAAAATGGTCTGCCCTCCCTGGCAATCTCTAATAAGGGGAGAATACGTGCAGACCTACAAGCTCTGTATAGCTCGCAGTGTAATAGAACATGTGAATTATCTTCCACTTCTCCTTTACCACAAATACAAACCCGTTCTGCTATAGGTGTTCTCTTATATACCTGCCCTGGAGGAATGCTGAAGGAAGAATGTTAAATCTGGCTCTGAAGAAAGCTATTCTTTGTTTTGGGGAGATCAGGTCATTTAGATATCTTGCCGATTCCCACACACCCTGTTTGATTCTGGATTGGACAGAAGGATAGATAATGTATTAAGTAGGCTAATAGACAATGGATGAGGCTAATTGTATATAATGTGATTGTATGGTCACTTTGACTTTGCGGTACTGCTCTGTTTTAAATGTAAAAACAATAAAATATATATTTTTAAAAATATAACGGTACTATATGTATCTTTTAAAAAAAACAACCCACAGGGAGTCCTCAGGTCACAACTGAGGAGTTTGTGAATTTGTGGTTGCCAGATAAGGTGTTTTTAAATGAGTTGCACCTGGTTTTATGGCATGATTGTTGAGAGAATCACTGATTGTTAAGCAAATCTGGCTCTTCCCCCATTGACTTTGTTTGACAGAGGTCAGCTAGGAAGGTTAGCAATCACATAACTTTGGGACAGCTCAACCAGAGGTTGTATTTTGCCAGCTTGCACCGGTTTGGGAGACCTGGTAGTGGCAGCAGTGCGGGGCTCGCACCCTGACATCAACACAGACCTTCTGCGCATGCCAGAAGGGCACGCTCCCGCTACCGAACCGGTAGCAAAGATAAGAGGATTTCATGCCTGAGTGCAACCGTCATATAAATACATTCCAGTTGCCAAGTGCCCATGTTTTGATCATGTGACGGTTACCACAGTTGTAAGTCTTTTTACAAGTCTTTTTACAAGTTACAAGGCCATTGTAACTTCAAATGGTTCCGGAGGCAGTGGCTTCAATCCTAGGTAGAGGCAGATATTTCTCTCTCTTGGCCCATTGAGATTATATCTACTGAACAAAACTCCACCTTGGCGACATGAAAGGCATCTGGCCAGTAAACCCTCAGCTCCATTCATTTGCCCAGACTCCAGCCTGCAAGGAATTATGGGCTCATTAAAAGACAATGATGATTGTAACTTCAAACAGTCACTAAATGAATGGTTGGAAATTGAGGATTGCATAATTATTAATCATTAGTTTAGAGGCAATGAAGGATCCTAGAGTATCTTAAGTTATATTTGCTGTTCTGTTCCTCTGTCTTTGTTTTTGTAGTTGCGTATAGGTTTTATATTCAAAGGAAGAAAAGTTCGAGGCAGTTTTTTAATAGCAAAGATCTAAGTAACGCATTGCACCCATAAAATGCAGATTTTTCCAAGCAGATGCCATATTATGATGACTTAATGCAAATCTGATAGCAAGTTAAATCAAAGTTTTTATGCAGAAGTAAGAAATTAACAATTTTTATTAGACTTACGCCCAAGCAGTATAGATTTTTCTGATTTTGTGCAGGCCAAAAACAGCTTTAACATCAAATGATTATACTCCTTTTGTTTCCTTATCTGGATAAATAGCTGATGAATAATTTCCTATTCCACATATACCCCCTTTGTACAAAAATGAGATGAAGCTTCTGAAATAATTATGGCAAAAGTAAGGGCTTTGTAGTTTCAGATAAATAGTTGAACTTTTTAATTCTTAATCTCATCCCCCCTTTTTCATATTTATCCCAGGTAGCCTATGCATATTTTATTAAAAGAAATAAGACCGGCTACAACCATCTTAATTTAATTTAAAGCTGAAACAACGTTCTCATATACATTTAAAAACAATATTATAATTTTTAAACCACTGAATAAGTAGTTCTTTGCACAGGAAGTTATGTTCAAAATGTTTATAATTTTCCTTTTCAACTTCTGAAAGACAGCAAAAGGCAATTGACTTCTTTGGCTCAAAATATTTTTAGAGAGACATTTACTGAAATTTGAGCTGAGCGGATTTGGTGATTATCCTCTATGGTTGTAGAATGATGGCTTAACCTACCGACAAATTTTAGATTATTTTTATAAATCTAAATATGCTTTTTAGATATTGTAAAAGAGTTGTTAGTGAAGAAAAGGAACATCCAGGGGTCTGATTTTTGGGTTCTACGACTAGTACCCAATTGGATTTTAGTAAAAAACAGGTTTATAAACTTGGTTATGTGTTGTGGCCCAGCAGGAGCCGTTGGAGCTGCCACCAGACTCCGATAGCGAGGGACCCTCTGAGTCAGCTCTGGAAGATGTGGAGGACCCTGGACAGGGTTCCGACTCTGAGCAGGGCGCAGAGAGGCTGGTTGGTCACCAGGAGGCACCTGAGCCTTGGAACAGTGGGGAGGAGACAAGGGAGAGTGAGCCGGAAGCCAGTAGTGAGTTGTTCCTGGATGCACGCCATCGAAGAGCTACTAGGCGTCAGGAACAATTACACAATTACAGGAGGTAATTGCACTCAGCTGATGGCCATTAGGCTCCTCTCCAGACTATAAAAAGGCTACTTGTGCACACGCCCCTCTTTGCAGAAGTCAACACAGAATTGAATGTCGGAGAACTTTGTGTGAGCTTGGCAAGCTGGATTGCTACCAAGCCTTATCTGTGTTTATTGCTGCCCAAGGTTGTTTGTGCTGGGTTGCTGCCAAGGATCTGTTTGTCTGTTAATTAAATGCCGTAATTTATCTCTGGCTCGGAGTGTGCTTTGGTGTGGAACGAGGAGCGTCAGGACAGTTATGTTAACAGTGGCTTCCAGTATCACTATAGGTCAGTGACAGCTAACCTTTTTGTCCTTTATGGGCACACATGCCCACACCCATAATGCAATGCTTTCTATAACCCCCTCCCCCCAGGCATCAGAGGTGGGTTCCTACCAGTTTGCACCTATTCGGTAGAATCGGTTTGTCAAATATACCGAACCGGTTAGAAGAGGTTCCACCAGTGGACCCAGAAAGCAGGCCACACCTCCAGAAGAGGTTCCAAAATTTTTTGAAACCCACCACTGCTGTGCATGCACGTGACCCCCACCCTGCACTCCCACTGCCCCCCGCCCCCGTGATGGCATAGGTTTGCCATCGACGTACAACAGACCATATCTCTCCCAACATTGTGTTTACAACCTCTTTTGGTCACAACTAGGGAATTCTGAGAGTTGAGGTCCACACATCTTAAAGTTGCGGAGTTTGAAAAAACATTAATTTAGCATGTTCCTCCTGAACATTTTGCCAGCCTGACAAACAAAACACTTCAACAAATAAATAAGAGGCCGGTTGAGGTCTGTGTTGTGTTTTTCACACAGATCCCACCCGCTCAGGTACCTACACGCTTTGAATTCGGAGAAAAATAATCATTGCCGAAGTATTAAGTGCTTTATAAAAAAATAATAATACCGTTTGATTTCTTTACGTGTCATCCTGAAGATGAATTTAATTGTTGGAGGAAATGAATGAATTTGTATCCAGGCAACCTAATGGGGAAGGCGCCATCTGCTTAAATATGGTATTGAATAGTGTTAAAAAGACTAATAGTAAAAAAAATAAAATCCTTCTCCCTTTTTAAGTAGAGAACTAAAGTGCAAAGAACACTATGTTTTCTGTTTCATTTCCTCTGCAAACTACAACTAGTTGCAAATGTTTGGTTGTTTTCCTGTCTTTAATTAAGTGTGGGAAAAACATCATGACTGAGACGTACCTTGCTCATTTGTTCGATACAGTGTTTTATAACTTCATAAGAACAAAATGTAGAGTTGGCAATCACCTGGAGGAAGCTTAAAGTAGTGAAGAACTGACCTCGGGTTATTACACTCTCGGTACTTCAGTTGCAGGGAGATTTCATCATGCAGCATTAGCTACAGCGTTCCATAGATAGAGCTCTGCGTTGCTGCGTTGTGAGATGACGTGGCCACAGGTTCTCTGCTGAGGATGGTTGCCACCATAGTACCCTAACTGCCCTTTGGCATCCCTTGGTGTGTGCAGACGACACAGAAAAGTTTCGAGACATTGAACTTCGTCTGAAAGTTCTTCAAGCAAGCGAAGTGGAGTGAATTATCTGATCGTGGCAAAGCAGGAGCTGAACAATTGCAGATAGGTGAATAGGAGAACTTTCTCTTCTGTGGATCCAAAAGGGGTACCTAGGTGCTCCCATGTTACACCCCTTTTAGGCGGCCTGCACTGGTTGCCGGTTGTCTTCCGGGTGCGATTCAAGGTACTAATTATGACCTTTAAAGTGCTCCATGGCTTAAGCCCAGGATACCTGCGAGACCACCTACTGCCACCGGTAGCCTCCCACTGTCCAGGGCGATCCCACAGAGTTGGCCTCCTTAGGGTGCGGTTGGCCAGACAGTGTCAGCTAGCGACCCCCAGGGGGGGAGCCTTCTCTGTGGGAGCGCCTTCCCTCTGGAATGAGCTGCCTCCAGAGCTTCGTATAATCCCCGACTTCTGGTCCTTCCGACGCGCCCTAAAAAGTTGGCTTTTCCAGCAAGCCAGCCTGGCCTGAATAAAATAAAATAAATGATTGATTATTGTTAATTTTAATCGAATTTTAAATGTTATTGTTAATCTTAATTGGGTTTGTTTTTTGGATACTCTAATTTTTTTTAAACTTTTGTAATATGTGTTTTTTTTTTAATGTACATTGCCCTGAGTCCTTGGGAGAAGGACGGCATATAAATCCAACAAACAAACAAACAAACAAACAAACGTAAATCAGAGTTTAAGGCAAAGCATTGCGCAAAGTTCCAATTTATTAAAAGAGCCGTGTTGGCACATCTGGGAAAACCCGAATCCGAATTCCTAGTTTTCTCCATCTAGTTGAAAGTTCAAGATCTCGCCCCCACACACACAAGTCCATCACACGATCCAATCTTCCACTGTCATGCTGGCAGTTCCACCCAGCCAGTTCCGGTTGGGTGCAAAGACAAAGGATGACCTTGGTTTTCTAGGAAGAATTTTGTTATGGCTACATTGCATCTCACGCCTTAACAATCCCCCCTCCCATTTTCCCACAATAGAAAATGCATAGCAGAATAATAGAAAGTGTGGCAGGCCAAAGATCCAAAAGAAAAGATGGCTGCATCCCCCACATCCCATCATAATTTAAGAACAGTTGATTCGAGCAGATGGGCCTTCGGTATTAATAACTCAGGTTCCACCTCTGATAGTAGCCTCTACTGCATACAAGTAGTCCTCAAATTATAATCACATTTGGGATCAGAATTTCTGTCGCTAAGCACGGAGGTTCTTAAGTGAGCCATACTCCACTTTAGGACCCTTTTGACATGGTGGTTGTGTGAACCGCAGCATTTGTTAAGTCAATCGTCTGCTCGTTAAGCGAATCCATCTTCTCCCATTGACTTTGCTTTTTTGGAAGCTGGCTGGCAAGACTGCAAACAGTGATCATGTCATCCTGCAACCGTCTTTAAAACATGCCAGTTGCCAAGTCCCCAGATGTTGATCATGTGACTGTAGGGATGTTGCAAGGACCCATCATAAGTAACTTTTTTTCCAGTGCCATCGTAACTTCAATCCCTAAACATGATTCTGTAATTATTTGTAATTTTGTTTTTGGTGGTGGTGGTGGGATGGATGGATTAGTACAGGGGTGTCAAACTGTATATCACTGAGGGCCGCAGTTGGTGGCTTGGATGAACATGGCTAGGGTGGGCATGGCCAGCTTGACTCACTTGTGTCGGGGGTGCCTCTGGTGGCCCAAACGCTCTGCCGGTGAAAATGGTCTCCCAAGCTCCATTTTCGGCTGTGACGACCTCCTGCAATCCTCTGCCAGTGAAAATGGAGTTCGGGAGGGTCCTCCCGAGTTCCGTTTTTGCTGGGAGAGGCACTGCAGGCCGGTCCTTTCCAGGGTGGCCACGTGGGCCAGATCTAAGCACCCCAGGGGGCTGGATGCTGCCCCCGGGCCTTGAGTTTGACACCCCTGGATTAGTAGCTTTAGTTACTGTGTGTGTCTTTTAAGTATAAGTGAAGCAATTATATTTTCAGAACTACAGGAGACATCTACAAATTAATTAATAATAGTGCTGAGGTTTACATTTTCAACATGAACAATGGGCTTCTGGGGAACAGAATTTTGTTTGTGCATGTGTGTGAAAATAATCACTTTGCTTGTAGGAAAATGTGCAGGCACATTATCCTGTGCACCTAGAACTGGCTGCAGTTGTGTTGTCCTTGTTGTTGTTGTTGTTTTTCTGTTAAAAACAATAAAACAATATAACCCCCTCACACATACATTTCTTCCGTGTCAAAGAGCATAGTCTATCAAGAAAATCTTATTAAGGTGTCAGCATTTCCAATGAATATTTCAGCACAGATGCGATATATCTTGAATACGGTAGCTCTCTTAGCATCAGTGTCAACTTTACTAAGAGGGGGAATTATTTCTCAGACAAAGTAGCATAAATATTGCAAGTGGTTGGAGCTACGGAGAGATGGAGTCTCTAGAGTCACTTGCTTTATTCTAGTTTTTTTTAAAAAAAAAAATCTGTACTTTCAAGTTTCCTCGAAAAGGGAAGCAGCTTTTATAAGTGGACTTGTCTGGATTTTTTCTAAAGCATTGAAATAACATAATTATGCAAAAATGCACTAAAAACTTTATTGTCCTTTTTGGAGCAACTGTAAAACAGGCTTTTGAAACCACTGGATTGGAAATTTGCTTTCTGGTAAAACGTTAGCAAGATTTTATGATAATGAATAGGCAGTGTTCGCTTGTAACACTTGCTTATCCTTGTACTGTTCTGACCTAGGCTTCACCACATCACGAAATAGACTCCTTGATACCAAAAATCCTACCCCTTTTTATTTGGCTAATTTGAATTCCTAGCATTCACATCCAACAAAGTCCCGGCAAACAGTCTTTCAAGGGTGAATTGCAAACACAGACCTTATCAGTCCTTGGATAGTTGCCAGGTCGACAGCTTCTTGACGCAACGCTGTACAAGGAAATACTTGGCAAGGACTCTCTCAGACAAGCAAATCTTCACACTAACAAATTGTCTCTTGCAAACACCACTCCCCTTTTGCTCCTATTTATTCCCTATGGGAGGGGCCATTCACCATACACCTGTGGCCTTACTCCCAAGTCAACCCCTGTTCTTTAGCTGTTCCCTTTGTCTGGCAACTCTGTGCAAGCGCACATTGGGAACAGGCTCCAGCTGTTTGTCTGCCTCACTGATGTCTGACTCTGAAGGCAGGTGATAAACGGCATACGACCCTGGCCGCCCCTCTGCCTCTGATGCAGAGCCCTCATCAGAGCCTTCCCCAGACTCCAGGACTGGCCCATGTTCCTCCCCAACCTCCTCACTGTCCGAGTCTGCCGCCAGCTCCACTGGCCGCTGGTGGACCACAACATGTACCAAGCTATGTGTGAGCCACCCTAGAAGATCAAGAACTACTTAAGAAAAGTGCAAAAATGAGTACAGATAGTCCTTGTGTTATGACCACGGTTGAGCCCAAAATTTCTGTTGGTCAGTGAGATGTATGTTAAGTAAGCCTCATTTTACAACTTTCCTTGCCTTGATGGTTAAGTGAATCATTGTAGTTGTTAAATTGGTAAGACGGTCATTAAGTGAATTTGACTTCTCCCTTGACTTTGCTCATGAGAAGGAGGCAAAAGGAGATCGTGTGACTCTTAAATATGAGCAAGTGACCAAGCGACTGAATGTTGATCATGTGGCCACAGTGATGCCGCAGTGGTCGTAAAGTGTGAAAAAATGGTCAGGAGTCCTTGCAACTTTGAACAGTCACTAAATGAACTGTTTTAAGTTGAGGACTGGGTAAATGTAAAAGTTCCCCTCGCACAGATGTGCTAGTCCTTCCTGACTCTAGAGCCAGTGTTGTCTGAAGACATCTCCGTGGTCATGTGGCCAGCATGACTAAACGCCGAAGGTGCATGGAACTCTGTTACTTTCCCACCAAAGATGGTTCCTATTTTTTCTACTTGCATTTTTACATGCTTTCAAACTGCTATGTTGGCAGAAGTTGGGACAAGTAATGGGAGCTCACGCCATTGTGTGGCGTTTGGGATTCGAACCGCCGAACTGCCAACCTTTTGATCGACAAGCTCAGTGTCTTAGCCACTGAGCCACCACGTCCCTTAAGTCAAGGACTATCTGTACATAAAAACCTGGATGTTCATTTAAAGAATTTGAAACCCCCAAGATAAGAGCTGGGAGCATCATTTTCTATTAAATGTTAGCAGGTGTTTGTGGAAAATTAATGTATGCAACTCTTACTCTTCTGTTAAAGGATTTATTCTATAAAGTACCTTCCCAGGGGAAGCTGAGTCAACACATCTAATCATTGGTTTAGAGAGGTGTCTCCTTTGCTTAGCCCAAAAGCATGTTGTGCTGTTGTGTAACTTAACATTACTTTGTGTCTCTGAGTGTATAATTTTTAATGTTTAAGTCAACATGAATGTTCCTTAAACAAAAAAAGACAGGCTATGCACATATTAATTAAATGAAAAAAGAAAGTGATGCTACGTACACACACTTGGAGAAGGTGAAAAGGAGAAATGTTAAATTTCCTTTAATTAAATGACTGACGTAATGATTTTGTATGATTAAACTTGGGGGACTCATGGAATTAAGATTTATTGGTGATCTGTTAGTCTTCCAGAAAATATTTTTGGCTTGTTGATTTGTACTGAGAGGTGATTATTAGTATGGAAGCTAATCTTTTCCTACTTAGGAATGGTCAGTTAGATGGCACACTTTCTAGGCATTCATGTAAATATGAGTCATTTACCATGAGATTGTGTAACTGTGTAGTTTTGGTCACCACGATGTAAAAAAAAGATGTTGAGACTCTAGAAAGAGTGCAGAGAAGAACAACCAAGATGTTTAGGGGACTGGAGGCTAAAACATAAAGAAAGGTTGCTGGAACTGGGTATGTGTAGTCTGATGACAAGATGGACTAGAGGAGACATGATAGCAGTGTTCCAATATCTCAGAGGCTGCCACAAAGAAGAGGGAGTCAAGCTATTCTCCAAAGCACCAGAAGGCAGGACAAGAAGCAATGGGAAGAAACTAATCAAGGAGAGAAGCAACCTAGAACTAAGGAGAAATTTGCTGACAGAAAAATTAACCAGTGGAAAAACTTGCCTCCCTCCAGAAATTGTGGGTGCTCCATCACTGGAGGTTATTAAGAAGAGACCGGGCAACCACTTCTCTGAGATGGTAAAGGTTCTCCTGCTTGAGCAGAGGGCTGGACTAAAAGACCTCCAAGGTTCCTTCCAGCTCTATTCTATTCTTCTTGGCAAAGACCAAAACAGTCAAAGGGGATCAAACCAGTCAATCCTAAAGCAAATCAACCCTGACTCTCCTTTGGAAGGACAGATAGTGAAGCTGAAGCTCAAATAGTTTGGCCACCAAATGAGAAAAGACTCGTTGGAGAGATCTCTGATGTTGGGAAAGTTGCCTCCAAGGTCCCTTCCAACTCTGTTATTATATTCTACTCTCAATGTTAGTGCAATTTGTTGTGTAAAAATAGATAAGACAGAATTGAAAAGACTTGATGGCATGGGGCAAGGATACTTGAGGAACTATCTTGTCCTATTCACATCATCCAGTGGTGGGTTTCCATTTATTTTTTACTAAGGGTTCACTCATGTGTGCGTGCACACTCGTGCACATGTGTTACACTTCTGCGCAGAAGCATCCTGGCGGATGTGTGGAGCCTCCCGCTTCCACCACTACCGGTTTGCCCAATCCGGGCCGAACCAGCAGAAACCCACCTCTGACATCATCCTGTCCTACCCACCCAGTTTGGCAGGGAAGGTAGGTTGCAGGTCTGGTTGGTAAAGAATTTTGATTGTCAGGAGAGTTTTGAGAACAAACAGGTTTTTGAAAAAAAAAAAACACAAGTGTGTTGTGTATACCACCTTGAGCTCAGAGAAGAGCCTTTGATATATCAAGATATTTTTTTGCAGTACAATTTTGCACCCAAGGGTGAGGTTTTTACCCTTTAAAATTCCTTATTCAAGCATTTTATCCTGTAGACTTTACCTTGTCGCCACCGGTGTTCAATATTTTGCTTTGTCTTAACATTATAACTGTTAAATTGTGTAGAGGTAATGTTTAATGGAGATCAGTAATTGAGTTAATGATCAGGTGTGAGAGTACATTAAGTAGAATGCAGCTGTTCATTTTCAAAACCCATGTGTTTCCAGATTTTGGGATAGGCTAATAGTGAAGTTTTAGTTAATTAAGTCTCTCAACCATTGCAACCTTCTTTTGGGTTTTCCTTGTCACCAGAACAACTGGCTGCGTTTAATTTCCTCTACCGTTCTCGTTCACGTTGTCAAATGTCATTGTTACAAGTGCAGGTATAAAGCAGGTGTCACAATAAAATTATCCTTTCCCGGGGATCCATTAATTTCAGGGATAGTCAGTACGATAGCCTCCTCAGCTGCACATGGAGCTCATCACATAAGCATAATCTGGAAAACAATCTCTTGCAGCATGTTGCATCAGCTCTTTCTCTCCGGCTTGAATAAACAAACACGTGAGGGCTCACAAAATAGATCGCCGTCTTCACCGAAAACAAAATCTCGGTTGCTTACCAACAGGTTTAATATAGACACTTCGGTTTTTTATTTTGTTTTGTGAAGCGTTTAACTCTGCCTTCTCCGACACCTGTAGCTCCTTCCCAGCTCCCTTGGCTGGGTTTTAAATTAACCTGCCAGGATTGTGGAATAAATCAAACACAGTTTGGTGTTGTGTTGGATGCAAACCAGTAGGAGGCCCTAACATGCTGAGAAAGAAATTGTGGGTCTTGGAGACAACCAGTTGAGTAGGGCCAAGATGATGGAAAGTCTATTTTGTAATTGGTTGAAACTCTAAATTTATTTATTTTTATTTATTTGGTTTGTCAAACATATACAAGACAACAGGTATAAGTATAAACATGGACATGAACAAAGGGAATGAGTACAAATAAATGGGGACAGGGACGGTAGGGGGCACATATGCACGCCCCCTTGACGGACCTCTTAGGAATGGGGTGAGGTCCACGGTAGATAGTTTAAGGTTGAAGCTGTGGCGGTTTGAGGATGTAACAACGGAGTCAGGTAGAGCGTTCCAGGCGTTGACCACTCTGTTGCTGAAGTCATATTTTCTGCAGTCGAGTTTGAAACGGTTTACCTTGAGTTTGTACCTATTGTTTGCCCGCGTATTATTGATGTTGAAGCTGAAGAAGTCGTTGACAGGTAGGACGTTGTAGCAGACAATTTTGTGTACTATGCTTAGGTCAGATTGTAGGCAGCGTAGTTCCAGGTTGTCGAAGCCCAAAGTTTCGAGCCTTGTTGCATAAGGGATTCTATTGTGAGCATTGTTGTTGCACAACTGTAGCCCAGCCTTATCAAAATCATCTTTTCAATCCCAAAACAAAATTCAAATGTTACTCTTTGTGGGTCTTAATCCCATTCTTTTTAACATACACATTCACTTGATATTTTTTTGTTCTTTTAATTAAGCAAGATCTTAAGAAAATGTAGAAAACCAACTCTGGCATTTTAAAGGTTTCTGTGTATGTAAATAATCAAGGACTTTTTTTTTTTTTGCTTTGTAGTGAAAAAGACGGTGGAGAATGTGGAGGAGAAGAAGATAACGATGCCCAAGAAGAAAGTGAAAGAATTAAGAATATTGGATGGGAAGACTGCCCAAAATTTGTGTATGTAATATAGTCATTTTATCCAGGGCTCATTTGAATATATTTTTTCCCTTCAGCCTTTTCAAAAATAATATAAAGAATAGATTTATCATTTAATATTTAGAAGTAAATTATTATAGGAATGGATTATATTGTCTTCTCGGCCCTTGTTTTCATTAGCAGTATCCTGTGGAGATACCATTTCTTCAGCAGAAATGGATGACAAGAGATATGTAACAAAGCTCTGTTTTGATTGGTTGTTCCTTCATTAGGATCTGGGTTCAGTTTGATAGTGGTGTTTTCTTTCATGAATCTAAGAATTAAAGTGTTAGAACTTAACTGTATTAACATTATACACAGAAAGAGGGAGGGAGGGAGGGAAGGAGGGAGATACTTTGGTACTAATCATTAACTGGTTCCACGAGATGTGATGAGTACCCAAAATGGTGAGTACCAAACAATTTTTCCCACAAGAAATAATGTAAGAAAGTCACAAGCTAACAGCAATAAGTTCCAGCTTGTGCTTTTACTACTAAACAAACAACGAGTATTGGAACAAACGTCAACATGTGTTGAGTGCCAAATTGGATCATTTTAAAAACAGTTGAATACCAAGGTATCACACCCACACACACCCACACACAACACAGCATCAGTATTTTCAGATATTGTATATCTGTCCCCAGACTTGTACCATGTTGCCTACATTTCTAGGTTATATTTTTATCCTTCACACCACAACTTCATTGTATAAAATGGTGTTTTATTTCATACAATGCAGTACAATGCATAAAATAGGTATAAACCTGTCTTCAGATTACGAGTCGATAAAATCCATGCGTTTCACCATAAAATATACAAGAGGCATTCATTTAATGTCCTCTCTCAAATTATGATGGTGTGTCATTTCAGCTATTTTCCTGGGATCTTTCCGCATGCCTTACGAAGAAATAAAGCACATTATATTAGAAGTGGATGAAGCAAAACTAAGTGAAGCATTAATTCAGGTAAGTTACGATGCCATTTTCTTTGAATCAAATGTAACTCTCTTATGAAGCTGTGTGGACATCTCAAGCTGGTTGTGGAGTTTGCATCCAATGTCAAAATTATATGCTTTAACGTCGGAGGAGTGTTTAAAATTCCGATTTATGTCCAAAGTAATATGCTGAAAGCCTTCAATGATGCTAATCCTTAAAAATGGGGAGGGAGAATTCCAGCTGATGCACATGGATGAGATGTTCCTAGCAGGGAACAAAAGGATCACATCAGTGGTGAAATTCAATTTTTTTTGTGACCCGACAAATGTGCGCATGACAAAAGCGCGCCGACAAAACCACGGCGCAAAACCCACAACGTCATCAATGTGCCGACAACAGCGCGCCTACAACAGCGCACTGACAGAAACGTGATTTAAGTTAAGGTAAGGGTTAGAGTCAGGGTTAGGGTTAGGTTTAGAGTGCGCTTCTGTCGGCGCGCTGTTGTAGGTGCACTTCAGTGCTCATTCGTCGGCGTGGTTTAGAACTTGTGGTTTTGTCACCATGGTTTCGTTGGGCGCCCTTTTGTCGGGCACCCTTTTGTTGGTGAACCATTTTTTTTTTTACTACCAGTTCTTTTGGGTCTGGCTGGGTGAGCATGGCAGGGGGAGCATATTGCAATCTCCATTCCCACCCCACTCTGGGGCCAGCCAGGGGTGGTATTTGACAGTTGTCTGAACTATTCAAAATTTCCTTTACCGGTTCTCCAGAACCTGCTGAATTTTATCCCTGGACCACATTCACAAATATGCATGTTGATTCACAATTATTTTAAAACCCTTTTTAGCGTACCGTAGCGATCTAATTATTTGTGTCATCTCAATATTTTAGTTGGTGTGAATTTTGCTTTAGCAAATCTAGAAAACTTGGGGTCACAGATAACAAGAATCAGAAACAGACAACCATGGAGTAGCTGGATCTTTTACGACAGGGGTGTCAAACTCAAGGCCCCGGGGCTGGATCATGCTTAGATCGGGCCTGCGGGGCGGTCCTGAAAACAACAAAAGCATCCCTCCCCCCCTCAAGCTCCACTTTTGCTAGGAGAAGGTTGCAGGCGGCCAACACGGCCGAAAACGGAGCTCGGGAGCCTGTTTTCGCTGGCGGAGCACTCGGGCCACAACAAGCGCCCCTGACACGAGTGATGTCGAGCTGGCCACACCCACCTTGGTTGCACCCACCCCAAGGTGAAATACAATCCTGATGCAGCCCTCAATGAAATCAAGTTTGACACCCCTGTTTTACGGAGTATTCTGATGCTTCGTATAATAATATTTTTTTTTAAAAAAAAACCTTAATAAGCAGTCATATTGAAGAATTGTTCAATAATACCAATTCAGAGCCTGTTAGAAATGACTTTGAATTGGAAACGAGGCTTTCAGCTCATCTCTATCTGTTATGATAGGTTTAATAATGAAAATCCACAAAAGCCGGCCCAAGAAACTGTATCACTTTAATGAGTTGTTTTGAAACAGGAAGGAAAGGTGATATTTTTGAATGCAAGAAAGGGCACCTGTTTCAATATTTTCACTTAACTAACCTTTAAGTGTGCAATTAACATTTTCAGAAAATAAAAAGTTTCTGCTAAATTATTGCCGAAATGTGAAAAGTAGTTTAAGTGATGTCTCGGTTTGGTTTAATGGGCAGTTTTTAACATCTCTGTGCTGACGTGCTGCAAAATTAGAGATATGACGCATGAGAGATTAAACACTATGTTTCTTCAATACTGTCACAAATACCTTCTTTTCACTTTCTCTATTTGGATATGTGGGTTCTACTCAGAAATATATATATATTACAATGCCCGGTATGCCCAAATATGGGAGGAAGATCACTACTTCCATTCTCTGTCCATCGGCTCGTCACAAGAGACCATCCAGACAGAACCCAATATTTTTTTACTGTTGCCTTTTTGTTACATTTGTTATATTTTTGCTCATAAATAAATAAAGGGAGACTAGTATAGATCTATTTCAAGCTATTTAGCTCTCATCAGCTAGCCATACCCTTACTGGGATTTGAACCAACCAACCTACCTACCTACCTACCTACCTACACACACACACAAACACACAAACACACAGCCAGGCTGAAAGGTATCTATTTAGATTTTACAACCTCCGGTATGCTCAAATATAGGAGGAAGATCACTACTTCCATTCTCTGTCCTTCGGCTCGTCACAAGAGACCATCCAGACAGAACCCAATATTTTTTTACTGTTGCCTTTTTGTTACATTTGTTATATTTATGAGATGAGAGCTCCACCTCTAGGCCACCGTACCATCCACCCACCCATCCATCCATCCATCCATCAATCCATCCATCCATCCCCCCCAACCAACCAACCATCCATCTATCTCTTCCTAGGATCGAAGTCACAGCCTCCTGATTGTGAGATGAGAGCACCACCTCTAGGCCACTGTACCATCCATCCATCCATCCATCCATCCATCCATCCATCCATCCATCCCCCCCCCCCAACCATCCATCTATCTCTACCTAGGATCGAACTCACAGCCTCCTGATTATGAGATGAGAGCTCTACCTCTAGGCCACCGTACCATCCATTCATCAATACCAACCAACCAACCAACCAACCAACCATCCATCCATCCATCCATCCATCCATCCATCCATCCATCCATCCATCCACCCATCTCTACCTAGGATCAAACTCACAGCCTCCTGATTGTGAGGCAAGAGCTTCTCCTCTAGGCCACCGTACCACTCCAAAACAATGCACAAACAATCCAACTTGCAATGCCGATTTCAAATTTTGAAAGTTGTAGTTTTCCTTTTTCCTCGCTGTTCTATAGACATTTTCATCCATTTTTTATGAATGGAAGTCAGGAACCAGCTCTGGAACGTTAATGATTGAACTCAAACACTCTTGATTCCATCTAAGGTTGATTGCAGATAGGCCTTGATGTACGACCACAATTTCTCTTGCTGAGCGAGAACATTGTTAAGCGAGCCATGAATATATGGAAAGAAACCACAGACTCATATTTCAAGGTTATAGGATCACCTCATTATATTTGGAGCCAGGGCATACACAACCCTTTGCTAAAAATTCAGCAGAAATGTTTTCAATATATTGAACGGGTAGTGATTGAAATAATTCCCAAACAATGAATAATATCTGGGAATTGCCTGCCTGTGAATTAAGGGGGGGGGGGAGATCTGCTTTTCATGAAAAAGTAATTGCTCAATGGATATCAAAATAATCATTTGAAGTTATAATGCATTTTGCAAGTTTAGGACATTAAAGAGACACCACAGTCTTTTTAACTACCGCAAATCACTCTTTGATACGATTGGACACTGTTGTATGCTGGGAGATAGATGTGTGGGACAGTGTGAAAACCATTAATTGTTGTCTTCCTTTCTGAGAGAGAGAAGAGCAGTAATCTCTAATTTCTGTTTCTCACATTAGAACTTGGTTAAAAATCTCCCTGAACAAAAAGAACTTAATGCCTTAGCTGAACTGAAGAACGAATATGATGATCTCTGTGAGTCGGAACAGTTTGGGGTTGTGGTAAGTTGAATTGTCTCTCCTCTCCTTTCTCCTGCCCTTCCTCTTTTCTCCTTCTCATTCTCCTCCTCCTCCTTCTCCTTCTGCTTCTCCTCCCCTTCCTCTCCTCCCCTCCCCTCTTTTCTCCTGCCCTTCCTCTTTTCTCCTCCTGCTTCTCCTGCTTCTCCTGCCCTTCCTCTTCTCTCCTCTTTCACCTACCATTCCTCTTTCCTCCTCCTCCTCCTCCTCCTCCTCCTCCTCCTCCTCCTCCTCCTCCTCCTCCTCCTCCTGCCCTTCCTCTCCTCTCCTCTTTTCCTCTCCTTTCCCCTCCTCTCCTTTCCATAAAATACTTACTCTACTTCTACTCTAGCTAAAATTCTTAATCATGCCTGACCTTATGTTTCATGATGATCAAAGGTTAGCTAGATGTGGCCACCTAGCTGGATCCCTAATCTCTGGTCAGATGGTGGAATTAATTGTGGAATGAAAGATACTTGGAATCTCTTTTTCCAACTTTGCTGCAGAATAGCCTGCAAGGATAAAAAAAAATATTTTAATCCATTAATACTGCCAAAAGATTCTTGGGGAGGAAAAAAAAAGGTCAGAATAATGTTACAAAATACAAAGTCACTTGGATATTTTCATCTAGTACCTTCCTCTAAAGTAGATATTACAGTTTCATCAAAGCTAAAAATATGGCTTCAAGGGACACTATGAGGTAGAGTCTAGGAAAAGAAAACTTCTTGGCAAGGGAGAAAAAAAGATACCACTCAATTTGAACCATATTTCTATATTAACAGTTTTATAGGTGTTGATTGTAGTTCCTCTGGTTTTCTTTCTGTTACGCTGTCAGAAGTCTTTGTTTCTTTTACCCGTTTATCTTCCCTTAGGGCTCCATCAAGACATGTGAATGTCTTTTCCTTTGGAACAGAATCCCCATATTTTCTCACACTTGTCATTAAAGCTTCTTTTGGGTCTCTTCGGATTCCGAGATGTTCTAGGCAGAGTAAATTTTTCAGAGTGCATCCCATATAATCACATTGCATTAAAAAAAACCCACCATTGGGCAAGATTAGAGCAAAAGGTGGCTCAGTGGCTAAGACGCTGAGCTTGCCAATCATAAAGAATGGAAGTTCAGCGGTTCAAATCCCTAGCACTGCGTAATGGAGTGAGTTCTCGTTACTTGTCCCAGCTTCTGCCAATCTAGCAATTCGAAAGCAGGTAAAAATGCAAATAGAAAAATAGGAACCACCTTAGGTGGGAATGTAACAGCGTTCTACGCGCCTTCGGTGTTTAGTCATGCTAGCCACATGACCATGGAGACATCTTTGCACAGCGCTGGCTGTTTGGCTTTGAGACGGAGATGAGCACCATCCCCTAGAGTTGGGAATGACTAGCATATATGTGCGAGGGGAACCTTTACCTTTTACCTTTAAGGTTAGAGCGAATCATCCCCTTACATGGTGAACTGCTGTAATTATCCAAAATAACAGTTCATTTAAGAACCATCACATCCATGGGAGAATTTTTGCCATGTTGAAACGCGTAGGGATTTCATAATTTATTCACACAGTGTTGAGGTCCTATTTTGGCAAGGGAGCATTAATCTCTGGCAGTTGTTCTACTTATCTGCAAATCCACAGCTTACACACAAATACATTTTTATTATTGTTTTGCGTATTACAAAGAATTCTGCGGGACTTAGAGAAGATTCACCTGTTTATGGAGCACAGAGCATATATATGAGTGGAAAGCGATTAGGAGCTAAAGGATGCTCTTCTTTGTCCTTTCAATATCTCTTTGACCCACCTTTTGTATTACCATTTAACCTCTTGGGTCTGAAACTTAATTCCCATGCATTTTTTCAAGGTAGTCCTAAACCTCTGCTCAAATGATGTTTTCAACCTTATAACCTGTTTGCTTATGTGGGCCCAAATACATTCATAATAGCTAGACCTTCCAGAATCATTTCTAATCTTATTTTGCCCCAATTTGTATTCTTTGAAGAAGTATTATTTTAATTTAGGCTTTGTTGAGAGGGGGGAGGGAGAAAGTGAGGGGACACACAGATAAGAGACAACCCAGGCCAGAGCTGGATAAGAGATAGAGGAAAAGTGTAAGAATAGCCATTGCCTAGAGCCTACTTATCCATTTGGATGAGAGTAGTAAGAGCTTACTCTGGCAAGATTCTGTCTATTGTATGCAAGCAAATAAAGAAATGAATTTTGGCTGGATGATCACACATTGTTCTTTGCTTTAGCCTGACAGCTTTTAACTAAGTCACCCAGATGTGCTAATATATGACATCTAACTCATATTTTAACTGAAAACCAACTTTCCCATACATATATGTACATGTATAAGATGTGCTGTTTGTTAGAGAGGCTTGTTAAATAATGAAATTATAGGATCACATTGTTGCTATGCAATCACATTGAACCTTTCAAAGGTGCTGCTTATAAAATCTGATCATTTTTTTATAGATTTTATAGACATCATTGGTAAAAGGGATCTTGCTTATAATAATCTGAGACCTGGTGTTTAAAACGTATAGGTGGCTTACAATTTGCATCTGAAGGTGAGAGATTGTTTTCGTTCTTCAGAATGCATACACCTATTTGCATATACACATTAGGTAAGTTAATGATTAATATAAGGCCTTAATTGGATAATCAATATACCCATCAAATCTAATAAAGGTCAAAATTGGATGTTCAAAATTCATTTGGAAAAGTCACACTTTCTAATTAGGTGACTTATTATAACAGTCTAATTAGCTTAATATTCTTATTTGTGCATGAAAATCGGAGCATCGCATTTTCATTTAGATGAAACATTAAGATGAATTATGTCTTCAAATTAGGTACAGCATTTGGAATTGTATCCTAGTGTAATTAAAAAAAAAGTTTTGCAGTGATTTTGAGGAAGATGACATTGAATGATGGAAAACAAAGAAACATTACTAAAGTTGATACTTCAGATATGAAAATTGACATGTTCAAAACTGTTTATAGTTTTGATGTTGATTTAATGTTTCTTATTTGGGATTTCTCTGATACAAAGAAATGATATAGTATTTAATAAGCACTTCCTGACATATATTATGAATTTCACCACGGTAATCTAAAGAAAACATTAACAACAAATATACAATTTAATTGTCACATACATACCTCAAGTACAATAATGTTAATTGCATTTATTATTTCTTCAGTTCTCCCTCTAATTCTCTCCCTTTTGTCTTCCCTTCTCCTGCTCAGCCCTTAATCTTTATTGGAAGATCAGAATAATAAATATGAAGCAAAAAAATAATAATGTAATTTAGTGCTTAAATATGACAAGCCAGTTTCCCAAGCATGTAGATGCATGATTGGATTGGGACACAATTTAGAGGAATTAACTTTTCTCCGCCTGACATGAATTATGGATTTAACTCCTTTTAAGAATACCATTTGACCTTCAGGATGACAGAAAAACAACCCCCTTGAAGGAGATCCACCAGGGTGAAAGAGTCTGGTTATTTTAGGTGCTCAAAGGAGGAAAAAGCCATTTAGAAACGCTTTAAGTAGCAAAAGCATAAATCTATCGGAAGGTCTGTAGGGAAATAAAGTACTTGTAACAGCTTTTAAAGGCTATTTGTTGCCTTCTCTTTTTAATATGGATCAGGTTGAAAAATGAAATTTCCTTGGTGGTGTTTTGATGGACGGTGACTTCATAATGGAACTGAACACTTCCATATTATGCAATTGCATTCAGTATCCGTGGGCACTTTACAGAGGGAATCATAAAGCCAAAATCTAGGTCTTATGAAGTGCAACGTAGAATCATATCTGACAACTGTCATGGTTTTCAGTTCAATTGTTTTCCAGGCTTACATCAGGGCTTAGTAAGCTATAATTCTGCAGCGACACTAAAAAGCATTTAGTAATTGTATATATTCCTGCCCTTGTTGGTATACATCAATATTATTTGCACGATTGTTATGCTGCTCCTAACCACAATAGAAACTCTGCAACGGAGGTCAACATCTTTCTAAATGGAGATTAAATATAGTTCTATAAATCTTTGGCAATGCATATCACAAGGGCTTTTATCAAGCTAATGGAAGGCTGAGTTTTGCTTATAATGGTTATCCTTCTTTAAAATGCACTGTATATAGAAATCTCTACAGTAATATCACTTTGGAGAATATTGTCAAGGGGGAAAAGTGTTTTTACTATCTCAAATGGGCATTGATAAAACTATTTGGAGAAATAAAATGACAGGATGCGTTATTGAGAAAGCAGGAAGAAGAAAAAAATCATCAGACAACGTGCATTGTAATATTTATTCAATATTTCAGTATTTGCTCATATAAGTTGTCAGGATCTTATTTCCTCCTCCTCCTCCTCCTCCTCCTCCTCCTCCTCCTCCTCCTCCTCCTCCTCCTCCTCCTCCTCCTCCTCCTCCTCCTCCTCCTCCTCCTCCTCCTCTCCAGTTTTTTGATAGGTTTCTTTATCCACCCTGTTGTGGCCTGCCAGCGGCCAGCAGAGCTGGCAGCAGATTCGGACAGTGAGGAGGTTGGGGAGGAAGATGGCCCAGTCCTGGAGTCTGGGGAAGGCTCTGATGAAGGCTCTGTGTCGGAGGCAGAGAGGGGGGCAGAGCCATATGCCAGTTATCAGCTGCCTTTGGAATCGGATATCAGTGGAGCTGAAGAACAGCTGGAGCCTGTTCCCGATGTGCGCATATGCAGAGCTGTCAGGAGAAGGGTACAATTAAGGAACAGAGGTTGACTCGGGAGTAAAGGCACAAAGGGACAGTGAATGGCCCCTCCTATAGGGAATAAATAGGAGCAAAAGGGGAGTGATGTTTGTAGGAGAGAATTAGTTCATTAGGGTGAAGATTTTCTTATCTGAGAGACCCCTTGCCAAGTATTTCCTTGTACAGCATTGCCTCTGGAAACTGTCGACCTGGCAACCCTCCAAGGACTGATAAGGTCTGTGTTTGCAATTCACCCTTGAAAGACTATTTGCCGGGACTTTGCTGGATGTGAATGCTAGGAATTCACATTAGCCAAATAAAAAGGATTTTTGGGATGGGACAAGGAGTCTGTTTCATGATTTGATGAAGCCTAGGTTAGAACACAGCCATAGCAGAACCAACAGTGGTACAACCTCTATCAGATAATGTATCCTATAAATATAATTTTTCTGCATACATACAGACTAGAGGTGAATTGCTCCTGTTTTGGCCCAGATCGGGCAAACTGGTAAGAGGCTCCCTCCAACCTCCCCCCCCCCAAGACGCTTCTGCAAGCGAACTGGTTGTAAAAAAAGTGGAAATCCACCACTGATAGATAGATAGATAGATAGATAGATAGATAGATAGATAGATAGATAGATAGATAGATAGATAGATAGATACACACACACACATACATACATACACACATACACACACACAAACCTCCTCCACCACCCCCTACCTCTTCCTCCACCCCCTCCCCCCTCTCTCTTCTATCTATATGTCTTTCTATCCATGAAATTAATTCATTAAGCCTGGGAGCAATTTTTATTTTCTTTAGGTTGAAAAACCAACCAATCAACCAGCCAGCCAGCCAGCCAGCCAGCCAACCAACCAACAAGTACCTAATTTAAATAAGCTGTACATTCCTACGCCTGTGCAAAAAACCCCTAGAAATGTTGCCATTCATCCGTTTTACTCTCTGAAGCATCTTATTTCCCCCCCCACCCTTTCCTCCTCTTCCTTTCCAGATGAGCTCAGTGAAACTGCTGCAGCCTCGTCTCAACGGGATCCTTTTCAAGCTCACGTTTGAAGAGCACATCAACAACATCAAGCCGGGCATCATGGCTGTCACGATCGCGTGTGAGGAGCTGAAGAAGAGTGAAAGCTTCACTAAGCTTTTAGAACTGGTGCTAATGATTGGGAACTACATGAATTCCGGCTCAAGAAATGCCCAATCGCTGGGTTTTAATATTAGTTTCCTTTGCAAGGTGAGTGTGAACCATATAAAAATACCATGTAAAAATACATTTTTCAAGTGCCAGTACATTTTTCTTCACCCACTTTCTGTTTGTGAGTGTGTTAGTGTGTTTGTGTGTGTGTGTGTGTGAAATCTCTTTTTAAACTGGAATGTTGCTTCTACTTCCCAAGTCCTACCCATAATGACAAGTATTGAGGAGCAGGTGATAAATTGATAGGTAGGGGAAGACAGAGAGAGAGAGACAGACAGACAGATATGGATGGATGGATGATGGATGGATGGATGGATGGATAGATATAGATAGATAGATAGATAGATAGATAGATAGATAGATAAAGATAGATAGATAGATAAAGATAGATAGATAGATAGATAGATAGATAGATAGATAGATAGATAGAGAGAGAGAGAGAGAGAGAGAGAGAGAGAGAGAGAATGACATAGGGGAGAGAGAGAGACAGACAATGAGAGATAGGTAGGTAGGTAGGTAGGTAGGTAGGTAGGTAGGTAGGTAGGTAGATAGATAGATAGATAGATAGATAGAAGATGGATAGATAGATAGATATAGATAATAGATAGATAGATAGATAGATAGATAGATAGATAGATAGATAGATAGATAGATAGATGATAGATAGATAGATAGATAGATAGATAGATAGATAGATAGATAGATAGATAGATAAAGCTAAATATATATTTTTGCTGGGAATATTATAAATTTGCTGTACAAGTTTATGATATACAAGGTGAGTGGTTATGTTCTGACCTAGGCTTCCCAAAAGCGTAAAACCAATAAATAAAACCCCTTTTATTTAGTTTAAAGTGAATTCCTCTCCAGCAAAGTCCCGGCCAACAGTATTTCAAGAGGTTTCACAACTCCAGACCTTTTATCAAGCTTGGAGAGCTGCTAGGCCAATATCTTCCAAACGCCATGCTGTAGCTGATAATACTTGGCAAGAAGTAAGGAACAGATCTTCACCCGAATGAATTGAACTAATTGTCTCCTGCAAATTCCCCTCTCCTTTCGCTCCTTTTTATTACCTATGAAGGGGCCATTCACCATCCACATGTACTCCCGAGTCGACCCTTGATCCTTAACTGTTCCCTTCTCTGTGCATGCGCACATCGGGAACAGGCTCCAGCTGTTCTTCTGCCCCACTGATATCCAATTCCAAAGGTAGCTGATAACTGTCCGATGTCCCTGGCCCCATCTCTACCTCTGATGCAGAGCCCTCATTAGAGCCTTTCCCAGACTCCAGGACTGGCCCATGTTCCTCCTCAACCTCCGCACAGTCTGAGTCTGTCACCAGTTCCGCTGGCGGACCACAACATGCTATGAATATAAAAAATATCTTTAGGGGAGTAACAGTACAGAACAAGTAGTCCTTGTCTAACAAATGTTTGTTTTGTTACCGAAGTTACAATGGGACTGAAAAAAAAAAATGCCTTAGCATTTTACTGTTGCAGCATTACTGTGGTTATATAATCAAAATTCAGATGCTTGGCGAACTGGCTCATATTTATGACGGTGGCAGTGTCCCGGGATCATGTGATTCCCTTTTGCGACCTTCTGACAACCAAAATCCATCGGGAGACCAGATTTACTTAGCAACCGTGTTTCCAACTTAACAACTCCAGCGAATCACTTAACAGTTATGCCAAAACAAACAAACAAACAAACAAACAAACAAACATGACATTACAATGGAGCAAAATTCACTTAACAACTGTCTTGCTTAGCAACAGAAATTTTGAGCTTCATTGTGGTCATAAGTCGAAGGCTAACTCACTGGTAAAATTCATTTTTTTTTACTACCGGTTCTTTGGGCGTGGCTTGGTGGGCATGGCTTGGTGGGCGTGGCAGGGGAAGGATACTGTAAAATCCCCATTCCCTCCCCAATCTGGGGCCAGCCAGAAGTACTATTTGCCGGTTCTCCAAACTACTCAAAATTTCTGCTACCGGTTCTCCAGCACCTGTCAGAACCTGCTGAAATTTACCCCTAGGCTACCTACGTTTTTCTGCACCCATTTCTAAAAAAATAAAAAATAAATGAAAGGCTAATTTTTTTGAGGGGGGGAAAGGATCAAAAATTGGCTGGAGGCAATAATGGGGGTTAAAATAGAATGGAAACCTGATTTTTTTTTAAAAAAAAAAATTAGGAATAATGTCTGCAAAATACAAAAAAAGAAATCCAGTATTTAATAGTACATATAATTACGGCGGCAAGGATTGCCTTTGCCCAGAAATGGAAAAACAAATTAATTCCAAGCGAAGGTGAAATAATAAGCAAGGTTATGGATTGTGCTGAAATGGACAAACTAACTAAAGAAATTCAGGGAAAAGAAGAATCAGAATTCTACCAAATATGGGATAAATGGTATAGGTGGATGGAGGAAATAAACAAGAATCAATGAAGGAATATAACAAAACTCAAAAAAAAATTAGTTATGAGTAGAATAAGAGGGTTAAGAATGGTGAAATCCAAATGAAATACAATAGAAAGGGAAATAATATAAGGTGAGCAGTATCGATTGATAATTGCTGTTAGAAAGAACAGGAAGCTCCTGTTCGTATTGCATTGTGTAAATGTGGTGTACGTCTAGGTTTTGTGTGTGCGTATTTTACATGTTTGTTAATTAAAAATAAATAAATAAACCACTCCTTTTTAACTGGAATATTGCTCCTAATTCTCAAGTCTTATCGATGGTGAAAAGTGTTGAAGAACAGGTCAGATTTTCCAATCTGCTTTTTCGTTTCTCTTTCTGCCTGGCTTTGATTTAATGCCTTAAATACTATACCACGTGGAACCGACGTTTCAGAAATTTTAATGTATCCTTAATTTTTCTATGGGGCACTAACTACCACGGATGTTTGTGGTTAATGTCCATCTTTATGTAAATCCCAGACCTGGTTGTTTGTGCGTGTGAAGAGAAGAGGGGAAAAAAAAGAGAACAGCGCTAAATCCTTTGAACCCAATCTGGGGAAATGAGAATGTGAGGTTTAATCCAAAGGACAGCTTAATTTCACTGGCCATTATCCAACTGAATTGGGAAGGAAATAACATCTTCCATAGTGGCTGCAGCACAATGAATAATAGCTTTAATGCAAACTGAAAAGGTATAACAACATCAGTAGACCTGTTGTGGGCCAATGGCGGGGAGTGGGGGGGGGGAGGAGGAGATTAAAGCAGCATTTGAAAGAGCATGTTATGAAAAAGTTACCATTTAAATCTTTTGTATATCCGGACACAGGGATGATTCAAGCATAGATTAACCTGATTCATGAGCTCTCCTTTCCGTAATTAATACTGCGTGAATTACTGGGTGCATTTCTCTAAATGTAGCGTGCTGGACTCTCAAGGAGATAACTATCGGCATTGTCGATAGAGTATCTTAAAATGTGTTTGGGATGGCTTTGTTGTGGTGGTGCTATCAGGAATCGCAATTACAAGGACGTCTTTAGAAAACGTACAATACACATTTGTGTGGATTTGACTGGAACCGTCAAGCTAATGGGGTTTGGGCCAAGCATCAAATTCCAGCGTTTGTAGTTTCTCTCTCTCTGGTGTTCAATCACTAGTATTAAAGAGAAAATAAATTTGTCCCAACGTTAATCCATAATGAACATTACTTTAATCAAGAAACAAATGTATAATGTGGATGTACCCTCCACATCAGTCACCATTTCTTACGAATGAATTAGGAAGAATGTCTTTAATTTTGCCTTTTTTCAAATTATATTTATAAGTGCCTTTCTTTCCTGGATCTGAAATCTTTAAACACTAATTTCTGTAAGATCTCAGATGTATGAAGTAGCTAAGTGGATGTATCTCTCTCTCTCTCTCTCTTTTTTTCCCCTCCAACTATACATTCTGCTAAAGGGAGGGGGTGGCTCAGTGGCTAATACACTGAGCTTGTTGATCAGAAAGGTTGCCAATTCGGTGGTTCAAATCCCTAGCACCGCATAATGGAGTGAGCTCCCGTTACTTGTCCCAGCTTCTGCCAACCTAGCAGTTCGAAAGCATGTAAAAAATGCAAGTAGAAAAATAGGGACCACCTTTGGTGGGAAAGTAACAGCGTTTCGTGCACCTTCGACATTTAGTCATGCCGGCCATATGACCATGGAGACATCTTTGGACAGTGCTGGTTCTTCGGCTTTGAAACAGAGATGAGCACCACCCCCTATAGTCGGGAATGACTAGCACATATGTGTGCGGGGAATCTTTACCTTAACCTTATACATTCTGCTGGGAAATTAGTCCTATAATAGTTATGTTAAAGTGAGTGGGAATAAGAAATAATATGGTCTCAGAATAATCTTGAATTTTGAGGATATTTGAGGTAACTTGATAACATATTTCACAATTGAATTATCAATTTGCTGAAAAACAAAATGTATTTTTTTTAAACGTTGTCCTTGTATAGTTGAAAATAGATAATTCTATGAGAACATCATTAATGAATAGCAGCTAATAAATAGCAGCTATATATACCTGAGTCTGTGGTTAAGCTGCTACTTTTATCCACTGTTACTCTAGATGCGTTAATGAAGGAAGTCAAGGTCATTGTTCTCGGGAAAAAATGAGATGAGAAAACATCTTCTATTTTAGAAAGATGTGGTATTATTTTTAAGGCTAATCTGTTCTTGTATTATATATTCGCATTGTTTTACTTATCAAATATAACTTGCAATAAGGGCAATTAAAAAGTCACAGTTCATAATCACTACAATTAAAAAAAGATGTGTAGCTGAATCTAAATGTCAAAAAAAAAAACATTATGCTACTGATATATGGTTGAAAATTGTCTGTGGTTTGTAAATCATAAGTAAAGGTTGCAGTTATGACTGGCAAGGTGAACTGAAAACATACAGTACTGAAATAAAGATGTTTGTAGTAGAGTAGCTTTTACTGGCTTGCTTTTTGTATTATTTTTGCCTTTTTTTTTAACAAAGGAGAGTATGTTAACTCAAGAGTTAAAGATGCTAGGATTGCCAGATGAAAAGCTGACAGTGCAGGTCCGAGACTTGAGCACAATTCTCCTGCTCACCTAGCAGTTCAAAACCATGCAAATGCGATTAGATAAATAGGTATCACTTTGGTGGGAAAGTAACATTGTCCCCTGCACCCCGGTGTATAGTCATGCTGGCCACATGACCACAGAAATGTGGGCAATGCTGGCTCCCTTGGCTAACCAAGAAGTACCATCCCTGGAGTCAAACACGACTGGACACGATTCATGTTTATTTAAGTGAGCCATGGCAGTGCAGTGGTTAGAGTGCAGTACTGCAGGCTACTGACTGCCGGCTGCCTGCAATTTGCCAGTCTGACTCTCACCAGGCTCAAAGTCGACTCAGCCTTCCATCCGTGTGAGGTGGGTAAAATGAGGTCCCAGATTGTTGGGGGCAACAGGCTGACTCTGTAAACTGCTTAGATAGGGCTGTAAAGCACTGTGAAGCAGTATATACGTCTAAGTGCTATTGCTATTTTTTTATTTTTTTTTAACAAACATGATGTGTAACACTAAATAAAATCCCATTTGCGATCCATGACTGGTCTGGACTACTGTAATTAGAGTTTCAACTCAGGTTGCTGGCTTTGAAACAGCAACATGCCTGGGAATGAGATTATACTAGAATGCAAGGGCCATAATAACTATGTATGTAACTTTGAAGAAAAGAGATTTGTTATGTTCATTGAGTTTAATCTCAGTCTTCCTTATTGGGAAGCCATCTCCTAAAAGCAACTGATGGTATCCTTACCCTTTTTAATTGAGTGGACTGCGGTAAAGCTCCCCCATCAACCTGTCACAAGGGCTGTCTTGATATAATGAACAACAGTGCTGTTGATTTGTGGAAATATAGCCCTGCACACTTTTAATCCCTGAATCACTAGGAAAGATCACTTTTCAGTGGCAGATGTAGAAAGACAGACATCTCAGAAACTATGCATTAAACGTTTCTGGTTCTACCGTGTTTTTCCCAAAATAAGACAGGGTCTTATTTTATTTTGACCCCCGAAATATGCACTTGGCCTTATTTTTGGGGAGGTCTTATTATTTTTGAAGTGCAGGAAGCGGCAAGCATGATAACTTCATGTCTCTGGCTGTGTTGCAAAATTTTTGGGAAGGGCTTATTTTAGCGCATGCATTCAAAACCCCGATTGGGCTTATTATCCAACTCTTGTTTTCAGAGAAACAGGGTATCTGCAAAACTAATATCTTTATGTTGATTGCGAATCCTTAAAAATGCATTATCTATCCGGATGTTATACGGCAGCGTGTGGGGATGATTGAAGAAAGCAGCAATTTGTAAACAACCCTTGGCAGAGAATTGCAGGACTTAATTTTGCTTAAATAAAAGAGGCTTCCATTAGAATTCATGGACTGCATCAAGTCAAGGCTGGCAGGGAGAAGTTGTAGTTTTGATATATGCACTGAAACATTCATGATTGTTGATTCATTGAACTGTTAATATTTATACAAGTATGATTCAGAGAGAAAAAAAAAGTGTTTGAATAAACCCACAGCCTCATTAGTAGTCAGGAGATTACCACATTGTTGTGGTAGCTTTCGAAGTTTTGCGTCTATAAATTGACTGGAGATAGTTTAGCATTTTCACAATTGTTGCTATTCGAACAATGCGAAATGCGGCAGACATCTTATTAGTAAGTTAAATTTGGGTTGGTTGTCACATCTATTAAGTGGATTCACATCTCATTTAAAACAAAAGTCATATAATATTTATATCAAATTCTCATCAACCTGAAATGAAGTGTTGGATAGAGTGCAGTAAGGTTCAGCCCTCGGTCTAGTGCTCTTCAGCATTTTTATTAATGGTTTGAAGAGGTACAGGGAGTGCTTAAATGCTTATTTAACAAAGTATGCAGAGTTGGGGAAAGAAGAAAAAGAAGATTCTGGTAGATAACAGAAAATTAGGGTAGGATAGAATAGGATTGTTCTGACCTCGGCTTCCCCAGCAGCACGAAGGCGAGTCCTCATTCCGATAAACTCCTTTTATTTAATTTACAGTGAATTCTTCTCCAGCAAAGTCTTTCCTCTCCCACAGTCTTTCAAGATGGTTCACAATTGCTGATCTTTATCAGGCTTGGAGGTTGGGCAGGTCGTTATCTTTCAAATGCCATAATACTTGGCAAGAATGCAGGAATGAACTAATTGTCTCCTGCAAACACCCTTCCCCTTTCGCTCCTCTTTTATTCCCTATGGGAGGGGCCATTCACCATCCACTCCCGTCGATCCTTAGCTGTTCCCTTCCTCTGCGCATGCGCACATCGGGAACAGGCTCCAGCTGTTGTTCTGTTCCACTGATCTCCAACTCCAAAGGCAGCTGATAACTGCCATATGGCCCTGGCCCCATCTCTGCCTCCGACACAGAGCCCTTATCAGAGCCTTCCCCAGACTCCAGGACTGGCCCATGTTCCTCCCCAACCTCTTCACTGTCTGCTGGCGGGCCGCAACAAGGACAGGCCTGGGTAAGGGAAAGGATAAAGATAAGAAAAGCAGGCAGAGCTGAGAAATGGAGTTAAGCATGTCATCAGCTTGGAAGCATTGCAAGTCCAGCCCTTCCTGAATTCTGCTAACCCTTATCTAGCACCAGTTTAGTGTTGAACTTTAGTTGACCAGATTCTTTTGTATAGGCTTGAATAATGTTTGGAGTCACCGGATTGATGGATTGAGAATTGATTGGAGATAGTGACTAAGCTGGGGAGGGGATGTTTCAAAGTTTGGCTTTTTATTAGGTCTAATTCCAGATCCTGGCCAATGTTAAGCTTCCATGTCATATGTCCCCTGAAATAAATTCCAAGATAAATTACCTTGTCCTTGAAAGTCTGTTTATTAGGAACATGTCAAATTAGCAAGGACTTAGTGTAATTCCGACTCTGACCAGGACCCGGAATGAAACCCGATTAAAAGCAAATGTTTGAAACATTCCCCCTCTTAGTCACAATCTCCAATCAATTCTCAGTCCATCAGTCTGGTGACTCCAAACTCCACCTTCCTCTTGAGGTGGCAGGCTGAACCAAAGTAGGCCTCAAGCCTGAACCAAACTAGGCCCCAAGCCTGAACCAAACTAGGGTTCCATGATATTAAGTTTTAACTGTTCATATATAGAAATTGCAAAGGTTTGCTTTTAGGAAGTCTGCACATAAAATATGCTGAAGCAAGTCTCTATTTAATCTATTTGCTGGCTTGGTTGTAAATCTGTTTAGTAGACACATTGTCAGTTCCTCAAATACATGCATGTCTGTCCGTTAGCTGACTATGTATTATGACTTCCTGTAGACATAATATTGCTGTAACTCAAGGGCAAATCTTGAGGGGTGTTTCCAAGATTAACAGATGGCTTTAGCTAAAAGCGATAAACTATAAAAGGAATTTCCTGCTTTCATTCGGGGTTCAGGCCATTGTTTCTGAACTTGTGCAATAAACTTTTTCCTTCTCTGAAGAGCTGGCTTTCGTGTCCTGTCTTTTTTACAACACTCTAGCTGCAGGCATCTTCTATGTTTCCATGGGAAAGAATGTCACCTAGACATAACATCCCCCCCCATCTCTATAACTCCCCTTTCAACAGCTAGAGAGTGGTGAGCCTGAAGTACCGTTAAAATCCTTTACTTGGAAACCTAAACATCTAAGAAATGAATAGACAAATGCTACACATGTCATTTTCAGGGTTGACACTATGCTACAACCATATGAATGGTCCTTACAAATAGTGCCTGGCAACAAAAGAATAGAATAGAAACGTTTAGTACAAACAAACTGAGGCTTGTGCATGAGCTATTTAGTTTGAGAACAGCACCCGTAAAAATAGAAGTTGGAATTATATTCAATCAGAAATTGAATTGGAACATCTGGATGCAAAAAAAAAGACAAAACACAATTTCAGGCAGCAGAAGTAGAAAGACAGTATCCAAATCAGAATGTAATGTTCCTTTTTGTTGAGTTGATCAGGTTTCATCTTAAAGGCCTTGACCAGATGGATAAGTGGAGGAAGGAGGACAATTAAGGGATTGGAACCCCAAGAGAGACATAAAACCGGGTGTCTTTTGAATTGAAAAAAGACCATTGGTAGGAATCCATTAGCATGTTTTAAGGAGTTATGGTTTTTCCAGTTGCAATGTGTGACTGTGAAGGTTGGACCACGAGAAAGGCTGAGCACCAAAGAATGGAGGCCTTTGAACTATAGTGCTGTAGAAGACTCCTGCGAGTCCCTTGGACTGCAAGGCGATCCAACTGGTCAGTCCTAGAGGAGATCAACCCTGACTGCTCTTTAGAAGGCCAGATCCTGAAGAGGAAACTCAAATACTTTGGCCACGTAATGAGAAGGAAGGACTCACTGGAGAAGAGCCTAATGCTGAGAAAGATTGAGGGCAGAAGAAAAAGGGGACAACAGAAAATGAGGTGGCTGGATGGAATCACTGAAGCAGTGGGTGTGAGCTTAAATGGATTCAGGGGGATGGTAGAGGACAGGAAGGCCTAGAGGAATGTTGTCTATGGGGTTGCGACACAACTTCGCAACTAACAACAACAACCTACACATATGCATATATAACTCTAGAATAATCCACAGTCATGTATTTGAGTGATGGGAGATTTAAGACACACCAATTAGTTAGATAGCATTTCAGGAGAAAATCATATGAAACAAAACAAAACAAAAGTTAGTTTTCTTCCATCGGAGCACCTCTTTATTTCACAGAGCGAACAAAGAACATTAGAACTAAAATTATAAACTGCTAAAATCTGCCTGTTTTTTAAAAATATATATGTATATATTAACCTAAGGGTTCTTTAAAAATAATATTTTAAGCCCACATTGCACATTGGTGTTAACTTAGAAATGCAATTAATTTATCTTTGCAAGCAAATCCAAGAACATATGTTGAAAAAGCTTTCTTGACGCAAAGTCCTAAAAAAAATCATGTTTCACCACTTTCTTGTTTTTTCCCTCCCATTTTTGCAGATTAGAGACACAAAATCAACTGATCAAAAAACAACCCTGCTGCATTTCCTGGCTGATATTTGTGAAGAGAAATATCAAGACATCCTAAAATTCCCTGATGAACTTGAACATGTAGAAAGTGCAAGCAAAGGTAGATCAAAAGATAAAAAAAATGTGGGGTAATTTTGATCTGCTAACATGTGGCAGGTCTTTTGAACATTGAATGTGTTCCTTGTGGGACTGTGGAAACCATAAAGATGGGTAACACTAACGGATAGTTCTTTTTTCTAGCTTTTTCTAAAAACCAAGTAATTTGCTTTACTAGGGAATTAAGCATCGTAATAGGATACAGTGGTGGTTTTTAGAGGATGGAATCCTCAAGACCCTTTCAGAGTTCTGCAAAGTGAAATAAATACTTTATTTCTTTCAAAACCAACAAATAACAAAAAGGTGCTTTTTCAAAAGGCAACTGAACTTCCTTTGTTTTGCTTGAAGTTGTTTTGCTTTTCATTCTAGAGGCTTCTTCAGTTCTGGATGAGAAAACTTTTTCAAGGAAAACAAAGGAAGTTCAGTTAGTTTTTGGAAAAAACTTTTGGCACAGCCATGGAAAACTGAGAATCTCTATAGACATTAAATCAGTAAATATTGATAGATATGGCCCAGATCAGCCAATCTCTTTGGGGGGCTCTTGATCATTTTTAAAAATGTAAAGTGATGCTGAGACCAAAATCTTTTGAGAGCTGCAGGCATAAAAACGTTACAGCGAAGTGCTTTGAAGCACAGATGAGTCACCTTTTAACTCATTAACTATCTCAAAAATTTAGTTTCTTTATGTGCAATTACAATGTTCTGGGTTTTTTTCCCCCTCATCGGATTGAATTATTAAAATCACAGCTTTAGCAAAATTACAGACACATCTCAGCTTGGGGGCCAAAAAGAAAAGAAAAAGAAATTCAAAACCTATTCAATTGTCCATCCACCCACCTTTGGGGGGGGGGAAAAAAGAAATGCTTTGCAAAATGCAAAAAGTTATTATAAATATTTAGTCTATATAAGTTAATCTTATTTTCATGTCATCCCAAAGAAATAAAACCACAAAAATTGCCTTGGCGATGTCTAAAAGTCTACTAGCCCAAATTCTTGACATCAGAACATTTTTGCTATCAAATCTATAGACACACATGGATAAAATATGAAGGTGGTTTCTAAATTAAATTCAGATTACCTTAAATGTGGGTCTTATCAATTAAATGTAATGAATTTAACAGTGTTTACCATCACTTATGTAATTAGAAACAGATGGTCGATTCCCTGTTGCAGAACTTTGCATAGCTTTTATGAATTTTCACCACGGTGCTGGTGCTTATGCTAATTATTCTTCAGGAAAGTTTTGGATCTGAATTGTAGGGGGTCAGTATTAGAGAAAATGTTCTTCTTAACTAGATGCTCCATCATCCAGGTGTAATTTTTAGCAGAGTTCAGGCATGAAATACATTTTGGTCTAGTGATCAAAGATGATCTTTTCTTTAATATATAAATATGTAAGCTATTTTTAAGATGACACCTATCCGCATACAAACATCACCATCTTACTGGGAGGTTTGGCAGTTTCATCGAAAACATCTGAAGTGTCAAAAGGTCAGCTCAAGGTATTAAACCAAAGGGGTTGATAAAGTTTAATTAAAACCACTGCACCAATACAAGTGAGAAAGACTTAAGAATCTGAAATCCTATCTCCCTTAAGATTTTGAATATACATTTTTTTTTCTCTATTGCCCATACAACCCAATATTTTTACTGTTGCCTTTGTTATATTTGTGTTTTTTATTTGTGCTGATAAATAAATAAAGGGAGACTAGTATAGATCTATTTAGCTAGCTGATGAGAGCTAAATAGCTTGAAATAGATCTATACTAGTCTCCCTTTATTTATTTATCAGCACAAATAAAACACACATACACACACACACACACACACACACACACACACACACACATTTAGAGCAGGGGTATCAAACTCAAGGCCCGGGGGGCGGATTTGGCCTGCGGGGTGCTTAGATCCTGAAAACAGCGAAGGACCGGCCCGCAATGCCTCTGCCAGTGAAAATAGAGCTTGGGAGTGCCACAGGCATTACATTAGATTAGTGCAGCTGAAAACGGAGTGTGGGAGCCCATTTTCACTGGCAGAGCACTTGGGCCACCATAGGTACCTATGACATGAGTGACATCAAGCTGGCCACACCCATCCCACCCCCACCCCCCGAGGTCAAACACAACTGTGATGCGGCCCTCAATGAAACTGAGTTTGACACCCCTGTTTTAGAGTATGTCATTTCTGTATCTTTCCCCTCCCCAAAAGTATATAGATGTGCCCATATAATCTCTGTCCTTGTCTCAAAAAGAAGCTTTATTTTTTAAAATTGAATATTATAAAATGGAGATGTCCAGACAGACAGAGCCCATAAATTTGTATGGCATAATATAATGTAACTTCAGGTGTTCAAATCTCCTTTGTCTTAATTCTGGTATTATCAACCTCATTTTAAAGTACAACTTCTTAAGGACACATGCCAGTTATTTTTCCGAGCAATCGAGTATACATGAAAGATCTAAGATAGGTTACCTCTATCCCCCCAACTACCTCTACTTTCTTCTTCAGGTACTATTATTATTACTATTAATATGCACTTTTGTTTCATTATATAAAGTTTTTAACCTTTTATCACAGAAGGGAATGTAAGTCAATCAATCAGAGGACTGTTGGATCAGACCATTATATAAGCCATAGTAAATAAAATCAAATACGTATCAAAAGACAAATATTACAAGCAATAAATAAAAGTGGAATCAATAGTAGCCTAAAGCTTTTAAAATTAAGCTGTAGGCTTATATTTTTTTAAAAAAAAAAACAGCCAGGGAATATTATGATACCTGTTTGAGAAGATAAAGGCAAATTTATCTGGAAAGAGCATTCTGCAAACAAATTATCACAAGAGAAAATATTCTGTCTATGGTTAACAGATACATCATTCCCAATAACAGAGTTGTATCACAAATCTCATAAAAGATTTAGCAATAATGCATCTTGATCTCTTCTATATGCCTCAAAATTCTTTAGATGATACTGTAAAACTAAAATGCCTACCTCTGGGAGGTATATGTTGAAAAGTTCTTTCCTTTAAGCCTTTTTGATAGAAATGATGGTTGTAAGATATTCTTGAAGACAATAGAAAGTGTTAAGAGGTAGCCTAATTTAAAAAATGCTCAGGGCCTAGCAATGCAGCAACAAAATTTTGGAATTATTCCACATGTAGGTGCACAAAAATTGATTAACATACACCCAGTATAAGCAGACATCAGTGTAATGAAATCACGAGGAATCATTTAGTGGCTGGCACAGGGGAAATCAGAATATTGGATGTCACATTTTTGCGGAGATGAAAAAGAGGATTTACCAAGCACTAATTGCGGTGTGCTTGCGGAATTACACAATTGGCTGCAATCAATAACATCCTAGTTTAAAATAGGAGAAACACCAGGGCAGAAGTTATTGTCCTTTTTCCCCCTAATGCGATTTACATCTTTAAATAGGATACGTAGATATTTTTTTTTGTACCATAAAGAAAAGATGATAAAAACTCTAGGACAGGTTCTTTCCTCCAACCCAAATGCTCACTACACATTAACTTCCACAAGTTGGGGGTTGGGGGAGGGGGAGAGCTAATTAATATATTCAAATGCAAAATGTTCAGGAAAAGAAATTATAATCAATAGAAAATGATCCATGGATGTCCACAGGGAGAAAGTGTGAATGGATATTTTGGGTTTGCTTCATTGCCAGCAAAAAACATAGTATTGGTTGAGCCTCAGCTTTTGAGCTATTAGTATTGAGCGACTAAAAAGGATGCTCTTTGTAGAGAATTTAAAACTGATTAACAGTGTTGCTGAGACAGGGTGGGCAATATATACATAAATAAATCATGATAAAAAGCTCACAAGTCAGATTTCATAATTGGATTTTAATTTCTCAATTTTTATTGATACTTCTATCAATATCTATCAAGATTATCCATACATCATTTAAATTATTAAAAATAGTTCCTCTCCTCCCCTCTCCTTCCTCCCCTCCCCCTCCTCCCCTCTACTTCCTCTTTTACCCTTCCCTGTCCTTCCTCTTCTCTCCTCCCCTCTCCTTCTTCTCCTCTCCTCTCCTCCCCTCTCCCTTCCCCTCTCTCTCCTCCCCTCTCCTTCTTCCCCTCCCTTCTCCTTCCTCTCCTCTCTCCTCTCCTTCCTCCCCTTCCTCTCCTCTCCGTAAAATACTTGCAGATTTTGAAGACAATTCTTATACCAGCGTATATTTTGTAGATTGTGATTAACCTATTACTCCCACTCAGAAGCGGGAGATGGTTTCAACAAGCTCTATAGTTTTAAATAACTTTCTGAAGCTCTGTATGTCTCTTTTTCCGCTGTGTACATAGCCTTCCATTCTTGTTTCTCTTTATTCGATTAGCACCTCAATTCGCTTCATTTCCCTGTTTGAATGGATAGGTTGGTTTTGTTCTTCCACTTGTCTGGATTGTCAGATTGTGGTAATTTACTGCTTTTTGTGATGCTGATTTCCACAACTTCTGAAATAGTTATATTCCATGACCTTTTCCTTATTCTTCTTCCTTCCTTCCTACACACACACACACACACACACACACACACACAAACACACACACACACACACCTTTTTTCTGGCACTTCTGTATTTATCCAGCAGAGGTGGGTTCCTACCAGTTCACACCTATTCGGTAGAACCGGTTCATCAAATCTACCGAACCGGTTAGAAGAGGTTCCACCAGTGGACCCGGAAAGCAGGCCACACCTACAGAAGAGGTTCCAAAATTTTTTGAAACCCACCACTGGTCCTTGGATATGATTATTCTACACTATCAAGCTCATATTTATAAAACTCAGTGGCTCTGTGAAAGGTGAGGATGACTACTGCGTTTGTGGTGCAATCAGAACATTGCGTGTGTTGAAGTTGTTTTAACGCAAACCAAAGATGCCTTTAAAAAAAACAAGTTTACATCATATGCTTATGCATGCCAGTGCTGTGTGTGAGGTAATTTAAGGTGGTTCTGACAAGTGTTGTCGGCATCTTCATATCCGGTCACATGGGCGGCAAGCCACTCCCATCCAGTCACATGGGCGGCAAGCCACTCCCACAAAGGAGGCCACACCCACAGAGTAGGTTCGAACAATTTTTGAAACCCACCACTGTTATCCAGGCTGTCAATGTGCACTGGCTGAGGATATTTTGGGGGCATTCTCAGGGTCAAAAGATTCCTGACTCCCTAGATTAGGATTACAAAGGCAAGGGATTAGCTCATCCAAAAGTAGACTGGAATCTGGGTTTTTAGATTAAAAGCTCTGTTAAGATATCAGTTTGGATGTAGAGATTCCATTAGTCAAAGCCAATCATCCCTACATCTATACTCTGTTACCACTGCCAAATACACACAACAGTCATACCATTCGAGACGGGGGCAACAGCTCTTTAGCCCCAGGCCTGTCGGAACAGCCAGGTTTTAAGGGGTATGCGGAAGGCCTGGAGGGTGGTGAGGGTACGAATCTCCCCGGGGAGTTCGTTCCAGAGGGTCGGAGCAGCCACAGAGAAGGCTCTCCTCCGGGTAGTCGCCAGTCGGCACTGGCCGGCGGATGGAATTCGGAGGAGGCCTAATCTGTGGGATCTAATCGGTCTAGTGGAGGTGATTGGCAGCAGGTGGTCTCTCAAGTACCCAGGTCCAATACCATGAAGGGCTTTATAAGTGACGACTAGCGCCTTGAAGCGTATCCGGAGACCAATAGGCAGCCAGTGCAGGATAGGTGTTACGTGGGTGAACCGAGGTGCACCCACAATCGCTCGCGCGGCTGCATTCTGGACAAGCTGAAGTCTCCGAATGCTCTTCAAGGGCTGCCCCATGTAGAGCACATTGCAGTAGTCCAGTCTAGAGGTCACAAGGGCATGAGTGACTGTTATGAGGGCCTCCCGGTTCAGGTAGGGACGCAACTGGTGCACCAGGCGAACCTGGGCAAATGCCCCCCTGGTCACAGCCGACAAGTGGTGTTCAAAAGTCAGCTGTGGGTCCAGGAGGACTCCCAAATTGCACACCCTGTCTGAGGGGCGTATTGTTTGACCCCCCAGCCTGAGAGATGGAAAACTTGGCCAATTAGTAGGAGGGAAACACACCAGCCACTCGGTCTTATCCGGATTGAGTACAAGCTTGTTAACCCCCATCCAGTCCCTAACAGCCTCAAGGCACTGGCACATCACGTCAACCGCTTCACTGAGTTGGCACGGGGCGGACAGATACAGCTGCGTATCGTCCACATAAAAACAGGACTTGATGACGTCCGAATGGGTGGGTTGAGCCTCCTGCTGCTGTCACTACAGGTTCTCCTGAACCAGATAAAACCAGCTGAATTGCACCACTGGATGAACCCATCTTTGCCAATTTTCTTGTGTGGATTCTATTTTATGAATCAGTGGTTGGAGTGCAGTGGTTGGAGTGCATTACTGCAGGCCTCAGTGGTTGGAGTGCAGTACTGCAGGCTACTTCTGCTGATTGCCAGCTGCCTGCAATTTGGCAGCTCAAATCTCACCAGGCTCAAGGTTGACTCAGCTTTCCATCCTTCCGAGGTGGGTAAAATGAGGGCACAGATTGTTGGGGACAACACACTGACTCTATAAACCACTTAGAGTGGGCTGCAAAGCACTGTAAAGTGGCATATAAGTCTAAGTGCTATTGCTTTTAAATAAAATATCCAGAGCAATTTTTTGTTGGTTTGCTTGCTTGCTTGTTTAACAGCAGGGCACACAGCCCACACCTGGTGATACTCACAATAGCCCAAAACTAATCTTCACTATTCTGCAGTATAGTTAAACCCAAATAAATTGTCTGACTTACACATTACGGAGGGAGTGATAAACCGAAAGCAAATCTTCCTCTAGTTTACAATTCTTGCAAAAGCACTCATCAAATGAAAACAAGTTGAATGTCATTCATGTTTAAACAGTCAACCTGGAACCTTCAGCAATTGTTGTCTTGTTACGGTGTTGATTCCAGTTCATCCAGAGTTTTCGTGCCTTACATTGAAAAGGTCTGTGGTGCTTAAATAAAATAAAAAAATGGGGCCTCTGTTAAATTAAGACTTTTTTGAACTCGAGTGCTCTGTTTTTCCTCCACTGTATTAATGAGTAGTGTAAGAGGAAGAACTTTGACATTTGAGGAGGAGGGAGAACATGCAACTCCTGAAGTGCTAATTAAAATGTTGTGAAACAATATTATCCTCTTTAGTTTTACATTGTTAGTTCTAATGCAGATTCCTTTTAACAAGCTTCCCTAATCAGAATGCACTGGGCCTCTCATTATTTCTCTTGATTCAGGGAAGATGTCCTTTCCTAATCCTCTTGAAAATGCAAAATAAAACAACTCAGAAATATAAAACAAAATTTCTTTCATGAACATTTCATTAGTACTGTAGGGACCCAAACCTCATTTTAAGGCTTCCTGTAAGACAGCAGAGTGGGTTATACTGTAGCTTAACATAGATTTAAAAACAAGCAAGCACTGGGTCGATGAACTAGGGGTATGGAATTGTAAGAGACTTTGAAACTGTGGCACAACAAAACCGCGCTCGACTAAAGCGCGCCCGATTAAACCGCGTCGCTGACGTCATCAACAGGGCGACAACAGCGAGCGCGGAGAAAGAAGGGCGCTTTAAATAGCGCTTTGAAAGCAAGCCAATTCAAGTTAAGGTAAGGGTTAGGTTTAGGGTTAGCTTTAGGGTTAACTTTAGGGTTAGCTTTAGGGTTAGGGTTAGGTTTAGGGTTAGGTTAAGGGTTAGAGTTAGGGTTAGGGTTAGGGTTAGGGTTAGGTTAAGGGTTAGGGTTAGGTTTAGGGTTAGGTTAAGGGTTAGGTTAAGGGTTAGGTTAAGGGTTAGGTTTAGGGTTAGGTTTAGGATTAGGTTTAGGGGGTTAGGTTTAGGTTTAGGGGTTAATTTTAGGTTTAGCGTTTACAGCGTGCTTCTGTCTCCATGCTGTTGTCACCCTGTGATGACGTCAGCTACGCGGTTTCGTCGAGCGTGCTTTAGTTGAACGCGGTTTTGTGGTGGAACCCTTTGAAACAGGGTTCAATATGTCTTATGACCCAAACCCATGATTTACGAAGAAGTAATTAATGTAAGCATAGAGTAAGAGGTGATTATTCCAACTTTTTGTCAAATTTCACGGATGTCTTAGAGCAGGGGGTGTTAAACTTGATTTCACTGAGGGCTGCAACATGGTTGTGTTTGACCTTGGGGGGGAGGCATAGGGCATGGCCAGATCAACGTCACTCGTATCAGGGGGGGGGCATGTGGTCGGCCAGAGCGCTCTGCCAGAGAAAATGCATTCCCGAGCTCCATTTACAGCTGCAATGGCCTCCGGTAACCCTCTGCCAGTGAAAATGGAGCTCACGATGGCCAGCCGCGCCCCTCCTGAGCTCCGCGGGCTGGTCCTTTGCTGTTTCCAGGGCGGCCTCGCAGGCCAGATCTAAGCACCACACAGGCCAGATCCAGCCCCTGGCCCCTTGAGTTTGACACCCTTGTCTTAGAGGAACACATAATTATACAATTTGTTCATACAACAAGACTTGCAATGGCAGGAATATAATGCAGACAAAATTTCAGTGAAAACTAAATTCAGATCCTTTTTATGCCTTGAAGTACAGCTGTCTGGTTGAAGTAAATTTGGATTGGTTAAAAATAAGACCTTGTTCTTTATTGGTAAACAGGTTTGATTTAAAGACAAGGCAAGCTATAGAATACAATGGCTGGATGATACTATTCTGGAATAAAAACACAGCAAATAGACCCGAATTACATTTGCAAGTTTCAACCTTTTATTTTTTCCCCCAAGATACTTTTTTAAAAATTTTTCTACACTTACTTGTCAACTTAAAATAGTTCATTTTGTGACCATTTGAAATGACAACGAATGAAAAAGGGACTTATGACCATTTTTCACACTTATGACCATTCAAGCATCCCCATAGTTATGGGATCAAAATTCAGATGCTTGGCCATTGATTCCTATTTATGACAGTTGCAACCACGTCGTTCCCTTCTGCGAATGTATGACAAGCAAAATCAATGGGGAAGCTGTTGATTTGCTTAACAACCATGTTACTAACTTAATGCCTGCAGCGATTCACTTAACAACCGTGGCAAGAAAAGTGGCAAAATGAGGCAAAACTCAATTATCAAATGTCTCACTTGATAACAGGAATTGGGAGCACAACTATGGCCATCAATTGAGGGCCGCCTATATGCTACTACTACCGTGTTTCCCCAAAAATAAGACAGGGTCTTATTTTCTTTTGCCCCCCCCCTCCACCGAAATAAGTGCTTGTCCTTGTTTTTGGGGAGGTCTTATTATTTTTGAGGTGCAGGAGGCCCCTTAACCTCATCCCACAGATTAGCTGATCCAGAGAGAGCCAGAGGTTCTGACTCTGTTTCTGGCACACTCTTGCCAGCCCTTGCATTGCTGGCCGCTATTTTTGCAGGAGCAACTAAGAAAAGGGGTAAGGTAGCTAGGATTTATGGGGGCAACCTTCACAATGCCATTATGCATTGATGGTAGGAGCATATGGGGTGCGTGGGACATGTTTCCCCCTTCACCCCAGGAAATGGGGACTGGCTGCACATGCATTTAAGTATTTTAGGGCAGGACTTATTTTCGGGGGAGGGCTTGTTTTAGCGCATGCACTCAAAAGCCCGATTGGGCTTATTATCCAGGGAAGTCTTATTTTCGGAGAAACAGGGTAAAAAGGTATAAGTTTACCTTTCTGTTCTGACCCCCTCCTCCGTCCAGTAACGAATGCTGAGACAAGCTTAAATGAGAATGTCCTTTAATAACAAGTTCAGATTCTCGGTGGCTGAAAGCCAAGTAAACAAACAGATAAGAACCTTGGCAGCAAGGCCGACAAACTTTGGCAGCAATTCAGACAAACTCTGGCAGCAATACAGCCTGCCAAGTTCGTTTCTCTTTAGTCAAAGCATTGACTTCTGCAAGAAGGGCCTGGCACAAGCAGTCTCTTTTATAGTCTGGAGAGGAGCCTAATGATCATCAGCTGAGCATAATTACCTCCTGTAATTACGTAGTTGTTCTTGACGCCGAGTAGCCCTTCGATGGCGTGCATCCCGGAACAACTCACAGTTGGTTTCTGGATCACTCTCTCTTGTCTCCTCCCCACTGATCCAAGGCTCAGGCGCCACCTGGTGGCCAACCAGTCTCTCTGCGTCCTGCTCAGAGTCCGAACCCTGTCCAGGGTCCTGTTTTCAGTTAATGTTACAAAATTAATTTGAGAACTTACTGTGAGAAAGAAAATATTCATTTTCTCCTTCCCTGCACGGTGTCAGGCTTGCTCTTGGAGACTATAGAAACAACATAGATTTCACATCAACATTCTACATGTTTCATTTGAATTTCTTAGTAACATGGCAGCTCTAGAAATACATCAAACCGCGGGAGCAGAAAGTTTTACTAAAAAAACCTGTGCATTTAATGTTGAATTTCGGTTGCAAAGAACTACGTACGTGGGGCATAGAATCAGGCGAAATTTAATCTAAATGTATGCTTAGGTTGGGAATAAAAAATGGTGCCTGCACAGAGAAGTTATCTGAACCATCTTCATCGGATTCAGTTCCTGACAGCAGTTTAATTTCTGAAAAGTGATTTGATTTTGACCTCCAATTCAAAAACTATAAAGTCATTAACAAAATAAATGATAGGCATAAAAGGAAATCTTTAAACAAGGCTAACCTTGAGAAAGAAAAAGGGAATGAAAATAAAATATTTATAATGTCTTCAAAAGCGTAGGAAAAAAAAAACTTACTTGGAATCCAATAGTAAGAACATGAAATCCATTCTGGAAGATGAAGGGAGGGCAAACATAATACAGTCCATCAAAATTGGTGTGGAAATCATAAATTTATAATTTGGAAGGTTTCTGTTAGGAAGGGACGATTGAGTCCTGCTTTGTACACTGTGCAAGAATCCAAATTAATGTTCTGATCCAGGCTTCCTTAACAAGAAGTGGAGTCTTGGTCCCAACAAAACCCCTTTTATTTACAGGACTGTGAATTCCTTTCATTCACAGTCAGCAAGGCTTAGCAAACAGTCTTTCAAAGGGTTGTTTATCAAATACAAACCTTATCTCATTTGGCGAGGTGCCAAATAACTAGTTCCAAATGCAGAGCAAGGCAAAACTTGGCACAGAGTCTCTTATAGTTACAAGCAGAACTTTTCTCTCTTGACACAAGCCAATGAATGTATTGTTTCCTGCAAAAGCCCCCTCTCTCTTTTGTTTTCTATGGGAGGGACCAATCACCTCCAAGGTGTGGCTTTACTCTTAAGTCAACCCTACTGTCTTAGTTGTTCTTGTCTTCTGGCAGCTCTGCACATGCGCATACTGAGAACAGGCTCCAGCTGTTCTTCTGCTTCACTGCTGTCTAGCTCCCTCTCTGCCTCCGACGCAGAGCCCTCGTCTGAGCTTTCCTCAATCCCCAGGACTGGCCCATGTTCCTCCCCAACCTCCTCACTGTCTGACTCTGTTTCCAGCTCTACTGACGGACCACAATAATTAAAGCATCTCTTCCTGTTAGCTGTCCAACTGTTGCATCCATGAAAACCACCTTGCCATCTCCTTTTTTAGTGGTAGTTCTGTTGAATTGTTTTTGATGTTTAACTGAAACATTCCTTTCTCGAATTCAAGACCATCATTCCATGTTCTTGTAATTTGGGAGAAAAAGTGCGGGTCACGGTCAGGGTTTTTGATAAGGTGTAGGATTATTTATAGCGCTGAACATAAAAAAGGACTATTCAGCTTTATTCCCGATTCTTACAATTTTTTTCAGAAGCAAAGTTAACTCTGTGCCTGAGTTCATGCACAAAACTCTGAAATATTATTTATACTTTATTCTTTAAACATGAAACTCAGCCAACTGAGTTGTTGTTGTTGTTGTTGTTGTTGTTGTTATTATTATTATTATTATTATTATTTTCTTGGTGAAGAAGCTACAGCAGCCTGCTTCGCTAAGGCTGTTTAGCAAAATAAATGAATTATATGTGTGAACTTGGATATAATTAGATTGGATAGGCCTATTTAAGCAAATGCCTATTTTATTTTATTCTGTCCTTGAAGGATCAAGCAATTGTTTTCTCTTTTATGATAGTTTTTGCTCTTTGATTTAATTATGTTGCAAGGTATATGTTATTTATTTGCTGGAGTGATTTGCTCACCTTGCAGTTATGAATCTGAACAGCAAAAATAGGTTATACCAAAGAACGTTAATAGCAGAGTAGCTAACAAGGATAAAAACAACAGTAGGAGTAGGGGAGAGATAAGGAAAGAAGGAAGGGGAAGGAGAGGAGGAAGGAAGGAAGTAGAGAAGGGCGGGAGGGAGAAAAGAAAGGGGAAATACGGTGGTGTTACAAGAGGCAGAAGGGATGGTAAATAAAGCAACCCAAACTGTATATTATAAAAGAAGAATAACAATTATGTGAATGTATACTTAAAGTGGTGTGTAAGAGAATAACATATATATAAAAAAACTTTAAGATTAAAAAAAAAAAAGAATAAAAAGAACAAAATATGAAGCACAATGGAGGCCAAACCACTGCTATACAGCTATTCTCCAACTGTTGTATGGTAGCTTATTCAACACCAAATGCATCAGAGCCGAGATGGCGCAGTGGTTAAATGCAGCACTGCAGGCTACTTTAGCTGACTGCAGTTCTGCAGTTCAAATCTCACCGGCTCAGGGTTGACTCAGCCTTCCATCCTTCCGAGGTGGGTAAAATGAGGACCCGGATTGTTGTTGGGGGCAATATGCTGACTCTGTAAACCGCTTAGAGAGTGCTGAAAGCCCTATGAAGCGGTATATAAGTCTAACTGCTATTGCTATCAGAGGTACAGGCACCCCAACAGAGAAGACTTGTCTTCTTCTGCATCCTGCCAGATGACCTCATTTCATGGAAGGGACCTACAGCAAGTCCACTCGGTTGGATTTTGTAGAAGTATTGTGAAATACTTGAAAATAAGGGATACCGCAAAAGACTCTATTTTCTCAGTATCATTAAGTTCCAAGGCTTAAAAAACAAATGAGCAAGTAAGCAAACTAGACCATGCCACAGTGAAGTTCAAAAGAGACTATTCAGAGTGGATGGAAGTGAAGTTATCCAAAAGTTGCCTCAAATAATTTTCACATAAAACTATTGTTCCAAAACTTTTCAGGAGTCTTTCTCTTTCTCTCATCCCAGCATAAACTCTTTTTTCTTTTATGCCATATGGTATATTGTGGAACCCGTTCAAATCTCCGTAAAACCTTCTTCATTGGCGCGGCATCCTGCTTTGACTTTAGAGGTGATTTCTGAGAATTTCAGGTTAAAACTGTTAAAATAATCTTAACAGACTAGAATAACAGAGTTGGAAGGGACCTTGTAGGTCATCTAGTCCAACCCCCTTCCCAAGCCATGTCTGACAGATGGCAGTGCAATCTCTTATGGAAAGCTTCCAGTGATGAAGCTCCCACAACTTTCAGAGGCAACTTCGTTTCCATTGACTGTTCTCACTGTCAGGAAATTCCTCCTTATTTCCAGGTTGAATCTCTCCTCAATTAGTTTCCATCCATCGTTCCTTGTCTGGCCTTCAGGTGCTTTGGAAAATAGCTTGACCCCCTCCTCTCTGGGTCAACCCCTCAAATATTGGAACACTGCTATCATGTCTCCCCTGGTCCTTCTCTTCATTAGACAAGTCTTTCCACAGTGGTGGGATTCAAATAATTTAACAATCGGTTCTCTGTCCTAATGACCAGGTGGGTAGGCGGGGCTTAGTGGTCATGTGACTGTGTGGGCGTGACCAACTCATCATTATTCAGGTCGATGGGGACTTTGCCTTAGCTGTTACAATGTAATAAGGGTTAACCGGAGAGGCAGTTTCTGTAAGCAGGGTAATAAAGATTAGGCTAGAAACAACTCCAAAATGTTTCCTTCCTGCCTTCCTTACAGGATTACCCCTGTAAAGTGGACAAAAAACAAAAGGAGATTTCTTCCAACAACCGGTTCTCTGAACCTCTTAGAAAGTTAAGAACCGGTTCTCCCGAATAGATGTGAACTGGCTGAATCCCACCACTGCTTGCCCAGTTCCTGCAACCGTTCTTCATATGTTTTAGTCTCCAGTCCCCTAATCATCCTGGTTGCTCTTCTCTACACTTTTTCTAGAATCTCAACATCTTTTTCATAGTGTGGTGACCAAAACTGGGTGCATTATTCTAGGTGTGGTCTTACCAAGGCTTTATAGTGAGGTATCAGTACCTCACTTGATCTTGATTGTATCCTTCTGTTAATTCAATTAGAATTGTGTTGCCTTCTTTTTAGCTTTCACCACACATTATTGGCTCATTATTCAACTGCTTGTCCACTAAGACTCCAAGATCCTTCTCACTTGTGGACTTCTGGCTGAGAAATTCTGGTAGCTGAAGTCCACAAGTCTTAAAGTTGCCAGGCTTGGACTGCTAGTCAAAGCTAAGTGGGGCCTTTGTGGTTTATTAATTCAGTAAACCATGGCTTAGCACAATGCAGGAGCCCAATCACAGTTTTCAATGTCGCTGTCCACATTTCAGCAGGGAGAAGATCTTGCTTCTCATACCTCCCCCCCATCTTTTCTCTCTTCCCCAGTGTATCTTATTATTCTGCTAAATCTCCAGGAACACAACAAACACTTTATAAAGTATTTCCCGTATCTTAATTTTGCCATAAGGCTGTTCCATAGTGAAATAAGTTATTTTCTATTCTCCCAGGTTGACCTATTGCCTGCATTTTTTTTTTTTAATTCACTGTGTAGTTTCTTGGCTTTTTATTTGTCTCTGAGATGCAGAAAGATGTCCTGGTTTTGATTACTGTGTTCTAGCTTTTTTCTTTTTTTCTTTTAACAGTGTGAATGAATTGAGATGCTGTGGGAGGCAAGGAAAGGAGGATTTACAAGAGTTTCATAATGTATTAACTGTGTTTGTTTATTAACTTCAGTTTTATTCATTACCGTTAATTACATCCCTTATACTAATGGGGTTAATTACAGGCTCCTATGGTAAATCTTAATCATCTTAATTTTTGGTAACTCTAGAATAAGACTATTGTAATATGTTGGAATGGCTTTGAAGACAGCTTATAAATAGTGGAGCAATTCTTCAGCATATTTTAACGGGACCTATAAACACACAACCTGGGTGACCGATAAACATTGTTCAACCATAATAGCAAAGTCATATAGATGGAGAACTATCTTCAAATCCCTTCTAATTCTAAATGACTATAAATACAGTGGGGAATAATCAGGCGCCCTGAAATTCATCCAAAATTTTGCTGCTGGCCTGAATAAGTCCTTGTATTTTTATACTTCTTCACTCCAATAAAGTACTTCTTTATATCATTTAAAGAGATAACACCCCTTAGAGATCCGGAGCCAGATTAACATTAGAAGAAAAATGTCAGTGTCTGAATAACACCTAGGACAAAGAAATTGGAAAGTTTGTGTTCTGACCAAGGCTTCCCAAGAGCATGAAGCAAACTCCTTGTCCCGACAAAAAACCCTTTTATTAATTGATTGTGAATTCTGCTCATTCACATCCAGCAAAGTGTTTCGAGGGAGGATTTACAGTCACAGACCTTATCTGGATTGAAGAGCTGCCAGGGCATATCTGCAAAACTTGGCAAGGAGTCTCGGAGAGACGTGAACTAATTAAGCAAACTAATTATCTCCTGCAAACTCCACTCCCCTTTTGCTCCTCTTTTATTTCCTCTGGGAGGGGCCATTCATTGTCCACCTGTGGTCAAAGTCGACCCTTGTTCTTTAGCTGTTCCCTTCATCTGGCAACTCTGCGCATGTGCACACTGGGAACAGGCTCCAGCTGTTCTTCTGCCTCACTGATGCCCGACTCTGAAGTCAGCTGATAACTGGCATATGGCTCTGGCCCCCTCTCTACCTCTGACACAGAGCTTTCATCAGAGCCTTCAGAGACTCCAGGACTGGCCCATGTCCCTCCCCAACCTCCTCACTGTCCGAATCTGCTGCCGGGCCACAACAGTTTGTTCAATTTGTTGCTTTGTTGATTAATAATATTTTTTTTCTCCTAATTCTCCCCCGCCCCCCCAAAAAAATGTTTTCTGAATGTAGGATAAGATAAATGCTCCCGGTGCCAATTCCATTGCAAAACAGCATATCATCACATTTCTGAACTGTGAATTCCATTTTGCTTGAAGATGCTTAAAAAGTCACTTTGCTAGTTTGATAATGTGCTTATTACTTATTATCTCACTTTTAGTGTGGGTGTATGAAATGCCCTTTATCTGTGCTTTGCCTGACCTTCCTCTTCTTCTAATTGAGAAATACTGAGGTTCAGGTGTTAATAAATTGGTTTCATATCACTTGTGTGTTAATGCCTTCTTGCTTGTCACCTTCTGCCTTTTAGAGAACATAGGAGGAGAACCACATTAGTGTGCCATGCAAACTGTGATTAGAGAGGAAGAAATAAAGAAATAATATACTCCTTTTTATATTTTAATGAAATATCCACCTAGATTAAGCATAGCTAGCAGAATTGAATCCGACAGGTTTTTATTATTATTATCACAACAACAGAATTGTATCACAGCAGCCAGTTGTTTCGCCGGATTTGGCATTGGTTAGTAGTCGGGCCCCATCCAGGGGCCTAGGACGTCGTAATGTATTTTCGTAATATGCATGCAGATCCAAGCAGTGCAGCTTTTTGCATTTGACTGATGGTGATTTTGTCAATTTTTAACTGTTTTAAATGTAATTCCAATGCTTTTGGAATAGCACCCAGTGTGCCAATTACCACTGGAATTACCACTGCTGGTTTGTGCCATAATCGTTGAATTTCGATTTTTAAGTCCTGGTATTTCACGATTTTTTCATGTTCCTTCTCGTCGACCCTGCTATCACCTGATATTGCAATGTCTATGATTGTAACCTTATTTTTCTCAACCAGTATGATGTCTGGTGTATTATACGCCAGTATTTTGTCCATTTGTATGTGAAAATCCCACAAGATCTTGACCATCTGATTTTCGGTGACTTTTTCAGGCTTATGTTCCCACCAGTTTGTTGCTGTTTTAATATTATAATTTTTGCACAAATTCCAATGGATCATTTGTGCTACTGAATTGTGCCGCAATTTATTATCAGTCTGCACGATTTTTTTACAGCAGCTGAGTATGTGATCAACAGTTTCATCAGCTTCTTTGCAAGTTGTTGTTGTTGTTGTTGTTGTTGTTATTATTTCATGTTGAAGCAAATGTTCAATGACCTCCCTTGTGTGTGTGTGTGTGTGTGTGTGTGTGTGTGTGTGTGTATATACATATATACATACATACATACATACATACATACATACATACATATATATATATATATATATATATATATATATATATAATTTCTTTTTCAAGATTCCTTGTTAGAATGGATACCAGGGGGGATAAAAATCAGTGATTTAAAATAAAAAAAAATCCCATGAGATTTGTCCCAAGCATGAGAGCCTATACCATTTCAGACAAGTGACTGCCCAGTCTCTTCTTTAAAAATCTCCAGTGATTTCTGGAGGCAAGCTGTTCCACTGGTTAATTGTCCTCACTGTTAGGAATTAATTCCAGATCGTTTCTCTCCTTTTTTTTTTTTTTTTTTTTTAGTTTCCATCCATTGTTTCATGTCCTGCCTTCTGGTGCCTTGGAGAATAATTTGACCGCCTTCTTCTTTGTGGCAGCCCCTCAAATACTGGGATACTGCTATCATGTCACCCCTAATTCTTCTTTTCTTTAGACTAGCCAAACCCAAATCCTGCAGCCGTTCTTCATACGGTTTAATCTCCAGGCTTTTGATCATGTTAGTTGCTCTTCTCTGAACTTTTTCCAAAGTCTCAACATCTTTTTTTTGTAGTATGGTGACCAAAATTGGTTGCAGTATTCCAGCTGTGCTCTTACTGATCTGGTTATACCAAGTGAGCAAAAGTTGGAAGTTCCAGTTTTGCATCTCGAGAACAAACACACACATATTTTTTTAGACACCTATCAGTACCTAATGCCTAAGTTAAGTTGAAAGAAAGAAAAAAAAAATGATCCAGTCTCCTTCATACCAAGGCACCCATTCAAACTTCATATACTTCATAAACAGAGGGATAGAATGAAGATCATGTGAATTGTTAATACCACTTTATAAGGCCTTGGTAAGGCCACACTTGGAATCCTGCATCCAGTTGTGGTCGCCACAATGAAAAAAAAGATGTTGAGACTCTGGAAAGAGTGCAGAGAAGAGCAACAAAAATGATTAGGGGATTGGAGGCTAAAACATATGAGGAACGGTTGCAGGAACTGGGTATGTCTAGTTTGATGAAAAGAAGGACTAGGGGAGACATGATAGCAATCTTCCAATATCTCAGGGGCTGCCACAAAGAAGGGGGAGTCAAACTATTCTCCAAATCACCCAAAAAGCAATGGGTGGAAAACTAATCAAGGAGAGAAGCAACTTAGAACTAAGGAGAAATTCCCTGACAGTTAGAACAAAGAATCGGTGGAACAACTTGCCTCCAGAAGTTGTGAATGTCCCAACACTGGAAGTTTTAAAGAAGATGTTGAATAACCATTTGTCTGAAATGGTGTAGGGTTTCCTGCCTAAGCAGGGGATTGGACTAGAAGACCTCCAAGGTCCCTTTCAACTCTGTTATTCTATTCTATTTTATTCTACCTCTACAACACAAAATCCACCCCTTTTGGCAGCGGAAAGATAAATTGCTGGAGTATAAAATATATTATTTTAGATAAACTTAACACTCGGGAACAATTTTAATTAAAAAAAAAGTTGTTAAAAACAGATATATAAATACACACACAACCAGACACACACACATATACACACATCTTAGGTACCACACTAGTTCTGATTCGTATGTCTAAGACGTTTTCATTACCTTGTTTTGCAAAGATGCAAAAAAAAATTATACGTTGACATTCCAAAACACCTTTGCATATTTATCAGCCTCAAAACTATCCTGTGTGGAAGACAGCTGTGTTATAGTGATTATGCCTATCACCTTTTTAAAAGTTTCCAATAGGGCTCCGTTCACGTCTCCTGATTAATAAACCGTTGGCTTACCATTTTCATATGCTAAGCAAGCCAGAGGGTTAATGTGATGAGATTGACAGTCAGCTGACTGCTGTTTGCTGCATTGTCTAAAGTAGCTGCTAATTAACATCCTGGGATTAAAATGCTACAGCTATGGAATTTAGTGCTGTGTGTTGTATTTCCCACCAGTCTGGTGAATTGGATAGAACAGCCTGCGATTATCATTAGAGCAGCCAGTTGCTCCAGGCTTGTTCTAGAAAGTTCATTTTAAGCGTTTGACAAGGGAAGACATTAGCGCCAGCCAAACTGGAAATAATCTTTCACTGGAAATCAGGTATTCCTGAATGTCTGTGTTCTGACCCAGGCTTCCTTAACAAGCAAGAAACAGAGTCTTGGTTCCGACAAAAAACTCTTTTATTTACACGATTGTGAATTCCTTTCATTCACAGTCCACAAGGGCTTAGCAAACAGTCTTTCCGAGGGTTGTTTATCAAATATGAACCTTATCTCGTTTGGCGAGGTGCCAAATAAGTAGTTCCAAATGCAGGGCAAGGCAAAACTTGGCACAGAGTCTCTTATAGTTACAAATAGAACTTTCCACTCTTGAAACAACCAAAATAACATATTGTTTCCTTCAAAGCCCCCTCTCCGTTCGCTCCCCTTTTGTTTCCTATGGGAGCGGCCAATCACCTCCAAGGTGTGGCTTTACTCTTAAGTCGACCCTACTGTCTTAGTTGTTCTTGTCTTCTGGCAGCTCTGCACATGCACACACTGGGAAGAGGCTCCAGCTGTTCCTCTGCCTCACTGTTTTCTAGCTCCCTCTCTGCCTCCGACGCAGAGCCCTTGTCTGAGCTTTCCTCAACTCTCAGGACTGGCCCATGTTCCTCCTCAACCTCCTCACTGTCCGACTCTGCTGCCAGCTCTGCTGGATGCCGGTGGGTCACAACAGCCTGTAGTTTGAAGACCTTAATGCAGTGTAAAATATGTGAAGGAGTTGTTTGGTTTTCATCCACACATCATCCTTCAGTACATTGGAATGCTCAGTGTTGTCATCCATCAAATAAAGGTTCATGCCCGTCTGGTGCCATTAGCTATCACACCAACAGTTTGTTTCTGATTTATCAAGGGACTGTTTATCCTGGCAGGTATGAATGAGAGAAAAAGGATGGCGTGCCAACAGTGCACAAGATCAGTTTAAAGGTATAATGTACTATCTCAAAGCTTGCCACCACCTTTGCTGATATAGAGGAGAGCTAATTGTGGAAGTTTTCAGGTCTTCATCCTTCCCCGTCGTGAATTCTTCATGCACCACCTCTACTTTAAACGCTAAATGTTGATGAAATTGTGAAGGAAATAATTTTGTAAATGAATCTGTTTTTTTTTAAAACAAATCTATAGATCACTAGCATTTACACAAAGTCATTTTCAATCATTCACCTAGTAGTCATAAAAACAGGCAAGGAATGATTTTCTGCTGTGGCCCCGAAATCAGAGGAGGAGGAGGAGGACGTGTGGGAGTCAGGGTCAGTATCAAGGCAACCTGGGAGCTTCAAGGGAGAAGAGGGAAACAAGCTTGCACTCAATCCAGACAAGACCGAGTGGCTGGTGTTTTTCCCTCCCAACAATTGGCCAGGTATTCCATCTCTCAGGCTGGGGGGTGAAATTATACGCCCCTCAGACAGGGTTCGCAATCTCGGAGTCCTCCTGGACCCACAGCTGACTTTAGAATATCATTTGTCGGCTGTGACCAGGGGGGCATTTGCCCAGGTTCGCCTGGTGCACCAATTGCGTCCTTATCTGAACCGGGAGGCTCTTGCAACAGTCACTCACACCCTTGTGACCTCAAGACTGGACTACTGCAATGCCCTCTACATGGGGCAGCCCTTGAAGAGCATTCGGAGACTCCAGCTTGACCAGAATGCAGCCGCGCGAGCGATTGTGGGTGCACCTCGATACACCCACATTACACCTATCCTCCGCGAGCTGCACTGGCTGCCTATTGGTCTCCGGATATGCTTCAAGGTGCTAGTCATCACTTATAAAGCCCTTCATGGTATTGGACCTGGGTACTTGAGAGACCGCCTGCTGCCAATTACCTCCCAAAGACCTATCAGATCCCACAGACTAGGCCTCTTCCGAATCCCATCTGCCGGCCAATGCCAATTGTCGACCACCTGGAGGAGGGCCTTCTCTGTGGCTGCTCCAGCCTTCTGGAACGATCTCCCTGTGGCGATTCGGACCCTCTCCACCCTTCAGGCTTTCCGCAAAGCCGTCAAAACCTGGCTGTTCCAACAGGCCTGGGGCTGATGAGTTCCCATCCCCACTCAAATTGTGTGGCTGTTGACTGCTTTTAAATTGTTTCTGTTTTTTTGTTTCTCTATTTTTATTGTTTTTGTCTGTGTTATTCCCTTCCCCTTCGGTTTGTTAGCCGCCCTGAGTCCCTCTGGGAATAGGGCGGCATACAAGTGCAATAAACCTTTAAACCTTTAAACCTTCAAAACTTTAGCTGGGAGAGAAATTATCTATCTATCTATCTATCTATCTATCTATCTATCTATCTATCTATCTATCTATCCATCCATCCATCCATCCATCCATCCATCATCTATCCATCCATCCATCCATCCACCTACCTACCTACCTACCTACCTATCTATCATCTATCTATCTATCTATCTATCTATCTATCTATCTATCTATCTATCTATCTATCTATCATCTTTCTATCTATCCATCATCTATCTGTCTGTCTGTCTATCTATCTATCTATCTGTCTATCCATCCATCCATCCATCCATCCATCCATCTATCATCTATCTATCCATCCATCCATTATCTATCTATCTATCTATCTATCTATCTATCTATCTATCTATCTATCTATCTATCATAGCAATAGCAGTTAGACTTATATACCACTTCATAGGGCTTTCTATGAAGCGGTATCCATCCATCTATCATCTATCCATCCATCCATCCATCCATCCATCCATCTATCTATCCATCATCTATCCATCATCTATCTATCATCTATCTATCTATCTATCTATCTATCTATCTATCTATCTATCTATCTATCTATCTATCTATCTATCATCCATCCATCATCTATCTATCTATCTATCTATCTATCTATCATCTTTCTATCTATCCATCATCTATCCATCATCTATCTATCTATCATCTATCTATCTATCTATCTATCTATCTATCTATCTATCTATCTATCTATCATCCATCCATCCATCCATCCATCCATCCATCCATCCATCTATCTATCTCCAACCACCCAAAATTAATTAATCAGAACACTCCTTCCACTTCCATTTAAAGGAAAAATATGTTAGTGTTTGTTGGGATTTGAGATGCTTTGAAAGAAAATCAAAAGCACTAGGAGACATATCCTAACTTATGAAGCTCTTAAAGGAAGGCAGCATGCAGCTTTTCTCTTTATGAGAACTTTAAAAAAAAACATTTTTTTAAAGAAAAGCAGCATGAAATGCATTATTATTATTATTATTATTTTTAACCAGAATTTTATTTCCATGGAACTGATGTGGTTGAAGGTAAGAACCTGCCCTACTAAAAGAGATAAATAATAACCGCCAGAAAAAGCAGAACAAGACATCTCTTGCTCCCACAGTGTCCCCTCCTATTTGTCTTCTGTTCCATAAAAGCAATATAGTAGCTGTGTTTTATTTGCTTTGCTTTCTACCGTGGGGTCAAATAGATAGGCAGGCAAGTGGATCAATAGTGTGCGCTCTGAAAGTTCATTCTATGCCTGAAGAACCAGTTGTTTGAATTTAGCAGCCAGGTGATAGTCTGATGCTTAATAGACACAGAAAGACCTCGATTGGGTTCTTGGGTGATTTGATCACTCCTGAGATGATGGTTGCAATTTCACCTTCAGCATCTCTGCTGTTGTAATGCCGTGGAAATGTTATTTGTGTGCTTTCTTCTTGTTCCTGTTCCTTTTATTACAAAATGTTCTGCTCACAGGATACATTTCATACTAGGTACACTTCCAGATGCAAAGCAATAAAATATTTCCAATGCATAGGTAAAGGTTCCCCATACATGCTAGACATCCCCGAGTCTAGTGGGCGATGCTCATCTCCGCTTCAAAGCCGAAGAGCCAGCACTGTCCAAAGACGTCTCCGTGGTCATGTGGCTGGCATGCCTAAACGCCAAAGGCACACGTAACGCTGTTACCTTCCCACCAAAGTTGGTTCCTATTTTTCTACTTGCATTATTACATACTTTTGAACTGCTAGGCGTGCAGAAGCTGGGACAAGTAACAAGAGCTCACTCCATTATACGGTGCTAGGGATTCGAACTGCTGAACTGCCGACCTTTCTGATCGACAAGCTCAGCGTCTTAGCCACCGTGTCCCCACCGTGTCCGATGCATATTGACCCCATTATTGCAATAGCAATATTGCTATTGCTATTATTGTATACTACCAGATGTCCTAATTATAGTTTTACTTTTTCTCTACCTGGATATATGTTGAAATGCTATAGTGCAGGGGTGTCAAGCTCAATTTCATTGAGTGCCACATCAGGATTGTGCTTGACTTCGTGGGGAGGGGGAGGGTGTGGCCAAGGGGCATGGCCAGCTTGACATAACTTGTATCGGGGTTGCCTGTAGTGGCCAGAGCACTTTACCAGCAAAAATGAGGTCCAAAGTTCCATTTTCAGCTGTGATGGCTTCCTGCAACACTCTGCCAGCAAAAAGTGAGCTCCAGGAACTTTCCCGAGCTCTGTTTTTGCTGGAAGAGTCACCGCGGGGTGTCCCTTTACTGTTTCCAGGGTGGCTCTGTGGGCCAGATATAAGCACCCCATGGGCCAGATCTGGCCCCCGGGCCTTGAGTTTGACACCCTTGCTATAATGTCTTTGAAGCATACACTTGTTTTCAGTACATTAGTTAAATTAAGACATTGGCCTATTTTATTTATTATTAATCCGTGTCTCACTTTATTAAGCTAATTGAAAGCTTAATAAAGTTTCAAAGCTTTGTACTGCCAGAGAGGGAAGACTTTTTTATATTTTCTCAAGTTTGACTCATCTGAAGAATTCTTTTAGTAAAATAATTTATAACACCACTTAGTTCCTGTTACAGTCTTTGGCTTGATGGTTTTGGTTCTTTTCACTCTGAAATGCATTTTTACAATACAATACAATACAATAGCAGAGTTGGAAGGGACCTTGGAGGTCTTCTAGTCCAACCCACTGCCTAGGCAGGAAACCCTATACTGTTTCAGACAAATGGCTATCCAACATCTTGTTAAAGACTTCCAGTGTTGGGGCATTCACAACTTCTGGAGGCAAGTTGTTCCACTGATTAATTGTTCTAACTGTCAGGAAATTTCTCCTCAGTTCTAAGTTGCTTCTCTCCTTGATCAGTTTCCACCCATTGCTTCTTGTCTTACCTTCAGATGCCTTGGGGAATAGTTTGACTCCCTTTTCTTTGTGACAACCCCTGATATATTGGAAGACTGCTATCATGTCTCCACTACTCCTTCTTTTCATTAAACTAGACATACCCAGTTCCTGCAACCATTCTTCATATGTTTTAGCCTCTGGTCCCCTAATCATTTTTGTTGCTCTTCTCTGCACTCTTTCCAGAGTCTCAACATTTTTTTTTACATCGTGGTGACCAAAACTGGATGCAATATTCCAAATGTGGCCTTACCAAGGCCTTATAAAGTGGTATTAACAATTCACGTGTTCTTGATTCTATCCCTCTGTTTATGCAGCCTTTTGATTTTTGATTGATATTGTTGTGTGTTAAGATTAACACAGTCCTGGTCTTTAATTAGACTGTTTCTAATGATATCATGGTGTGTGCAAAATTTTGACTTGTCCAGAGCTTTTTTTTATTTATTTTTTTATTTTTGTTACATAGACAACACATACCCACAACAATCAAAAAACAAAAAACAAAAAACAAAACAGAAACACACACACACACAACCCATCATCACATACAGCATGTCGTTTGGTTACAAGTATTTTAACATTTATCATTCTTATACATTTATTATTTCATTTAATAGGTTATAATATACAGTTTGGGTTGCTTTGTTTACCATCCCCTCCTCCTGTTATAACACCAGAGCTTTTTGTAAGATCAGATATTATTTAAAAAAAATGGGAAATGGAGAAAAAGCAGAGAAGTTCACAAATTAGGGCCAGATACCATAGCCTAATAAAGATTGTTGTTGAGTTGGAAATTGTAGATCAGAATTAAGTGTTACCTAGCATTCAGGTAAAAATGTTTCCCACCATAAACAAAGTAGAAACACAACTATCACAATTTTCTTTTGGTATGAGGCTAACACAATAGAATCATGTCTAAGTAGCGTCTCCTGTACTTTAGAAACTGACCAGATCAGCATGTAATATGTAAACCCAGGACAGTGAAGTGATTTGATATTGCAGGTAGAAGAAATCCACTTCAAATTCACTCAACCTCATCATAAAGCCAGTTCTTTGACAAGGATGGAATTGCAGGCGTTTTTATTCCCCTCTTCTTTTCCATTGCATTGTCTCCAAATTATCTAGCAAAGGTTTTTTCCAGTTGTTTGAGGTCATTTAGATTTAGCCTGGCGATGGAGAACTTGATATAACCCTCAGTAGCACATGTGGCTCGTTCTCTAAAATTTGAGGGGGAAATTGCTCTCATCTTTCACAGCTCCTATCTGAAGTTGCGTAGGATGCCACCTTGATCACTGTTGGATAACTTTCCAATTACAAGGTCCAAAGTTTATGGCTGATGTGTTTGACAGAGTCTTGTTTTTGTCCAGATGGTTCTATTGAAGCTACTTTATATTGATTTATTTTTCAGGATGAAGATGGGGTCATGGGCAAAGGATTTTTGGGGAATTTTGACTTATGGGTGACCTTAAATCAGTGTCGTTATGATCCCGACTACTTTCTCTGTTTCCATCTGTCTTTAAGCGCTTAAAAGAGCTGTGCATGCCACATCTCATTTGGTACTAACCTCCTGAATCTGAACAGCTCATAGCTCGCAAATGCAATGTTCATGGAACACTTACACTTGTAATTATCACCTCCATGTATCATCTATTTTAAATGCAATAAAGCAGAAGAAGAAACGTTAGCTGACTCACTGCCTTAATTATGAACTTTGAAAGTCTATCTGTCTGTATTGTACAGAAAAGTAAACAATTGATGAGTCTTACACTTATTTTTCATAGGTTGTACTAGTGTTATAGAATAGCCCCCTTTTTTTGCATTCTTGCCTCATTAAACATGATCTTACAATGTCAGTTAATTTATTTCTGAGATTAAATGTCTTGTTAAATTCTGATGAGGCCTGGTGCCTTCCTGGGCAAAAGTGGTTGTGAAATACTCTTGCGTTAAATTTTTGTTCTCTCTTTTCCTGCCCAAGTAAATGAACAGAGCAACCTGAAACCGTTTTCTCCTAGTAAGATTTTTCTGCAAGATAAATTTTTCAGAAGACAAGGACAGGATTAACGTACGATGGCTTTAAATAGGAGTTCTTTATTTTACTTTCCCTACTGCTTCAGGGATTTGATTATTATTATTTTTAATCGTAGAGAGACATAAAACGGGAATGGTCACCTGTTGTGATGTTCTTCTTTAGCATTTTAAAGATTATTAAATCTTTTTATTTATTTATTAAAAGTGATTAAACTGTGTTTAGGAACGTTGTTCTAATGAATCTCCCAAAGCCAACACTGAATGTGTAGATTCGAGGTATCCAACTTTGGCAAATTTAAGACTTGTGGACATCAACCCCCAACCCCCAAAATTCCCCAGCAAGCCCAAGATTGGATACCCCTGGTATAGATTATAATAATACCTAAGGCAAACCAAGGCCATAAAAGAATTTTAAGGTAAATAATGCCTCTTGTGGCATGTTCACATTTCTCTCAGTGGAATGTTTGTGTGTGTGTATGTGTATGTACGTACGTACGTACGTACGTACATACATACATACATACATACATACATACATACATACATACATGGAAATCAGTATGCTTCCTCACATATTTGGGCATACCAGGGGTTGTGACACAAAATTACACACACACACACACACACTCGTAGATTTCGACCCCATGGACAATGTTCCTCCAGGTCCTCCTGTCCTCACATCCTCTGGAGTCCATTTAAGCTCACACCTACTGCTTCAGTGACTCCGTCCAGCCACCTCATTCTCTGTCATCCCCTTCTTCTTTTGCCCTCAATCATTCCCAGCATGAGGCTCTTCTCCAGTGAGTCCTTCCTTCTCATTAGGTGGCCAAAGTATTTGAGTTTCCTCTTCAGGCCTTCTAAAGAACAGTCAAGGTTGATCTCCTCTAGGACTGACCGGTTGGATCGCCGTGCAGTCCAAGGGACTCGCAGGAGTCTTCTCCAGCACCAGAGTTCAAAGGCCTCCATTCTTTGGTGCTCAGCCTTCCTTATGGTCCAAGATTCACAGCCATCCATTGCAACTGGGAAAACCATAGCCTTGACTATACGCCCTTTTATTGGCAGGGTGATGTCTCTGCTTTCTAGTATGCTGTCTAGATTTGACATAGCTTTCCTCCCCAGGAGGAAGCGTCTTTTAATTTCTTGACTGCTGTTTTGTTTTTTTTCCTTACAGAGTCACAATGACTAATTTTATGAAGTTCATTTTTTGATGCTGTTAAATTGTTACACTACATAATTCATAGCTTCATTTTTTTTAATTGTACAAAAGGACCTTTAAGACTCATTAATAGTCTATCTGTCATCATCATCATCATGATCCTTCCTCTCTCTTCATTTTATTTTGAGGTGAAGGAAAGGAAATATTTCCTTTCCTGGATTTCCTCAATTTACTATCACCAATGAGCCCAAAGTTTCTGTTGCTTAGTGAAACGGTTGTTCAGTGAATTTTGCTCCATTTCCATGCTACAGTTGCTAAGCAAATATCTGTCGTTGTAAAATGAGCAAAATGGTCATAAAGTGAACCTGGCTTCCTCCTTGACTTTGTCAGAAGGTCGCAAAAGGGGAACATGTGACTCAGAGCCCTGCAACCATTATAAATATGAGTCAGATGCCAAGATGCTTCAACAGTTGTAAGTGTGCTAAATGGCCATAAGTCACTTTTTCTGATCATGATGTAATTCTGAACTGTCACCAAATGAATTGTTGTAAGTCAAGGACTGCCTGTATGAATCTCTTGCTTTGTTAGAACTCCCTTCTGTAGGTTGTAGATCATTTGCAGGAATTCAAATTGGATAAGACCCCCAGTATGGTTATTAAAACTTTCCTGTAGTATCCTAGCAACAGTTTTGCTGTCCTGAACACAAGTCCTTTAGCTAAAGTAAGAGTGTGAAATGTATAGAATTGTCAGCACTGTAAAGTATTCATGTTGCAATCTGAATATGAGGATTTAAAGTCATTCTGGATTAAAATTCCAATTAAATTATGTAGCTTTATTCATTGATTTTTTTTTGGTAGCTAGCTCCCTGGTATCTAATCTCTCAAATGCTATTTAATGTTCTCAGCATCTGAATGGTGCTCTGAGAACATTTAGGGTGCTTTTGATTCCATGTTATTTTATTATATTTTCATCTTTGGGTTCTTTGTTTATTTATTTGTTCTCACTTTTGGGATGATTGTGTGTGTGTGTGTGTGTGTGTGTGTGTGTGTGTGTGTACAGGACGATGCTCCAGATGCAATTCCAGTCTATAGCTCACACACCCAACCAATTTATTAAATCATTATCTGCAATATAAAATGAACTTGATCAATTTAGCAGTTTTGATGGCCCTCCAAATCATTATTACAAACCCAGAGAGAAGCGAGAGGACTTATGTGTGTTTCCATACACACACACACACACACAGACACACACAAACACAAACACAAACTCACAGCACTCAACTCTAATGCTCATCCTAAGTAATTAGACAACCCTAAATTGTTGTCTATTCAGTGTGCCGCGGTTTTCCTACAAAAATAAGTAGCTGATAATAATTGCGCACAAAGAAAAACCTTCAGAATCTGTTTGTGTTTTGTTCCGTGTCATTGTTTTTTTTCCCCCTACACATTTCTGTACATTTGAAACAGACCCATTGACACATGTCCAGATTTGTCCCAAAGGTGCTTTTTCAGGAGGCAACTGGACTTTCTTGTTTTTTTCTTCTGGGAAGAGCCGAGGTGGCGCAGTGGTTAGGGTGCAGTACTGCAGGCCACTTCAGCTGACTGTTATCTGCAGTTCAGCGGTTCTAATCTCACCGGCTCAAGGCTGACTCAGCCTTCCATCCTTCTGAGGTGGGTGAAATGAGGACCCGGACTGTGGGGGCGATATGCTGACTCTGTAAACCGCTTAGAGAGGGCTGAAAGCCCTATGAAGCGGTATATAAGTCTAACTGCTATTGCTATTGCTATTCTTTGAAGAAGTTTCACTTCTCATCCAAGAAGCTTCTTCAGCTCTGACTTGATGGTGGGGAATGGAAGAATCCTATCAGGGCTGAAGAAGCTTCTTGGACGAGAAGTGAAACATCTTCCAAGAAAAATCAAGAAAATCCAGTCGCCTCCTGAAAAAGCACCTTTGGGACAACCATGACCTGGGATAGCTGAGAATCTCTACAGATTTTTAGAGTCCAGATTTGCTTAATTTACACATGATTCTCTTAGCAATTACAGAGGTTGTGTCAAAACTGTCAAAAAGAGTTCGTCAAATGAGGCACAACTCTTAGCAATAACACTTAGACTTGTATACTGCTTTACAGCCCTTTACAGCCCTCTCTAAGCAGTTTTACAGAGTCAGCCTATTGCCCCCAACAATCTGGGTCCTCATTTGACCCACCTCAGAAGGAGGGAAGGTTCAGTCAACCTTGAGCCTGGTGAGATTCAAACTGCCAAATTGCAGGCTGCTGGTAGCCAGCAGAAGTAGCCTGCAGTACTGCACTCTTACCACTGTGGCTCACTTTTTTTAACAACTACCTTGCAGTGGCTGTGAAGTCAAGGCTACCTGTAACCTAAACATTGTTCAAGGGAGTATCCAGCATTGTAGAACTTACACAAGAGAAATTGCTAAGACAATCTGTGAGAAGGAAAAAAATGTTTGCCACTTTTTCTCTGTAGGCAATTTTTGCAACCCGAATGCTTAAAGAGTCTAGCAGATTACTTGTCTCGACAACGGAATGAGTCTTATGACCTTTCCCGTATTCGAGACACTCGCCAGGATGAATTGCTCCCTAAGTAATAATCTGTTTAAAAGCTGGTTTTGAATTATTTGTGCTTCTGTGACGTGACAAAAAGAAAATGACTGGTTGGCAGAAACCTTTAACCTGTCTTCCACCATCATCATCCACTGCAGATGGTCTACTCCAGCAATTTTGTGTTTGAAAATGTATTTGTGAATCTTGAGTTTCTTTTTGGCAAGCAAAGCTAATAATGCTGGAGTTTGAAAAAACAATCTTCTATTTCTAGTTACTGGTTGTAACGATTCATGTACTGGACTTTGCCTTCCACATTCTGCTTTTTTTCCCTTTAGGGCAGTGCAGTTATGTGCAAAATAGTCCATCAAATGACTTGTTATCACAGTTTTTATGTTAGGGGTGTCAGGGTTCCAAATAAACCCCCCCAAGGAAAGAAGACTCTGAGGCTTGAATTTCCTTAAAGTTCCATTTTATTAGAGATGTCATATTGGCACATATGGAAAAACCCGAATCTGAAAGTTTCCAGGTTTTCCCTACCCAAAAGAAAGTTCAAGTCCCTGCCCAGTACCCACATTCCTATTACATGGCTCAATCAGGCACCATCCAAAGCTGGAGATGCCTCCCAGACACACCATCACAGCTGCAGGCCAAGACGTCATTGACTCTCTGAGAAAAGAATATTATTTAGACTAAATATCACCCATACTCCATATAATCCCCCCCTCTCGTTTTCCCACAGCAGAAAATGTGGCAGGCCTAAAGGCCCATTGTAAAAGATGGCTTCCAGGTCTGACAAAGGAACTGTTGTGTACTTGGAGAAAAAACATTCACCATTGGGACAACTCTGGAAGATTGAGAATCTCCATAGACATAGTATCTGTGCAGATTTTTTTTCACTGGCTAGATTACTGGAGGCATATTATGGTACGTCTACAATGGATTGACCCTTCCTTGGACCACTCGTAGATTTTAGGATTTCCAGTTTTGTGGACGGCATCTTCAGAATCTTAGTTGGTTCGCTGGATTCATAGGAGGTCCCATTTCATTCATTTGTCCCTTGCTTTCTCTGTCTTGACTTCTGTTCTCTGTCTTGATTTCTTGACATTGGAAGATGGAAAACTCAAGATGCAATAATCCCAAATTAAATGAAATGAACCCACGATATATAATCTCCACTTTTACAGCCTAGTTTTCGATCTGGAATTAATCATCAAGAGACTAGGTGTTGCTGAAGAAATAACTTGCATTGTTGTAATTGTTCTGACCGAGGCTTCCCAAGAGCATGAAGCAAACTCCTTGTCCCGACAAAAACCCCTTTTATTAATTGACTGTGAATTTTTCTCATTCACATCCAGCAAAGTCTTTCGAGGGAGGATTTACAGTCACAGACCTTATCAGGCTTGGAGAGCTGCCAGGCCGATCTCTGCAAAACTTGGCCAGGAGTCTCGGAGAGTCACGAACCAATTAAGCGAACTAATTGTCTCCTGCAAAATCTACTCCCCTTTCGCTCCTCTTTTATTTCCTCTGGGAGGGGTCATTCATCATCCACCTTCCAAGTCAACCTGTTCTTTAGCTCTTCCCTTCATCTGGCAACTCTGCGCGTGGGCACACTGGGAACAGGCTCCACCTGTTCTTCTGCCTCACTGATGTCTGACTCCGAAGGCAGCTGATCACTGCCAGACAACCTCGGCCCCGTCTCTGCCTCCGACGCAAAGCCCTCATCAGAGCCTTCCCCAGACTCCAGGACTGGCCCCAACCTCCTCACTGTCCGAGTCTGCTGCCAGCTCTGCTGGTGGGCCGTAACAGTAATAACACTTTTGTTCCTTTTATATGCTAAAACAACGGCCTTGGATACAAAGGGCTGAAATTGATAACATAACAACCAATATTTTTTTTTCCCCCCTGCTTGGTTCTACACAGAAATGATGGCTGAAACAACAACAACAAAAAACATCCTAATTTTTCTTTCCATGCTCTCCGTTTCTTTCATCTGTAATGCAGAAGGGGTGTGTGTTTTTGTCTGAACTGCACTTACAGATTAGTTTGTTTGTTTGTTTAGCTTTGTTTAAGCAATTACCGATTCCATCTTGCTATTTACAAAAGGCCTTGAGGCTCATTTCAAAAGCAAGGTATATATTTTAACACACAGATACACAGACACAATACTCCTTCTGTCCCTTTGAACATTTTTTCTTTTCTCTTCCCTTCACAATATTACTCTGCAGAGCTAATAAGCTATCCCCGAATAATTTAAGAGAAAAGATAAGATACTCCACGGTGAATGCAATAATACTAATTGATTAACTTTTTTTTAATATTAATCTGAACAATGTAACTGCTGCTTAGCAATTAATTACAAAAAATTAATTACAAAGGTGATGTGTTACACTCTTCCTGTGCCTTTGCTTACCACTATTTGGAACATTAATAATTTGTGTTATCCCATTAAATTAAAGTTAGATGTGCCAGTAAAAAGTTACAGCTTTCTACAGATTCTACATTTCATGACTAGAGAGAAAGAGATAAAAAGATGTACTCTGCAGATTTTCTTTAAATCACCAACTATATATATTGCTAAGATAGAATCTCTTTGAAACTGGGTTTCTGTTTAATCTACAAATTAGATTCAAAGGAATGAAATATTAGCATTTCTATCAATAAATTTGAATAGAATTAGATTAGTTTGAACTAATGGAAGAATAAAATAGTGACATTCTCACATTAAGCATGATGATTTCATATATTATATTACATATATTCCCTTTATTTTATGAATAGTGGAACTTTTATGAACCGTAATTCAGAAAAATGAGGGCACATATTAATGGAATTATCTTCACTGCCTTCACGAATATTACTTCTGACATAGCTTTTTTCTCCCCCCAGTCGTAAGTCCTGATCTGATTTCTGAATTACCGTTTTTTTTCTCTCTCTCTCTCTCAGTTTCAGCTCAAATTCTTAAAAGCAATCTTGATTCCATGGGACAGCAGATACAGCGTTTGGAAAATGACATCAAGAAATTCCCCCAAATACAAGATCCTCGTGATAAATTCGTCGAAAAAATGATCATATCCTTTTGTGTGTTGTTGCTCTTTTCCTGGTCAAATATTTGAACTGCACCCTGCTTACAATGTTTAAGCAATATAACATGAGTTAACTTTTGAATGAAAGAACGATCTGTTTGATCAGAAAGTTGTCAGCCCCAGTTGTGATGTATCTTCATGTGAAATTCCAAAGGAATATCTGCTTTTTCCTCATTATTTTAGTTAGACTACTGAATGTAGGAATTGAGTTTTGCCTCGATTCATTCTATGCCCTAATCAAAATCATGATATTTCAGTCATTTTCTCACTAGGGTAGCTGAGTGTGTTTTGGACAGAAGCACAAAGGACAACTTCATTTGGGTCCTTGTGGAAATTTCAGACAAAGCCTAGAACTTCCTTTGTTGGTTCTGAAATAAGGTAAGAAATCTCAACTTCCTTAAAAAATGTTTTAATTTAGGTCGCAAGCATGGCGGGGGGAATAAGATTGGGCCTCCTTCAGATGCCGTCAGCCAGACAGTGTCGGCTGGCGTGCCCTCGGAGGAGAGCCTTCTCTGTGGCTGCTCTGACTCTCTGGAACCAGCTACCCCAGGAGATCCGGACCATACCCACTCTCATGGCCTTCAGGAAAGCTGTAAAAACTTGGCTGTTCCGGCAGGCCTGGGGCTGTTGACCTTACTGTTGAGATCCAGCCCCGATTAGAATGAATGTATGAGGTCTTGCTGTTTTGAAACGGTTTCTTTCGTTATGTGTTTCGTTATGTGCTTTTTCTCTTTATTTTTGTAAGCCGCCCGGAGTCCTTCGGGATTGGGCGGCATATAAATGTGTCTAATAAATAAATAAGACACGAAATGGTCAGATTTGGTGACAGAACCAAATTGTTTAGGATGGATAGACAAACCGACACTTGAAAAGCACCAGATAGATTTCTCTTAAATGAGAAAAAAGTAAAATAAAATAAAATAAAACGACTGTCAGGCTAAGCACAATGAAACAATTCAGACAAATCTCAGTTCTTGCATCTATTTTCTTTCTTACTTACTTCCACATGTAGTTAACAAAGAGGAGAATGTAAGCGATATTTTTATTGGGCCCAGTAATGACGCCAAAGAGTTGGGAAGTTTTTTTTAAAAAAAATTCTATCACATTTTTCATTAAGAAAAAGGGAAACCAAAATAAAACAAACACACAGAAAGTTGCAGAGAAACACAAAGCGAACAGGCCCTGAGGTTTGCAGTTTAGAGTCAGTTTGAAGAAGATAATTATAGATTGAATTAATTAATTGCTAGCAGCTATTGCAGGTATCAGATTACCTATCATTCCGGAATAAAAAATAATGACTAACAGACACAAGCATGCATCTCCAAAAAACATAAAGGGAGCCACACATCTCCCCATCTTTGGCTATTATCTTTTGTTCTCAGGATTATAGTAGCTGCATCAGTTTTAGCTTGCTCTTCCTTTAAGTTAGGGAGCATCATAGAAAGAAATGGTTCCCCAAGACGTTAATTTCTAATTTTATTGATTCTTTGTTGACATCTGGAACAATTCGGAATAATTTCTATTTAATTCGGCAACTATAATATGCCAGTAAGTTCCAGTTCTTGGCATTGAAACCCAAACATAGTTTACCATAGTATTTGATGGTTTCCCTCCCCCCCCCCTGCTTTCAGTAATTGAGAAAATTCATCCTTTAATAAGTCTTTTGCTAAAAGATCCTGAGCGATTTAGATCTGATTGTTTAGGGGGGGAAAAGCAATTTCAAAAACCTGGCACTGATTTTTCTACTGCGTTTCGTTGCCTGCAGATAATTAAGGCATTTTTTAAAGAAAAGTCTTGTGCATCTCGTATCCATCCATTATAGATGATTGGGTGGTCTTAATTGTGACTGTCCACTTGGTGGCAAATGTGAGCATATTATTTTATATTAATCTTGTGTATCTTTTAAAGGAAAGATAGAGGACCTCAGGGTTATCACCTACTATGAGTGAAAGGATTTAAAGTGACAAGTCTATAAACATCTTCTAGGAAATAAACTCCACTGAACTTGATAGGGTTTGTTGATGAGTATCACCTACATGGCTTCTTGTTTGATTTCCTAAGAAGTTGTTAAACATAACAACTGGGCCTAATCAAAATAGAGATCCTTGTTGCCATAGCAACAAGTCAGCTATCTAGTTCACAAACCAGGAAGAGTCACAACAACGTTCTTCTACTTATTTTCCTCAACAGTTGACCCTAAGAGAGCTTTTTGCTTTTGATACCGAACACATAACTTGCAATTGAGACCTTATGTACTATCAGGGGTGGGTTCCAACCGGTTTAAGAACCAGTTCGCTGCGCGTGCGTGCATATTTTAGAGAAGACTTACCATATTTTTTGGAGTATAAGACACACCTTTTTCCCTCAAAAAAGAGGCTGAAAATATAGGTGCATCTTATACACTGAATACAGCATTTTATGCCTTCTGCACCCCCCCCAGCCCCCAGGAGCACTCTATAAGCTTCCTAAAGGCTATCCATGCCCTTTTTAATGAAAAACGGGCCCGTTGTTTTGTCCCTCCCCCACTCCCCCAGGAGCACTCTGCAAGCCCCCTAAAGGCTATTCATGCCCTTTTTTTGGAAAAAAAAATGGGCCCATTTTCACGAAAAATGGGCCGTTTTTGGGAGGCTTGCAGAGTGCAAAAACTTTTTTTAAAAATTTGTCTCTTCAAAACCTTGGTGCGTCTTATACTCCGATACGTCTTATACTCTGAAAAATATGGTAACTTCCGGATTACTGCTTGGGAAGGAAAACAGCTGAGCGGCTGCGATCCACTTTCCCGCGTGACTCAGCTGACAAGATAAATGTAGGTCAAGCTTAGGGGTGGGTATGGGGCCCCCCTCTAGTCATGGGGTAAAACCGGTTTGCTCCCAGCTTATCTTTGGAGGTACCTGTTCGTGTGAACCGGTCCGAACCGGTAGAATCCCACCTCTGAGTATGTATTTGTTTAATTTCCTTTTCAACCCTTTCATGCTGATGACCATCTCTCTATCTCCTAGTGGCAGATTCCATGATATTGTCTTCAATCTCCTTCTTATCTTCATTAGAGCACTCTTAAGGTTTTTTTTTTTAAAAAAAAATTATTAAACAGTTTTTTTTAAAAAAAGACATTTTTTTTTTGCAATTTCCTTCTCTACAACATTTCCACCTCGATATACTATTTATAGTATTAAATATACTTCTCTCCCCCCACCCCTATTTCCATTTCTCTTTATCTGTACATAGGATACTATCATATACATTCCTTAATTTACAATCCTTCATTATGTACCATTTCCATGTATACATGTTTGTTCATCTCTACCTATATGTTGCTATTTTCTAGCTCCTTCTAGCTCTTCTTCATTTAGTCTTTCCTTAAGCTTTACACCTATCCTCTAGCCATTTGTACCACTCGTTCCATACTATATAATATTCTTTTTCCTCCTTTTCTTTTATTTCTTTTGTGAGTTTGTCCACCTCTGCACACTCTAACACTTTAAAAAAACTTAAGTTTTAATATCTCCATCATTCCTACAAGTCTGTGTATCTATCATCTCCCAACTTGCTCACCTTACTTCTAAGAGAAAGCCACCCCCATGCTTGCTGGACACTGAGTTGGACTTTTCTATACATCTCCCAACTCAAAAATATTCTTTTTTTGAGGTTGCCCACGATGGCAGATGCTATTGAAATGTGGTTGTGACATTTTCTTGACTAGCTGTAACACTGTTAGATTTGAGTATTTCCCATAGCATTCCAATGAACAATACAGCTTGGATGAGCTGCTGGAGGTTTGCACGGGTTCGGGCAGTCCTCTAGCTAGAATTCTGCCCAGGTTGGCGAACCCCCAAATGCCACCTTTTTCCTGGCCCTGCGCACGCCACAATGCCCCTCCCACCCCTCCCCTCTCAGGAGTCTCCACGTAGGAGTCTCCATCATGCCAGGTAAGTGCAGGACCTGTAGGGAGATTCCGGGAGGGAGGGGAACGAGCCTACCAGAGGTTCCAGAAGTCCGCAAACAGGCCTGTTTCTAGCCTCCGGAGCCCGGGGGAAGCAGTTTTTGCCCTCCAAGAGGCTCGAGGAAAGCCTCCGGAGTCTGAGGAGGGCGAAAAACACCCCCCCCCCCCAAATGGTGCAGGAGCAGGGGTGAAATCCAGCAGATTCTGGAGAATTGGTAGTGGAAATTTTGAGTAGTTCAGAGAACCGGTCGCAGATGTTGTAAGTAGTTCAGAGAACCAGCAAATGCTACCTCTGGCTGACCCCAGAGAGGGGTGGAAATTGAGATTTTGTAGTATCCTTCCCCTGCCACGCCCACAAAGCCACACCCACAAAGCCGCACCATGCCTGCCAAGCCATGCCCACAGAAGTGGTAGTAAAAAAAAAATGAATTTCACCATTGTGCAGGAGGCCAATTAGGCCACCTCTGGCTGTCCCCAGAGTGGGGTGGGAATGGAGATTTTGCAGTATCATTCCCCTGTCACGCCCACCAAGCCACACCCACCATGGCCACGCCCACCCAGCAATGAGGCAGCAAACCCGTTGCTGCAATTTTTGAAGCCCTCCCCCGAGAGTACTATAACCAAATTATTGTCCTTTTTTTCCCCTTGATCAGACATATGTATTGCTTTTGTGTTTTATAACAGTGATCTACCAGTGAGGTAATTATCTTTGACTTTTAGCTTATTTCCTCTCATTATTCTATTAGCGAAGAGGAGCTGGCATTGTAACTTATCGGTTGCACAGAAAGTCAAATATTTTGTGATTCCTACATAATTTTGCAATTAGTGATAAGAAAACATGTGGCATCAATGGTACAAATTAGTACCGAAAGCACTTCAATAAAATGAGTACTCTGTATTCTGATTGTACTAATTTAACTGTTCTCTGGCTCCTATAATTGGTAAGATTATGTATTTTTGGATAATAACATTAATATCGTAATGAAGGAAGGAAAAACATTTGATATCTAATTTGAAGTACAAGCTGTTAGATTATTTTTTTTTTAACAGAATGAATAATGGTAGAGAGGAAGAATGGGTTTGGATAATCTAAAAAAACAAAACAAACAGATGCCTTGCCTAGCATAGAGAAATATAGGAATCGAAAGGTTAATCGAAAGAAGAAAATGATTTTCTCTCTTAAAAACTTTCTCTACCAACATGATGGGAAATAATGAAATATGTATATGTGTATTTTCTCATTGCCGCTGTACTTTTCATTTGTTTACAATGTAAACGTTATTTAACTCATAGAAATGGAAAACTACTTATAGTTAATATATGAGTGAATTCACATTACCTAAGTCGCATCGGATTTAAAAACACCAAGGAGCATCACAGAACAATCTGAAATCCTAGGACATAATACATGCTGAAATTATGTTATCAGCTATGAGAAATTACGGTGATCAAATTCCCATTTCTTACTGTCACCATGCTCCTTTTTTACTCCTTAATCCTACAAATGTATACATATTTTGTAAGCTATTTTAAACAGCTAGCCGAAAAAGGGCTCAAGGGTTTTGGGGTATTTCCCCCTGCTCCTCAGAACTAGGAAAAAAAAAGATAATAATTCTTGGCTCATAACAAAGAATGATTAAAGGTAAAATATGTGCTAGTCGTTCCTGTCTTTAGGGGGAGGTGCTCATCTCCGTTTTAAAGCCCAAAGTGCCAGCACTGTCTGAAGACTGTCTGAAGACGCCTTTGCCCAGGTTCTCCTGGTGCATCAATTGCGGCCCTACTTGGATCGGGAGGCACTCCAGACTGTCACTCATGCCCTAGTCACCTCAAGGCTGGATTACTGCAACACGCTCTACATGGGGCTACCCTTGAAAAGCGTTCAGAGACTGCAATTAGTCCAGAATGAGAGCCGCACTAGCGATATTGGGTGTACCTAGGTACACCCATGTCACACCTATCCTCCGCCAGCTGCACTGGCTACCTATTGGTCTCCAGACGCAATTCAAGGTGTTGGTTATTACCTTTAAAGCCCTGCATGGCTTAGGACCAGCATACCTGCGAGACCGCCTACTGCCACACTCCTCCCAACGGCCGGTAAGATCACAGGGTGGGACTCCTTCAGATGTCGGCTGGCGGCTCCCCGGAGGAGAGCCTTCTCTGTGTCTGCCCCGACCCTTTGGAACGAACTACCCCCAGAAATCCAGACCTCACCCACTCTCATGGCCTTCAGAAAAGCTGTCAAGACCTGGCTATTCCGGCAGGCCTGGGGCTGTTGACCTCATTGTTGAGGTCCAGCCCCGACTGAAATGAATGTATCTGTGTTGGTTTTTTTAACTTGTCTGTTTTCTTTTCTTTTCTTTTATTTCCCCTCTCTGTAAGCCGCCCGGAGTCCTCCAGGATTGGGCGGCCTATAAATAAAAGTAAACTTCAACTTCAAACTTTAAACATGTCCCTGGGCCCTTTGGTGAGCAGAGCAGGCAAGGCAAAGAGATTAGCCAGATGGTCTGGACCGCATGGTGAAGGGAAGATAATATATAGGGCAGGGGTGTGTGTGGGAGGATGGACGGGGCTGGCTGGTGGTCGATTTTACCGGTTCTCCGAACAGCGCAAAATAATAACAACTGGTTTGCCTGAACCGGTCCAAACTGGCTGAATCCCACCCTTGGATAGCGATATATAGAGATGATACACACATACACACATTTAAATATTGAAGCATTTCCTTGTAATAAGTGATGTATCTGGAATACCCATTTATGGTGTTTTTCCAAACTCTTTTTTTCAGAGTGAGAAAAAGTGTCTCTGTATAAAGCCATTATATGCATTTCATATATATAACTCAGTGGTGGGTTTCAAAACTTTTTAGAACTTCTGTAGGTGTGGCCTGCTTTGTGTGAGTGGCTTGCCGGCCATGTGACCAGTTGGGAGTGGCTTGGCAGTCATGTGACTGGGTGGGCATGGCCCACTTGTAAAATGTGGTGAAACTCACTTAACAACGCTCTTGCTTAGCAACCAAAATGTTGGCTCAGAAACTCTGGCATTTGAAGCACGCAAGTCTTACAGCTGTCAAGTTACAAAACCCTTGCACCCCTAACTCTTTAGAAAAAAAAAAAACCCAGGGGTGTTCAAACTTGACAGCTTTAAAACTTGTGGACTTCAACTCCCAGAATTCCTCCTCTCGCTCTTCATCTTGATGATGTGTGGACAGGCGGAGGGAGGGAGCTGGAACCAGTTCTAAACGGCACTGTAGATTTGTGGAACCTTTTCTATTGAAGAGGTTGGGACTGGCAGGAACCCACCCCATATATATATATATATCTTAGATCTTCTAAGAATTCAAGGTGGGTCTTCCTCCTTGCTCTGTGCCATCCAGCCATAGCTTTGTGAAGCAGGCATGAATCTAAGCTAGAGTGATTATCTCAAACCTATCCATTGAACTCCTTAATTGAGTGGTGAATTAAACCTGGATCACCACAGATCAACACTCTGGTTTATTTGCCTGTTTCTCCCTTTAGCTCACTTTGGGGAAGACATTAGCTGAGAAAATGCTCAGGTTTTAATGTGAGCAATCATGCCATGGCATAGCCCTCCTCTGCCTGCCAGGGGAAAAAAAAGTGCAGTCGAGAAATGTGCATCTCAGAATAGTTTAACTGAATTTATTCCTCCGTAAGGACCTTTCAGGAAATCCCAGGTGTTGATAGCTGATGTGGTGTAAATGTCATTAACATTCTGTCAGTCGTCTTTGTCGGTGTGCTAATGATGCCCTGCTGATCGGGCATGGAGAGGCTTCCTGGACTGAAATCCGTCATACAAGTCAATCAGAATGAAGAAGCTTTCCTCACCCCCACCTGCCTAGTAAGGTGGATATGTAGTTTCTTCTCATTCCAGGCTTTATAATGAAACCAATGTACAACCTTCAAGTTTTTTTTTTTTTTAAAGGCTAATGTCAGATATGAAGAATCAAGAACATTTAAGTTCCAGTTAAGCTGATTTATTTATTGCTCATGTCTATAACGATCGACTAATGATCAGCACTAAATTGGTGCTTGATAAGAATCAACGGGATTCAAGAGGAGTTAGAACAATGGTTCCCAACCTTTTTGTGGCCATGCCCCACCTAAGAATCTTTAAAATCCTGTTGTCCCCCCGCCCCCGGTGGCATATAAATCTTACTTTACTCAAAAAGTGAACTCTACTCATGTGGAGGAAGTCTAAAAGGCCACTATCTTGGTTTGAACAAGGTTCAAATTGCCCCCATTAAAAATCAAATTGCCCCCAATCAATATACTTGGGCTCCACGTCGGGAACCACTGGATTAGACCAAGACAGCTTGTGGGAATGTAATGATTCCCAGCTGATTCCTCTCTTGACTCCGCCTTTACATTTTCTTCTATTACATTTTCTTCTATTTTCTACTTACTATCAGTAAGGTACTGATTTCTACCAACCTAGACTCAATTGTCAGGGTTCCAAGTAATGCATCGATAATAAAGAGAACTCTGAGACAAGTAGGTTCCTCAAAGGATTGATTTATTGGACATATCATATTGGCATCAGCTGGTGAAAACCGGCTCTGAATATTCCTGCGGTTTTCGCCTAACTAAAAGTAAAAATTTCTCCCTCTTGCCAACCAGTCCGTCACATGGTCCAATCAAGGTCCCATCCCCTTGTCAGGCCAAGATTGGCTGGGATGCTGGGGACAAAATATTACATTTACTTTAAATAATGAATAAACTATGATTTTGCGAAACACAGCTTTGGAGAAACCTCAGGAGTTTGGTGGTAGAGCATTTCACTGTTGTAATTACAAATTTAGCGGACAGTGGCTGAAATCTAAAACTCTTCAAGCTCATGATTCTGTCAGGATGCATCTTGCAACTGTAAATCGCAAAACACGATAAACCGTGAGTGTAAAAAATGAATTTAGGTGAGATTTAATAATAGAGTGGGAGTTCTTACGAAGCTCATCACCCACCCACCTCCTTCTTTGCCTTTGTGGAACTCTGGAAACAGTGTAATTGTCTACTTAAATGAAAAGATACACAGTTCATCAGCTATGATTAAATGTAATATCCAATGGGGAATGCCTTCCTTCTCTCAGCAGTTTTAGTGAATCAGACAAATTCTCTGCGTTCACCTTATATTATATTAATCTGGCAATGAAACTAGTTAATATACACAGTTTTCTAATTGTGAGTGTGTGCATTATTTTAATAGGAAATGGTTTGGGTGCATACATGTGTTTGGGAGGTGGTGGCTCAGTGGCTAAGACGTTGAGCTTGTTGACCAGAAAGATCAGCAGGTCGACGGTTTGAATCCCTAGCACCGCATAATGGAGTGAGCTCCCATTAGTTGTCCCAGTTTCTGTCAACCTCGCAGTTCGAAAGCATGTAAAAATGCAAGTAGAAAAATAGGGACCACCTTTGGTGGAAAGGTAACAGCGTTCCATGCTCCTTCAGCATTTAGTCATGCTGGCCACATGACCATGGAGACATCTTGGGACAGTGGAGGCTCTTTGGCTTTGAAACAGAGATGAGCGCTGCCCCCTAGAATCAGGAACGACTAGCACATATGTGCGAGGGGAACCTTTACCTTTTTTTTTTTTTTAAATATAATTTTTATTAAACATTATTACCTTTAAAAAACAGGAAGAAAAATACAGCGACATAAATACAACGACATAAGCAAGACAAATCATATATAACAATATAAAGTAGAACATACAGATACAAATGCCGTTTTAAACATACAACCCCCCCTCCCCTCCCCCCCCCCACGGTGACAGTCATTCACAGCCCAGTTTTTTCTTTCTTTCCTCATTGTTAGGTCTCTAAGCCACATCTTCTCATTGCAAGATTCAGGGATCTATTACAGTACCTATGTTAACTTTCCCCATTTTAAGTCCCTGCTGTTCTCCTTGTCGCCCACATATACCATAGGTTCCAGCTAAGATAATGTTCTGTTTCTCCTTTGTCCCTCAGCCAACCCGTCATTCTGTCCATTTCTGCACATTCGTAGATCTTTTTAATTATAGCATCTTCCGACGGAATAGTAGTGGATTTCCAAAATTGTGCATAGATTATTCTTGCGGCCACAATTATATGCAGGCTCAAATGCCATATTGAACTGCTTATGTTTTCTGGTTTGATGCTTAGTAACAGGTTCTCGGGTCTCCATTCAATGTTTGCCCCGGTAACCTCTTTTAACCATTTTTTAATCATTTTCCAATATTTCGTGGCCTCAGTACAGGACCACCAAATATGGTAGAATGTGCCATCCTTTCTTCCACATTTCCAACACAATGGAGATAACCCAGGAAACATCTTGGATAACCTCGTTGGGGGGAAGTGCCACCTATAAACCATCTTGTATATGTTTTCTTTGAATGCAGTAGATGTTGTAAGTTTAATGGTCTTACTCCATAGGTCCCACCATTTGCCCATTTCAATTTCATAGCCTAGGTTTTTCTCCCATACTATTAGAAGGCTTTTGTCCATCTCTTCATTAGTATCTTGGCAGGTCAAAAATTGGTAGATCTTCGATAACATTTTCTTGTCTCCACCAAACAAGATCTTATCTAGCCCCTGAGGGTTTGGGTAGATCCCGAAACGTGCCTTATCACTTTTAAACCTGTTTCTAACCTGAGGGTTTGGGTAGATCCCGAAACGTGCCTTATCACTTTTAAACCTGTTTCTAACCTGTAAATACTCTCACCATTCCAAATTCCTGCCCTGTTGCTCTAATTCCGTCTTTGTTTTCATGTTGCCATCTTCTGTCATGATATCTTTATATGTTATGTTTCTTGTCCAATTAAATACACTCGGATGCGTTAAGGCCTCTAATGGTGCCAACCAACACGGAACCCTAAGATAATATTTTTTCCTCATTTTTTCCCAGACCCCCATCAAAATCTTCCGAATATAATGTCCCATGAAGTACCTATGGGGGGTATCTCTTTCTTGCCAGAGGGAGGCATGCCATCCCTGGGGGAGGTCATGTCCCTCTATAGCCAATAGGCGCCTTCTATTCAACATCACCCAATCTTTCACCCATGTCATGATTGCTGCGTTATAGTATGCTTCCCAGTTGGGTACTCCGAAGCCTCCCAGTTCTCTGCGTTTTTGCAAAGTTTGGGCTTTGATTCGTGCTTTCTTGCCTTGCCATATAAACTGTGTCACTATTGTCTCCAAGGATTTTTAAAAAAAATTGTCCAATTTAGTTGGTGCCGTTTGAAACAAAACCTTTACCTTTACCTATGTGTATGTGTCCGTGGCACAACAAAACCGCGCTCGACTAAGCCGCGCCCGATTAAACCGCGTCACTGACGTCATCAACAGGGCGACAACAGCAAGCGCGGAGAAAGAAGGGCGCTTTAAATAGCGCTTTGAAAGCAAGCCGATTCAACTTAAGGTAAGGGTTAGCTTTAGGGTTAGCTTTAGGGTTAGGTTAAGGGTTAGGGTTAGGTTTAGAGTTAGGTTAAGGGTTAGGGTTAGGTTTAGGGTTAGGTTAAGGGTTAGGATTAGGTTTAGGGTTAGGTTAAGGGTTAGGTTTAGGGTTAGGTTAAGGTTTAGGGTTAGGTTTAGGTTTAGGGATTAATTTTAGGTTTAGCGTTTACAGCGTGCTTCTGTCTCCGTGCTGTTGTCACCGTGTTGATGATGTCAGCTATGCGGTTTCGTCGAGCGTGATTTAGTCGAACGCGGTTTTGTGGTGGAACCGTATGTGTCTTCTCTCTGCCTGTCCATCCTATCTAGCTATCCTGTCTATCTATCATCCATCCAACTGTCTCTAAAATTACATTGCATGTACTGATCCTTCAGTGATGAATGTCTGATTAAACTATCAGAGTAGTCCAAGGAACAGTATCAAAATTTACTGTGATATATTTATTCCAGATTCCCGATTTTGTGAATTGGATATTCACAGGTGACTCTGTGCCCAATTTCCCATAGGACTTTTCTTGAAGGACAGACTTCAAGAAGGCAAGGTGATGTATATGCCAAGCTAAGCTAGTATGTCGCACAGAATATAAATCTATCATATAAAGTAAACGAAGCAAAATATTTGTGACAAGATCTGTTTAAAGTTGAGAGAGTGAAAAGGAGTCATCCTCGTCTCATCTACCGGGTGCCATTTTTAAAATATGCAAATTACTCACCTGGAATCCAAACTCCATTCGGCTCAGACACACGTAGACACACCTAAGCTCAGTTTTGCCTTTGGCCATAGTCATGCAATTCCAACAAAGAACAAAGTTAGGCCCAAGGATCTACTCATCCATTCTACAATAGTGAAGTGTCAAACCTGCCAACGTATAATTCTGACAATTCATACATCTCCCTTGGCTACAGAGCTGTTTTCCCCCCTCTGTGTTCCACCTTTCTTTGTCTCATGAACACAACAGAGCACTCTGTGTGCAATGGGAACAGTGATTGTAATGCATTCTTTAAAAGCACATCCATTCTTGCCGAGAAAAAAGGGTGAAAATTGAGGATTTTGTTTGCTTTTAAATATGTGTATGTGTGTACATGTATTATTTATATTTATATTTATATTTATATTTATATATATATATATATATATATATATATATATATATATATATATATATGTGTGTGTGTGTGTGTGTGTGTGTGTGTGTGTGTGTGTGTGTGTGTGTGTGTGTGTGTTCGTAGATTTTCACGGGTACAGGTCCCACTCACCATCTTCAGGCTGGTGCCTTCGGCTTCGTGCTTGTGCGAGCAAAGCGTGATCAGAGCTACCGTCTGTCTATAAATATTGTTGGGGTGTGTGGAGTGCTGGCTTTGTTGCTGTAAGCGGGTTGGTTGCTGTGTTGTTACATCTTGAGTAGTTGATGGAATTGATGTTTGCAGATTAGTTGGCTGTTTCGTAACATCCTGTGTGGCTGAGGTGCTAGCTGTGTGCCCGTTGCTCTTTTGTGTTGTAACGACCTGGGTAATGGGCTGTGTGATGACATCCTGAGCTCTAGTGTAGTGATATCCTGAGTCCTGTGATGCAACATTCTGGGAGGTTGACTGCGTTGTAACATCCTGAACCTTTGTGTTGTAACCTCCTGAGTTCTGTGATGTAATGTCCTGAGCAGATGACTGTGATGTAACATCCCAGGCTTTGGTTTGGTTCCGAGTTTGTGGGTCGCCAAGATACTGTCAATCTTACACGGGAAAAGACCCGAATACGCCAACACACACACACACACAAACACACACACACACACACAGCAAAGTACTGACCCTTTCATTTGATGTTTTAGCTTAAAGGACATGTGAAGTGTTAATACCACTTTATAATGCCTTGGTAAGGCCAAACTTGGAATATTTCATCCACTTTTGGTTGCCACAATGTAAGAAAAGATGTGGAGATTCTAGAAAGAGTGCAGAGAAGAACAACAAAGATGATTAGGGGACTGGAGGCTAAAACATATAAAGAACAGTTGCAGGAACTGGGTATGTCTAATTTAATGAAAAGAAGGACTAGGGGAGACATGATAGCTGTGTTCCAATATCTCATATCGCTGCCACAAAGAAGAGGGAGCCAAACTATTCTCCATAGCACCTGAGGGCAGGATAAGAAGCAATGGGTGGAAACTAATCAAGGAGAGAAGCAACTAGAATTGAGGAGAAATTTCCTGACAATGAGAACAATTAATCAGTGGAACAACTTGCCTCCTGAAGTTGTAAATGCTCCAACACTGGAAGTTTTTAAGAAGAGGTTGGACAACCATTTGTCTGAAGTGGTGTTGGGATTCCTGCCTAAGCAGGGGGTTGGACTAGAAGACCTCTGAGATCCCTTCCAATTCTGTTATTCTGATAAAAGAATGTATTTAGATCATAGAAAGTACTGTTTTCCTACTTCAAAAATTCCACCTTAAATTTAGCCACCAAGGTTATTAATTCCACAGGGGAAAGTGGATTAATATTATGCCTGCACACAATGGGACCCAGCTTCTTTGAAAGTTTTTACAACCTCTAGCTATCTTTGGCCATTTTTCCCCCACAGCTACCTAGAAGCAATAAAGTGAAGAAATTATCTTTGAGACCTCCCTGATAGATTTGGAAAGGTCCTTATGCCAGATCTGAGATGGGGAATGACTAGTTGTGAGGGAAGAAAGAATTTCACACTTGTTAAGATACAACATATATGGCAGGTCTATTTTTTTTTCTTTTTTCTGTAAGAGGACTTCATGAACACAGGTGGGTCTCGAAAAGAGAAAGAAAATAAGGGGAGGATGTAATAAATAGCAGTGTGTTATTACTCTGGGAGATTTAGTACGGTGCTGAGGGGATCCTGTGTTGGTCTCCACTTTATTTAAGAACCTTTCTATGAGATCTGTAGGAAAAACTAAAGAGAATTTTAATTAAATCCACATATAATAAATGTGTCAGTAACGCAAACTATAGGGTGGCCCGAGCAATAACAGAGAGCCTGGGGAGATTTGAAACATGGGCAGGGAATCGTAAAATATGAGATTGAATCTAAAAATTGCCTGCACAACCCCCAGAACAAATTTTATGGGAACGCATAAATTTAATGAGGGAATAGTTAAATGGTTGATGATGATGACCAAACAGGGGCAAGGCCGCTCACATGGGCGAAGTCCAATTTAAAATGATCTCCATATCTTAGCACCCAGACTCCAAATTTAAGAGTAAATTATGGTGATCTGCGATGTGGGTCTTGATCATACCCAAGCATATTAATTCCTGGCACTAATGGTATGATAGGTAACAATCATAACTGAGATTTCTCAAATCTCGAGCCAAGCTTTTCGCATAAGCAGACTAAATGATTTGTGTCAGGGTTCCAAGGAACGCCCCCAATGAAAGAAGACTCCAGGGTTTCCTCAAAGTTCCATTTTATTAGAGATGTCTTGTTGGCACATCTGGGAAAACCCAAATCTGAAAGTTTTCAGGTTGTCCCCACACAAATGAAAGTTCAATAGCAATAGCAATAGCAGTTAGACTTATATACCGCTTCATAGGGCTTTCAGCCCTCTCAAAGCAGTTTACAGAGTCCGCATATTGCCCCCAACAATCCGGGTCCTCATTTTACCCACCTCGGAAGGATGGAAGGCTGAGTCAACCTTGAGCCAGTGAGATTTGAACAGCCGAACTGCAGTCAGCTGAAGTAGCCTGCAGTGCTGCATTTTAACCACTGCGCCACCTTGGTTCAAGTCCCTGCCCAGCACCCACATGCCCATCGCATGGTCCAATCAAGCACCGTCTAAAACTGGAGATGCTTCCCAGTCACCTCATCGCAGCTGCAGGGCAAGACGTCCTTGACTCTCTGAGAAAGGAATGTTATTATGACTATATATCTCCCATACTCCATATAATCCCCTCTCCTGTTTTCCCACAGCAGAAAATGTGGCAGGCCTGAAGGCCCAATGCACAAGATATCTGACACTTTAATTGCCCAACAAGAAAAATAATATATGTCACAAAGAAAAGAAACTGTTTGGCAAGGCTGAAGGAAGTAGGAGGAGAAGACAATGGAGGAAATGCATGAACTGGTTAAAAAGATTCCTGGATTGTCCTTTGTTTTGTATTTATTTATTTTATATATATGTATGTGTGTATGTATTGAATACACGAACAGTGTGGCATCTGGGTATCGTTAATTTTGATACCAAATAATAGTGATAAGATAAACTTAAATTACCTTAATCATATTCACATCATTATAATAACATGATAAATATTACAATTAAAGTTGTTAACATTTTAGTATTTGCTCCACCATGTAGATAATCCTTCATCATTTAATTATTCAGTATTTTAATGCATGCTGTTGTTGTTTAAGTGTACATAATACAACCATCTTTCAACTTCCAATCCTTTCATCCACATACTGATTTTAAAATATTATATAGGAATATGCATTTCTACCTCTATTCTAAATCTTGATAACTCTTACATTAATGGATAGTCTATTTCTATCCTTCTATCCATCATCTCTTGCCCGTGGATTGTCCTTAGAAGAGCTATTTTCAGTCAAGATGAGTCAAGATGGTCCTCATTTGATCTCAGAGGTTCAGCTCAATCCATTCTACAAATTATTCACTTACTTTGAAGAAATGATTGTGAGGATCCAGATAGTAATCATGCAACTGTTGCCTTGCTTCAACAGGGAGCAAGGGACAGTTTTTGGATGATGAAGCCACAAATAAACCTTTAATTTAGTGGGGTTTGCCCCTTTTCTCTCAATGGAGAGAATTCACCCCACAACACAGGCATGCACATTGTTGTGCATATCTAATGAAGGGCTTCCTTTGTTTCCCACACCTCAACTTTCAACAGAAGAGAAAGGGCACACTTAGAAATGAATCCCCCAGTAGCTTTTTTTTTTTTTTTCTGAAAGGAGGAAATACTTCCCTGGTTGATTGAAAAGTCATGAAGCTGACATGCGACATTATTTAATTAATAACATTTGCATGCTCAAAGAGAAAGAGGTTATGGTTTTAATCCTTAATAGGCTGGCATAAACAAAGCAATTCTGAGTCTGTTGGACTCCCTGAAGCTTCATAAATATGCATCCAGCTGTTCTTTGTTCCTCTGTATCCCAAATAAATTGTGATGCTGAATAGAATTAAGACCTCTCCTTGATTTATACTTTGCAGTGACCAGTTTGCGGATGTTGAAAGGTAAACAGCCCTGAATTCCAAGAAAAGAAAGAATAGACAGGGAGAAATTGTGGAATCGTGAATCTTACCCCCACCACTTAAAACCCCTGAGCTGTGTGAGAGAGAAGATAAGAGCCAAATTCATATTAATTGAAGAAATAACTACTGATTTGTATCAGTAGCTTCTAAAATAAGGTGCATTGTTTATAAATTTGAATTCCCCATCTGCATTTGCAAGCCAAAAAAAAATATCTTTGGAGTCACACATCTATGTGTCTCATCATACATTCCTCCTTCCTTCCCACAAAAAATTGGTATTCTTGAAAGGAAGCAATGAAGAAAGGAAGGGAATGAAACTAAACACAACAATGGAAGAGATGATAGAATTAGAGGAGAAGACACCATTTGCCTAAGGAGGGAAGTAATCTATCTATATAAAAATGTGTGTGTGTGTGTGTGTGTGTGTGTGTGTGTGTGTGTGTGTGTGTGTGTGTGCATGTGGGTTCCACCATAACTCTGGAACGCCTCGAGCAATTTCAACCAAACTTGGTGCACAGATGACTTATTCTCTGGAGAAAAATACTGTGGTGGTAAGACACCCCTAGCACCTATCAGGGTGTGTGTTCTGTTAAGATGCAGCCTGTTGTGCTTTTAAATGCCTTCTACTGTATGGCTGTAAAATGGTTTCTACTGTACAGCACAGTGGAGTTGCCATGGTAATGGCTACACAGTATTCCACAAGGGGGCTCCCTCTGGTAAGGGGGAAAATCCAACATTAGAAATTATGTTTGGTCCGGACATTTCCCCCCCTATAAATAAATACCCGGGCAATGCTGGGTTATTGGCTAGTATCTGCTAAAAAGGGGCAAGAATTTGTAGCCTTTTGCCTCATTGAGGGGAGGACCAGTAGAAGAAGCAGAGGAAGCATTTATTGTGGTGGAATCTTCAGCTAAAGGAGCGGGATAGTAAAGAGGCATGTCAGCATGGAGTTTCTTTGAAGAAGTGTCATAGGCTGGAGTAGAGAAGCCCTTATCTGCTGGTTTTCAAGGGAATGCAGTCAGATTCTTATAAATAGGTGCTGAACAACACAGAAATTGCTTTTGGCTTATTCACAGAGTTGTTAAGATATTAATTCTTGAGTGTTTCTATAGACTTCAGCATTACAGGCTCAGAACCAATCTCTGATTCTATTTGATTCCATATAAGCCATGGTGGCACAGTGGTTAGAGTGCAGTACTGCAGGCTACTTCTGCTGACTGCAGGCTGCCTGCAATTTGGCAGTTCAAATCTCACCCGGCTCAAGGTTGATTCAGCTTTCCATCCTTCCAAGGTCGTAAAATGAGGACCTCAAATTGTTGGGGTCAAAAGGCTGCCTCTTTAAACCGCTCAGAGAGGGCTGGAAAAGCGGCATATGAGTCTTAAATGCTATTGCTTGTGTGAATGCTATTTGTGATTAGTCTCATCAATTTGTTTTATTTTTGTATCCCATCTTTGTTATTTTTACAAAGAACCTAAGGTGGCAAACGTATCCAGCACACCTTTTTTCTCTTATTTCCCCTCACAACAGCAACCCTGTGAGGTGGGATGGGCTGAAAGAGAAGATAGAAACTGGCCCAAAAGTTACCCAGTTGGTTTTCAAGGCTAAGACAAGACTGAACTCACGGTCTGCTGCTTTCTAGCCTGATGCCTTAACCATTATGCCAAAGTGGCTCTACTAAGGTAAAGGTTACCCTCGCACATGTATGCTAGTCATTCCCAATGCTAGGGAGCGGTGCTCATCTCTGTTTCAAAGCCGAAGAGCCAGCGCTGTCTGAAGACATCTCCGTGGTCATGTGGCCGGCATGACTAAACGCCGAAGGCGCACGGAACACTGCTTCCTTCCCACCAAAGGTGGTCCCTATTTTTCTACTTGCATTTTTTTACATACTTTCAAACTGCTAGGTTGGCAGAAGCTGTGACAAGTAAAGGGAGCTCACTCCATTACGCGGCACTAGGGATTCGAACTGCTGAACTGCCGATCTTTCTGATCGACAAGCGCAGCATCTTACCCCCTGAGCCACCCTTTGGTCTCTCCTAGAAACTCCTTTTATTTTTGCAAATCTAAAGAACCCCTATCCTTCTTGGAAAATCATTGCTGTAGAATGAGGGTGGGGCGTGGGGGGACCTTGTTTCTCCTTTGTCATTACTCACTACTCTTAGCAGAACATTTTTTTTAAAAAAATATTTTTTAAAAAATACCGGAAGATAAAATGTTTTTATATTATTATTTCATTTTTAATAGGGTAATGGTTTTCCTTATTCCACTGTGAGATGCGCACTGAAAATGGGAGGGGGGGGGGGACACCCTAACGTAAAATTGGTTTCCGTCTATGATTTTTCTCGGTTGGCATTAAACAGTTTTGTTGAGTTTTATGATATCTCCTAAAGTGCAGATAAAGCATTTCCTGTAATTAAAATGAAATAAAATAATATCATTTTCATGAAAGGGAATGGCTACTTTTAGATACTTTTACCCCCCTAATGGAATTCAGTTTTTTTTTTCTTTTTTTAAAAAAGTAAGTTAATTAATATTTTCACTCACGAGCATTCAACTCAAAAGAACAGATTTGGGATTTTAATTATTTATTTTTAAGAATTATCATGTCCAGCCGGGCAGCTTTCTGAAAAAGAGAGAACTATCTTTTGCGATGCTGTGAGTCTTTATTACTTGCCTATATGATATTATATTAATGGAACAAAGTTGTTTATTGTTTCTTGTATGGCTTGAATGCTAGTCTGTAAAAGGTCAATTGATGCCCCTACTAAATTATTTGTAGCTGTATTAGATTCTGTGGGGATGTTGTAGCAAAAGAACAACAACACCGGGGGAAAAAAAGAGTAGGGTATTGTCCATGTAAATTAGACCTTAGTGTAAAACCGGAGTAAGTCATTCTGATTTATCTCATAGTAATGGTGTTATTTCTCATTGGGTTTTTAACCTCGTATTTTACAAGAGCTATGCTTAAAACATCCCTTGCACATTGGTTTGTGTTAAAGGTTACTAAGACGGACAAACATTATTGTTCCCATGGCAATTTTGTTCTCTTGTTTTGTTCTGCATAACGGGACCTACTCTGTAGGATCTTATTGTTGGTTTAGGAATTAAGTATTATTCCGGGGAAAAAGATACCCCTACTTTCTCCCGTGCATTCCTTCTGAACAAGTAGTTATTGGTTTGAATTTAAAAAAAAAAATCTCAATAAAACATCCATTTCTATATTTTCAACCTCGCTTAAAGCTGTCAACTGCCTATGCATTTTGAGTAAGTATAGGGTATACAATAAGTGTAAGGCTCAGCATTGTGTTTATTATCTGTTCTTTCTCTTTGTGTTGACAGGTTAAGAGCTAAATTTCATCAACATTAAATACATTTCAACATTTAACCTGACGATTTGTTTCTCAAATAATTCAACTTTAAGCCTTTAGAGAGAGGTTATAATTATATATACAATAGGATAGGATAGGATAGGATTCTTTATTGGTCAAGTATTGTGGCCCAGCAGGATCCGGTTGAGCTGCTGATGGACTCGGATAGCGAGGAACCATATTAGTCTGCCAGGGAAGATGTGGAGGACCCTGGGCAGGGTTCAGACTCAGAGCAGGGACCAGAGAGGCTGGTTGGCCACCAGGAGGCGCCTGAGGCATGGAGCAGTGGAGAGGACTCAAGGCAGTTTGTTCCTGACGCCGCCAGACAGAGAAGGGCAGAGAAACGGAAGCAGCAGCTGCGGAGGCAGACTCATAAGAGATAATCAAGCCCAGGTAGTTGTGGCTTGGCCCCTCCCAAGAGAGTATATAAGTGAGAAATTGGGTGGGGTCCTTTTGCAGAACACAACCGTTCGTAACAGTCTTGAGAAACTCTTGTCTGGTCTCTTTTGTATTTCCGTTCTGTTTGGTTTGGGTTGCTGCCAACCCTTCTTGCATGAGCATGTTGCCTGGGCTTTCAGCCAACGGAGTTGTAATTCCTGTGATTAAAGAGTGGCAAATAGCCAAGCCTGTGTCTGCGTTACTCACAGGCCGGAGGGGGGTCAGAACAGTCAAGTGTGATTGGACACACAAGGAATTTGTCTTTGGTGCATATGCACTCAGTGTACATAAAAAGACAAGATACATTTGTCTAGAATCTTAAGGTACAACACTTAATGATAGCCATAGACAGTGGTGGGTTTCACATTTTTTTAGAACCTTTTCTGTAGATGTGGCCTGTTTTGTGTGAGTGGCTTGCCAGCCATGTGACTGGGTGGGAGTGGCTTGCCAGCCATGTGACTGGGTGGGCATGGCCAACTTGTAAAATGTGGTGAAACTCACTGAACAACACTCTTGCTTAGCAACCAAAATGTTGGCTCAGAAACTCTGGCATTTGAAGCATGCAAGTCTTAAAGCTGTCAAGTTACAAGACCCTTGCACCCCTAACCCTTTAGAAAAAAACCCTAAGGGTGTTCAAACTTGACAGCTTTAAGACTTGTGGACTTCAACTCCCATAATTCCTCCTCTCACTCTTCGTCTTGATGATGTGTGGACGGGTGGGGGAGGGAGCTGGAACCGGTTCTAAATGGCACTGTAGATTTGTGGAACCTCTTCTCTAGAAGAGGTTAGAACTGGCAGGAACCCACCCCTGGCCATAGGGTACAAATAGGCATTCAGGAAACAATCAATATCAATATAAATCGTAAGGATACAAGCGGCAAAGTTACAGTCCTGCAGTATAAGCGGAAGGAGATGGGTAATAGGAATGATGAGAAGACTAATAGCAATAGTAGTGAAGCCTTAGTGAATAGTTTGACAGTGATGAGGGAAATATTTGTTTATGGGCTGTAATCCTTTCTCTTTAGTGTCATTCTTGGGCAAAATCTTTCTCTATCTACTAAGTCTACTAATGCATGATGGTCATTTTTAGTGTCAGTTTTGCCACAGCCCTTCTCCACAAAAGAAGGCAATCGCTATTGTCCATAATTCCATGACCCAAACAAGTATATAATTGCTTGTATTTTTTGCAGTTCTTCCCTGTTGGTTCCAAAAGCTCCATTTTTAGCTAGTTTAGGGACAGGAAGACAGAGAGGAGCGAGGGGAGAAAAAAGAAATCTATCAGGAAAAAATATAGTACATGAGAAAATCAATGTTGACTTGCTTAATAAGAATGTTCAGAGACCCAGTTTCTCTCCTTTCTGTAATTATTTGCTTTGCTGCTAGATTCTCATTGTTTTTAGTAAACAATTGGTAGTATGCTTTTTCACAATGTTTGTATTTAATTATCGTAGAAGCACTATGCAAACGTAAATCGCAAGGCACATATATATTTGTTTGGCATGTTTTACCTGTGCATCAGTTTCAGTCTTAAACTTTTTCATTGTTGTTACAGCAGTTTTTTTTTTTTTAACCTAATTTATTCCCCTGGGAAGATAACTAGATTTCTCTTGTTCTTCCAAGATGCCTGGTTTTATTTTATTTTATTTTTTTGTGTCCATATCTGGGCTTATTTTTTAAAATTTGTGTACGGATAGAGATTTCTTCTAATTGTATCCAACACTAATTACAAGGAAAATATGATTTTTTTTTTAAAAAAAAAAAACCTGCTTCAGGATTCCATGTCTAGAACTGAAACAGATAAATCCAGGTTTCTATAATTTGAAGTCAGATTTAGTGGAATTTTGGACGTCCAGCGTGTCTCAACAGTTTATAAATGGCAAAATAAGAATAGTTACGATCAGTTGCCCATAAAGTTGCTATTAATTCCTTTATATTAGTTATGGTCACCCATTCCAGAAGTCTCTGGGAGGTTTACAAAACCTACAGTTTTAAAATTATTAAGATACAAGGGTGATGATAAAGCCAATCCTGGTAGGATTTATTGTTGCTATTTTGTGATTTTTAGAGTTAAATGTAGGGAAATAACAGGGAATAATCAGTGAAGGACATCCAATTTGGTGCTGCCGTAAAGGCATCCAGCTAGAAACTGGGAAGTTGTGAGTTCTAGTCCCACCTTAGACACCAAAAGCATTTACAGATTAACACATCTGGAATGACCTCATCCAGTCCAGCCCTCGCGCCCAAGCAGGAGATCCTACACCATTTCTGACAAATGATAGTACAATCTCTTCTTGAAAGCCTCCAGTGATGAAGCTCCCACAACTTCCGAATGCAACTTCTGTTCCATTGGTTGATTGTTCTCACTGTCAGAAAAGTCTCCTTGTTTCTTGATTGAATTTCTCCTTGTTCAGTTTCCATCCATTATTCCTTATCTGGCCTTCGGGTACTTTGGAAAATAGCTTGACCTCCTCCTCTCTGTGGCAGCCCCTCAAATATTGGAACATTGTTATCATGTCTCCCCTGGTCCTTCTCTTCACTAGATTAGCCATGCCCAGTTCCTGCAACCATTCATCATATGCTTTAGTCTCCAATCCTCTTCTCTCTCAAGGAGAGAAGCAACTTAGAACTGAGGAGAAATTTCCTGACAGTTAGAACAATTAATCAGTGGAACAGAAGTTGCCTCCAGAAGTTGTGAATGCCCCAACACTGGAAGTTTTTAAAGAAGATGTTGGATAGCCATTTGTCTGAAACGGTATAAGGTTTCCTGCCTAGGCAGGGGGTTGGACTAGAAGACCTCCAAGGTCCCTTCCAACTCTGCTATTGTATTGTATTATAATAATCTTTGTTGCTCTCCTCTGCACTTTTTCTTACCGTCTCAATATCTTTTTTTATATGATGGTGACCAAAACTGGACACAGTTTTGCAGGTGTAGTCCTACTAAGGTTTTGTAGAGTGGTATTAGTACCTCACTTGATCTTGATTGTATCCCTCTCTTAATGCAATTGAGCTAGTCTTTTCCAGCACTAAGAAGCAGGCACTGGAAAAGCCCTTATGGAAATCCTTGCCAAGAAAACTGAAATAAACGCAAAACATTTTAGTAAAGCATTAAAACAACTTAATAAAGCATTTCAAGGTACATAAAATGTTGAAGTTGCATCTTGGTTGAGAATAAGAAAGACTCTCTTGATTAAGATTTTAAAACATGCTTCTTTCCAGGAGAAATGTGCCAGATTCTCCTTTTGATATGTTTTCATGTTTGATACGTTTTCACCCAAGCTTTCACAGCATCACCATGGCAGAATTAAGTGCCTAGAGTTCTTGTCTAATTTATTTGTTTCTTCCTCCAGGGGTGATGCATTGCCATATCTGACTTTATTTTATTCCAGAAATGGGGGAAAAAAGAGACCCTTTTGTGATGAAAAACAATCCTAAAATAAACAAAACCTCAGTTTACGCTACCGATCTCTATTCTCTTATTCTGCAGTGTTGAATTGTCAAAAGGTCACAGCCTCTCTTAACATTAAATGAGTTTGTGAGAACTTATTTTAAAACTTCAAATATGACGTGTTTTTTTTTATTATTATTTTATTTCTTTTATTTCTTTTTTCTTTCTTTTCCTTTATTTGTATGCCGCCCTTTTCCCTGGGGGGACTCAGGGCGGCTCACAATTCAAAAAGGGAGGGGGGGAAAGACAAACAGTATTCCAATATGGAAACAATACAACATATTAAAAGAGAGCACAACAGTCACACAATTCGGGTGGGGTTGGAATCTTAACCCCAGGCCAGCCGGGACAGACAGATCTTCAAAGCGGCGCGGAAGGATTGGAGGGTGGTGAGGGTCCGAATCTCCACGGGGAGTTCGTTCCAGAGGGTCGGAGCAGCCACCGAGAAGTCTCTCCTCCGGGTAGTTGCCAGTTTGCACTGGCTAGTAGATGGAATTCGGAGGAGGCCTAATCGATGCGATCATATCGGTCTAGTGGAGGTAATTGGCAGTAGGCGGTCTCTCAAATACCCAGGCCCACTACCATGAAGGGCTTTATAGGTGATAAGTAGCACCTTGAAGCGCACCCGGAGATCGACAGGCAGCCAGTGCAGCTCGCGGAGGATAGGTGTAACGTGGGTGAAGCCACAATCGCTCGCGCGGCCGCATTCTGGACTAGCTGAAGTCGCCGAATGCTCTTCAAGGGCAGCCCCATGTAGAGCACATTGCACTATTCCAGCCTAGAGGTCACAAGGGCACGAGTGACTGTTGTGAGGGCCTCCCGGTTCAGGTAGGGACGCAACTGGTGTACCAGGCGAACCTGGGCAAATGCCCCCCTGGTCACAGCTGACAAATGATGTTCGAAGGTCAGCTGTGGGTCCAGGAGGACTCCCAAGTTGCGAACCCTGTCTGAGGGGCGTATAATTTGACCCCCCAGCCTGAGAGATGGAACACTTGGCCAATTCGCGGGAGGGAAACACAGCAGCCACTCGGTCTTTTCTGGATTGAGCACAAGCTTGTTGACCCCCATCCAGTCTTTAACAGCCTCCAGACCCTGGCTCATCACATCCACATTTTGAGGAAGATTGATGTTTTAACTGTTCATTCTTTTTTCCTTGCTACTTGAGGGAAGCTAATAAACTAATAAATACATAAACTAAAACTCAATGGTGAAAAATGTAAGGCTCTACATTTAGGCAAGAAAAACAAAATCCACAGGTACAGTAGAGGTGGTACCTTGCTCAAGAGTAGTAATTGTGAGAGGCATCTTGGAGTCCTAGTGGACAACCACTTAAATAGGAGCCAGCAGTGTGCAGCAGCTGCCAAAAAAAGCCAACACAGTTCTAGGCTGCACAAACAGGGGAATAGAATCGAGATCATATGAAATGTTATTAATACCACTTTATAATGCCTTGGTAAGGCCATACTTGGAATACTGCATTCAGTTTTGGTCACCACGATGTAGAAAATATGTGGGGACTCTAGAAAGAGTGCAGAGAAGAGCAACAAAGAAGATTAGGGGATTTGAGGGTAAAACATATGAAGAACGATTGCAGGAACTTGGTATGTCTAGTTTATTGAAAAGAAGGACTAGGGGAGACATGATAGCAGTGTTCCAATATCTCAGGGGCTGCCATAAAGAAGAGGGAGTCAAACTATTCTCCAAGGCACCTGAGGTTAGAACAAGAAACAATGGGTGGGAACTAATCAAGGAGAGAAGCAACTAATCAGTTCAGTCTCTCCCCTCTTATCTTGTAATATTAAAAATCTTGCTTGACTTTATGGAGAAAGAAGGAAAACAGAGGATAGGGCTCACTCCGTTACGCGGCGCTAGGGATTCGAACTGCCAAACTTTCCGATCGACATGTTAGGTTAACGTAAATAATCTATTGGCAAATTTTCAAAAGGTAATTTTTTAAAATTAAATTTAGATTTCTGTTTAATGGGTTCTCAGCAATTTGAAGGTCAGCTTCTTATATTCAAAACCAAGTAAGGGACACAGCTATATTCTGAGAGAGAGTGATTGGCCCAAGGTAACCTTTTATGCCTGAGTTGGGACTAGAACTCATTACCTCTTGGTGATTGGCCTAAAGTCACCCAACTGGCTTTCATGCCTAAGGCAGGTCTAGAATTCCCCATCTTCTGGTGATTGGCCCAAAGTAACCCAACTGGCTTTCACGGCTGAGGCAGAACTAGAAATCACAGTCTCCTGCCATCCTGCCTGGTAACCATTAGACTTATACAAATAGATCAACTTGGAAATTTTTTTTAAAAAAGACTTCTGAAATAGAGAGACGTGTCCATTTTGATCACAAGGCAGATTACATGCACTGAACACATCAATTAATGGGACTATTGAAAGCCTGGTCCTGTTTTCCATCTTGTCTTCTGACATGCTGATGGATGAAGGAAGCACTCAAACAAGCGAAAGCATATTATATTTCATGTACCAAAACCTCCCAGACACATCCCCTGCCTTCCACCTTGGGAATTCAATCACATAAAGTTATGTTGAAACTGGAAAGTGTATAATAGCACTGAACAAGATGTTTATGCTCTAGCAATCTTTCCAATCTTTCTGATAATGTCCTTAATGTGCTGGAATATTGAGGACAATATAGTGGGATTGGATATGTTTCCTTTCTGTGCGCCTTTGGCGTTTAGTCATCCATCCATCTGTCCATAGAGACAACTTCACTCAGTGCTAGCTTCTCGGCTTAGAAACGGAGATGAGCACCGCCCTCTAGAGTCGGGAATGACTAAGCACATACTGTACGTGCAAGGGGAACCTTTACATTTAACATGATGAATCAATTTAGACGTCAGAATTCTAAAAACATTTAAAGAAGATTTTACCTGAGAAATAAAAAATAAACTCTTGTGGAAGGCATCTAGACTGTTTGGCTTAAGCAAATTACATACCTTGGCCTAAAGTCAAACGCCTGGGTTGTCATTTCCTTGAAACGTTAGCAGTATAACATGAAGCAGTTCCACTTTTATTCCAAGCAGACTTCAAATCTATTTGAAGATGAAATAAGTCCTGGCCTGCAGATTTATACCCACACATTTTTAAATAAAGAAATTTGTACTCTTAACCATGGTGTTTTCCCCCCACTACATTGGGAAAATTGCATCGTTACATATCCTTTTTAATGGCTGATTTCTATCAATGCAATGTGATAATTAAGCAATTATGACTTTTTCCATCACTGAGCTGTAATCCTAACATCTTGATGCTAATGTGAATGGTTATTATTAGATTTGAGACAGAATTTACAGTACCTCCCCAAAATAAATGTAGTATATAATTAGCGCCATGCACCAATTTTGTGAGCTTCTTAAATTGCTTGCGAGGAATCAATTTGATCTTGCAAAAGCCCTGTCGCAGTACCTCACCTGACACAGGTGATCACACCAGCCATGGAAACAAAAGCAGATGATGTTTAGGATGGTGCCCAAATCGTAGCAAATTGTAAATCCAAGTGAACTCATCCTGCTGATAGACATTCTATTAATACCTCGTTTTAAGCATGCATAGAGCCTGAGAGCATGAGATTTTGCTCTTTCTTCCTCCCCTCTTTTACACTGATGGATCCAGACACATGTTGCTTCTAATTTGCATTGACATGTTCATGCAAGTCAGAGGTGCTCAATCATTAAACCGAACCTCAGATAACAATCAGCCTGTGGTGCTGCAGTCTTGTACAATTACAGCGAACTTCAGTTCAGTTCCCACCGCCAAATATGGAAATCGAATTTCTGTGAATTTGCATAGAATTTTCATGATCCGTTCCTCTGGGTCATCATTGTATATATTAATGATAATGTGAACCTGACAGCTCGTCAAGTCAAAAACATGATAATTTGAGGAATGCAAAACCGTGTTAAGCATGAAGGGTCTTAGCTGACTTTGGGGATTACACTCTCTATGCCAAATGTTTGAGTCACATTGGGTTTCTCTTCTCTGGCGCTTTTCATGGTCCTTTAAATCCAGGAAGTTTGTGGAGCCGAGGTGGTGCAGTGGTTAGAGTGCTGTACTGCAGCCACTTCAGCTGACTGTTATCTGCAGTTCGGCGGTTCAAATCTCACCGGCTCAAGGTTGACTCAGCCTTCCATCCTTCCGAGGTGGGTGAAATGAGGACCCAGACTGTGGGGGCGATATGCTGACTCTGTAAACCGCTTAGAGAGGGCTGAAAGCCCTATGAAGCGGTATATAAGTCTAACTGCTAACTTCCTTGGATGGAAAACCTCCAGTTTTTTTCTGCAAGCTGCTTTTCATAACTAACCAATCATCACTCATGTCGCTTTGACTGCATTCTTATCTCCCCCCCCCCCCCCCATTGACGGTTTTGCAACTACACCACATTGGGAAGAAAATTAAAGTTTCTTTCCTGTAAACCCCATTAGCAGCTTTCAAGGTTGGCTTGGCATTATCACTGAGAGTATATTACATGTACGTGTTGGCGCAGTGGTTAGAATGCTGTATTGCAAGCTGCTTCTGCTGACTGCCGGCTACCTGCAATTTGCCAGTACAAATCCCACCAGGCTCAAGGTTGATTCAGCCTTCCATCCTTCTGAGGTTGGTTATAATGAGGACCCAGATTGTTGGGGGGGGGCAATAGGCTGAGTCTGTAAACTGCTTAGAGGGGACTGTAAAGCGGTATATAAGTCTTAGGGCTATGCTGTGGCAGGCTAATACTGCCAACTGCCAGCAGTTCGATTCTGACTGGCTCAAAGTTGACTCAGCCTTCCATCCTTCCGAGTTTGGTAAAATGAGGATCCAGATTGTTGGGGGCAAGAGGCTGACTCTGTAAAACTGCTTAGAGAGGGCTGCAAAGCACTGTGAAGCGGTATATAAGTCTAAGTGCTATAAGTGCTATCATCAGAGTAGTGACTTTGATTCTGCAAGTTTGTTTCCTGTTGCTTTCATTTTGTTTGTCATGTAGAACATTTGACCTACCAAACTACATGTGAAGATATTTGCCGTGGAAAATTTCAGCTAATCCTTGACTTACAACCACAGTTGGGAGAAGAATTTCCTTTACTAAGCAGGGCAGTGGTTAAATGACTCGTGTCTGATTTTATGACCCTGTTTGGTCACAGTGGTTCAACGGATCACTTCGATTGTTTTAGACCAGGCATGTCCAAAGTCTGGCCCGGGGGCCAATTGCGGCCCGTTTTCAAATTTCGAGCAGCCCGCAGCCTCTTCTCCCCGCCGGAGTTATTTGTTTATTTGTTTCATAAAATAGATCCTTTGCATTTAATGTTAATGGTTTAAAGAATGTCAGGCTGAACCGTCGGCCCCACACATTTTCACCTCCCCAAATCTGGCCCTCCTTGCAAAAAGTTTGGGCTCCCCTGTTTTAGATGAATCATATGGTCATTAATTAAATCCAACTTTCCCCATTTACTTTGCATTTTATAACAGATTAACAGAGTTGGAAGGGACCTCATAGGTCATCTAGTCCAACCACGGGGGACTCTACACCCTTTCTGACAATGAAGATGAATGACAATTAAAATGAATGGTGCTTTGGAAGTCAGCTAGGAAGTTCCCGGGACACTTCCACCATCAAAAATAGGTGCCAGTTGTTGATTTTTTTAAAAATGTTGACACTTGACTAAGGGGACGTTGCAATTGGTTGTAAGTCACTTTCTTCAGTACTATTGATCTTCACATGGTTGCAAATCAAGGAGTGTCTGTGAAGTTTGATGATGAAGTAATATCTACTCACTGATCCCTTTTAGAGATTTATTAGATGAAATATGTCAGCCATTCTAAATACGGACATGTGGAGTACTTCGACAAGAGCAGATAAATCTTGCTTCCTTTCATATCGCTCTGTCTCTAAACCGCTGGAGTTTCTTTCTTACAAGAAATTGGTCCAAATTTGGGGCCAAGCGGCTGAGCAATCACCCCTTCTGCTTTCTTATCTTCTTTGCTTTTGAGAAAACTCTCTCTGTCCTTTGTCACCGGGAGAGTTTTATGTCTGCCTTTGCAAGAAGAGTCAATAAGGAAACAAACGGTGGCAACAGTAAGCAATTTGTCACACTGAACAGGAGCGTCAGGGGGATGTAGCTAGATCAATGGGGAGCATCTTGGAGGCCCTTTGTATTTCAATTGCCAGCAGGTGTAGTTTCTTTTTTTTTGCAAAATAAAAACCCTCCTGCAAAATTGTGTGATGGTGGCAGATCTCAAGCCTTTTGTCTAGAAAATATCAATCCCATTGCCAAACCGTTTTCCAGTTGAAAAGTTCCTGGACATGTTTATGAAGTTACTATGAACTCCATTCAAAGGAATCTTTTGTTTAGTTTTCTCCGAAAGGTTTTGAAAGCTTATTTTACCTGTCTGGGAGTATTGATTCTTCTTTGGTATCACCACTGAGAGGCTCTTTCTTGTGTGTGTGTGTGTGTGTGTGTGTGTGTGTGTGTGTGTGTGTGTGTGTTTGGGGGAGGGAATCTGGATGAAGATGTGGGATATCTGACGAAAAAAAATGTTGTGGAAATCAAAATACTTTTGATGGACAGGTTTATGGGGAATGATATTGTGTGTGATGCTCTTGTGTGCATTTTGCAAGGACAGTCATGTTGATCTGTGGTACTCAATCATCAGCTCGACAGCTTCGTCTCGGGGGTTCTTCGTGCTCTCTGAGCTTGGTTGTTTTCTTGAAGACATTTCATTGCCCAGTCTTGCTAACTTTGGGAATTGCTATTCTGCCAGATAGCAATAGACTTATATGCTGCGTCACAGTGTTTTTATAGCCCTCTCTAAGCGGTTTAACAAGGCAGCCTCTTGCCCCCAACAAACTGTGCCTTCATTTTACCCACCTCGGAAGGATGGAAGGCCGAGTCAACCTTGAGGCTGGCAAGATTCGAACTGCCATATTGCAGGCAGCCTGCAGTCAGCAGAAGTAGCCTGCAGTACTGCATTCTAACCACTGTGCCTCCATGGCTCAATAGATCGTTCAGTTTTTGTCCTTGCAAGAGAAGAAACATTTTTTTAGCATTTTTTATTTTCATCCATTTCTCTTCTTCCCTCTTTTTTTTATCCAATCTTGTATAAAGATTGGGCTTTTCCTTTCATGTGTTTAATTTGCGAACCGGAATAGTTTCCAGGGTTTTTTAAAAGTTGTCTGCCTTTAAAAAAAAGTCTTCAAATACTAGAAAAGCTAGAAAAGCCAATGGTTAGAGAGGTGGCAAGCTTCTACGATGAAGGAAGTCAACGGTATTGTGAAGTGACATTGCCTTCTTTTTTTTTTCACAGTGCTCCCGCCACTGTTATTTTCCATTTTTGCCAACATGGGTCAAATTCATATTCATATCCGTGTTCATTGAAGGGAGGAATGGAACAGGGAGGACTCTTTGGAAACAGTAGCTTCCAGAGAACATTACAACAGAAAGAATGAAACTTATTCTTTTTTTACATGTCCTTTACAAATCAGTTGTGTTGGCTGTGCTCTGGAAGCTATTCAGATGCACTTTCCTCTTCACTTCTGTGTCAATTTATTTCATCAGGTTGGTCGGCTTCCCTTTGTTATCCCACGCCGGCAAGAGAGGGCCGCTATTATGAAGGACGCAGCATATTTATCCTCACATTTTTCCATTCTTCTCTTGAGAGTTGGCATATTGATAAAGATTGGGCTTTTCCTTTCATGTGTTTAATTTGCGAACCGGAATAGTTTCCAGGGTTTTTTAAAAGTTGTCTGCCTTTAAAAAAAAGTCTCCAAATACAAGACAAGACTTCTTCATCACTGAATTCATTCAACTCTGTCATATGTAGGACAAAACCTATGTTGATTTTATTTTTAAGAATGAGAGGGTATCTTCACGTAAGATAAAAGTAAAGTTTCCCTTACACAGATGTGCTAGTCATTCCCGACTCTAGCGGGCAGTGCTCATCTCTGTTTCTAAGCTGAGGAGCCAGCGCTGTCTGAAGACGTATTGGTGGTCATGTGGCCGGCACTAGACCGATTAGATCCCACAGATTAGGCCTCCTCCGAATTCCATCCGCCAGCCAGTGTCGACTGGCGACTACCCGGAGGAGAGCCTTCTCTTTGGCTGCTCCGACCCTCTGGAACGAACTCCCCGTGGAGATTCGAACCCTCACCACCCTCCAGGCCTTCCGCAAAGACCTTAAAACCTGGCTGTTCCGACAGGCCTGGGGCTAAAGAGCTGTTTCCCCCGTCTCGAATGGTATGACTGTTGTGTGTTTTTAAATTAATGCATTGTTATGTTTCGTTTTTATTTTTTGTCTGTACCCCCTTTCCTTGATTTGAATTGTGAGCCACCCTGAGTCCCCTTTGGGGGAAAAGGGCGGCATATAAATATAATAAAATCAAATCAAAATCAAATGACTAAACACCAAAGGTGCACGGAGCATTGTTACCTTCCCACCAAAGGTGGTCTGTATTTTTCTACTTGCATTTTTTATGTGCTTTCAAACTGCTAGGTTGGCAGAAGCTGGGACAAGTAACGAGAGCTCACTCCGTTACGCGGCGCTAGGGATTCGAACCGCTGATCAACAAGCTCAGCGTTTTGGCCACTGAGCCATCACGTTCCACTCTTCGAGTACTTACCTGCAAATCAACTTTGAAGTATTTAAGTACACAAAGGTTTTGGAGTGGATTATAAAATGTTAGTGATCATTTCTGTAAGGACAAATAATCCAGTATTTGTTATCCAGAGGAGTTTTGCAAAGATACAGTGAGAGGAATCCTCAAACAAGAAGGACATTTAGCTGACGATAAAGAGACTGGGAAAGTTGTTTGATAAATATTATCAAACTTGGAACTTATTTTACCAGTGGTTGGAAAAAAAGAGTGGGAAGTAAGAATGACATTTGTTATTGTTAAGCAAATTAAATACCCAGACAACATGATGTTTATTTAACACTAAGAAATGTAATTAATAGAAATGTTGCATGCAACTGTTGATTGAGGTTGAGTGGAAGAGCTAGGAAAAGTACAATTTGTCTTCTGAATGTCTCCTGTGTCTTAGACTGAAGAGCCAACTGTTCATTCCAATGCTCTCTGCAACTTTGTTGGCTGGTGGGGAAAGATAATTGGTGAACCTGAATTGCCTGATGATCATAGAGCTTAATCAAGCACGGATGCATTTGTGTACGTTTCTATCTGTACTATAAACAGATTATTATTTTTTTCAATCTTTCTCCATTTTGTTAGAATAATGGAGATTTAAAAAAAAAACTCATGATGGAAGCTATAACAACATGACAACTGTCCCTTTTTTACATGTGTCATGCATGATTATGTTTATTCCCCTGGTATGGGGGCAGTAGGAAAGTGACTTAGCATAGAGGCGAACATCCATTGAGCATCGCAGAGAAAATCACCATCACAAGGCTGACTCAGCCTTCCATCCTTCTGAGGTCAGTAAAATGAGGACCCAGATTGTTGGGGGCAAGAAACTGACTCTGTAAACCACTTAGAGAGGGCAGTAAAGCACTGTGAAGTGGTATATAAGTCTTAAATGTTATGGCTATTGCCTTCCTCCCTCCCTCCCTCCCTCCCTTCCCAGTGGTTAGAAAGCAGTACTACAGACTAATTCTGCCCACTGCCAGCAGTTCGATTCCCACCAGCTCAAGGTTGACTCAGTCTTCCATCCTTCTGAGGTGGGTAAAACGAGGGCCCAGATTGTTGGAGCAATATGCTGACTCTCTAAACTGTTTAGAGAGGGCTGTAAAGCACTGTGAAGCGGTATATAAGTCTAATTGCTATTGCTATCACACGGGCTGCTACCTATTTGCCAAAGAACAAAGTTTGCTAATCTCTTTTTCCCCTTCTTTCTGTCATTAGGAAAAAAAAAATTAATGAAGCATTTATTGAGTTTGAAGTAGAAGAATGAAAAGGTATGACTTAATTATTCCCTTAATAAAATGTTAACCTTTATTTGCATTTGCATTGTTCTTGACGTTTAACTCCTTTATGAAATTGCTTCCTTCCACTTCAGGTGACAATTATGCAATTTGTAACTAAAATTGTTATGAAGGTCAAGTAGATCTTGGGTTAATTTTCAAGCCCTCTTCAAGTTTTTCTTTTCTGTTTTTTTTTTTTTTTAAGTGCAGTATGTTCACACTGCTGCAATCACGACACTTAGAGAAATATTATTTTTGTTCTCTACTTAATGTTAGTTCATTAAACACAAAAGTACAGTAATACACAAGCAACAGCATAGCAGAAGTTCCAACATACAGTGACACACACACACATGCAGGCACACACACACGCAAATGCGCAAACATACAGAGTAATTCTGTAAACTACTGCTCAGACTTTTTTTTTGCTTAAATGTTGTTAGGAGGTTTAGATTCTTACACCATTTTACTATATTCCCATTGTGACTTTTCATACAACTTTCTCAGACTATTCTTAATGCATCTCCAGAATAGCAAAGAGACAGTTTTATTGGATTAGGAGTTATATAGCATCTCAGAACTATATTTGCAATATATGTGTCGTGCCATTCCAAGGATGCCTTATCTTAATAATTTATGTTTTATTGGGATTTATTCTGAGTAGAATTATTTGGTTTGTCTCCTCACTCCTTTTTACTGGAGTATCATATATTTTTTTATGATTCTGCATTTGCTGAATCCTAAAGTACAGGATCCCATCAGAATTATATCTCCGATTTCACATGCGCTTTCCGCTCACAAATGTTGCCCCGTGTCATTTCTGATGGGATATTAATGCTAACTATTTTCTTTGCTTCAAAAGTCCAGCCTCCTACATCACAGATTGCTCAAGATTACGAATGCGAGCAAAAACTGATTTCTTTCAAGCAACCAGCAGTTGTACTTGAGCGAACTTGAATCGAGCAATCTTAAACTGGCTAAAATATGGAACTTTTTTTCTATCAAACATTGGTAAAAACAGAAATTAGATATTAAGCTGGTTGTGTTATTCATTCAAGCTTCCTTAACCAAAAGAACACAGTTTTGCCAAGAGTGCCAGAGAACAGTATGAAAAGTTATCAAACATGCATAACAACATGATAAAGCTGTATGATAATTTGGGAGACTATTACACTTTTGATTCCAAATCTGTGACCGTGGAGGAATTCTTTGGAGATCTAAGTGCATTCCGGACATTATTCTTGGTAAGTAGAGATTCATCACTCCTATACTGATAAATATATTTGTGCATGGTTCTTTCTAGCATATTGTCCAGTGTCTTACCAAATTGTGTTGATTAAAATCAAATGTTTGAAGGAAATAGATCACTAATAGACAGGCTGCATATTCAGCTTTCCATTCAGTGTTCTGTTTTATTCCATTCTTTTTCTGCCTTTAGATCTGGAATTTATATATAATTCGTTGTTATATTTCAGTGTGTTTATCGGTGAAAATGTGCTGCAAAATCTTTATGGGGAAAATCGTTTTTCATCGTGTAAAATCTATACAAATATCCTGCGATAGGGAAGCAGCGGTGGATTAATCAGTCATATATCTTCTCAGACCTATTTAAAGTATGAGCATGTTCAGTTGGGATTCAATTGATTTCACTAGGATTTGGGTATTGATGGCTTTTCTGCACATTTTTCTCACTAGATGTTCTGAGTGGCAAAAGCAACCGCAGTCACAACCACAAAAAAGCAGATATTTGTAACCCCAGCATATACTTGAGAGCTATTTAATTTTCAGAAACGATTTTGCAGGAATAGTTAAGATGGAGAAAATAATTACTTGCAGAATTTAAAGCATTCTCCTTTTTTTTTTTTTAAAGGGGGGGATTACTCCAGTTAACAATTTCCATTAATTATTATCCCCTCCAGCTCTTTGCTAACCATGACATATCCAAGGCTATTCATAATAGTTCTTACTGTTAGAAATAGCTTTTCATGGAAGAAGAGGTGCTTCTAAGAGATATAGTGTCAGTAATGTTATTATTTTTTCTCACTTAACGTGGTTCATCAAACATCCGACAATGAGTTGACTTTTACAACGTTCAAAAAAGCTCAAGGATCATATAATAGCTTCATTTAGTAACTTTTGACCCTGTTTTCTACTCTAACCACAAAACAGAATGCAAGAGAAAATAGTTGAGGCATTTCTTTTCCAGGACATATTTATAGATTGAAAAGAAAGATACCCGCAAAGCGACAACTGTTTCTCTTTTCTCAGCATATCAAATATTTCCCACTTTTCAAAGAGGAAGGGAAGGACTATCTTAAAATCCTAGAGCAGGCGTGTCAAACTCACGGTCCATGGGCCGTATGCGTAGCAAAGGGTGGGGGGAAGTTGTGATAATGTCACGTGACGACAGCGTGTTGTTGCGAGTTTGACACCCCTTTCCTAGAATATTGGTTGATAGAACTAGAATTTTGAGTGATCCATAAAAGGCTAGATGTCAAGGCTGCTTCACTTATTAACCAAGAAAGAAACCACTCAACTCCATTTTGCAGAATTAAGAGTACTTTTTACTGATTATAAATAAATAGAAGCTAAGCAAAGCTGGATCTGAGCAAAAGCGTGCAAAAGCAATAGATATCAATACATAACCCATTCCCCTCCCCTTGGTAACCCCAGTCCATAGTCCAATCCCATATCTCCACAGCTGTCAGGTGGGAGACATCTTCAAAAATCATCATCAGGTTGGTATGCCGGACAGTTGGCCTTGGCGGGAAACTCCCCTCCTTGCCACATGCGCAGGAGATGGTGAGAACAACTCCCAATTAACAGTCTTCCTGTACAGATTATTTCCCTCACCCAAATACCATGTCCTCCCTCCCCGTTTCAATGGCAGCCGAAAAGCAAGCAGCAAAACAGAGGCTGACAGTAGAATAATGTAGTCTTGCTTGAAGCTATAGATTGATTTAATAAGTCATTATAAGATATGAGAAATGGGTTAAAAACACACAAACAACAACAACAACAACAACAACAACAACAACAACAATAATTCTGGAGTCCCATTGATGTTTAAGTAGTCTAGCGTGACTTGTCTAGAATTTACCTGATCAATCCTGGAATAATACATTTATTTTAGATTTACAGAAACTCCATTTAAGTCATTGACCAATAAAGGTACATTCAATTGCACAAATGGTATTTAATTGCTTGCTTTATTGAATGCTACTCAATGACCGAGATAAAGTTTATGTCAGTTTGTTGATGTTCATTGCATTGATTAATCAGTTGCATATACTGATTGCCTTTCCTCAGTGGGTTCAAGGTGTTTATGTAGGCAATGTCTCTGAAAACTTAACACCACCACAATAACTTAGTGATATAGAGATGAGAGACTGTGATTAGCCCAGAAGTGGGTTCCTACCAGTTCGCAAGAACCGGTTTGTCAAATCTACCCAACCAGTTAGAAGAGGTTCTACCAGAAAGCAGGCCACACCTACAGAAGAGGTTCCCAAAAATTTTGAAACCCACCACCGACACACACACACACACACACACACACAGACACACACACACACAGACACACACAGAGAGAGAAAGAGAAAGAGAAAGAAAGGAAGAAAGAAATAAAAAAGAAAAAAAGAAAGAAAAAGTGAGAGATAGATGAAAGAAAAAAAGGAAAAAGGGATATATCCTTTTTCCTTGGATATGATTATTCTACACTATCATGCTCATATTTATAAAACTCAGTGCCTCTGTGAAAGGTAAGGATGATTGGTGTGTTTGTGGCACAATCAGAACATAACCAAACCAAAGATGCCTTTTAAAAAACAAGTTTACATCATCATATTCTTATGCATGCCAGTGCTGTGTGTGAGGTAATTTAAGGTGGTTCTGTCAAGTGTCGTCGGCATCTTCATATTCGGTCACATGGGCGGCAAGCCACTCCCATCCGGTCACATGGGCGGCAAGCCACTCCCACAAAGGAGGCCACACCCACAGAGTAGGTTCGAACAATTTTTGAAACCCACCACTGGTAGAAGCCTATGACACAACAAAGCAAAAGGACTCATCGTGCAAATCCTATGCTCTTCCTTTTATTCCACACCATAATCAGAATTCTAAAATTTTAAGACCTAAACGGGACCCATTAGGCAAAACATCTCCCTGTTTTGCTTCCTTCCTCTTTAAATTGGGTTCTTGCAGATGTTGTTCCCACTGGCTGCCTCTGGGTTGTTGTAATTAACTGCATCATAAGGAAAGGATGGGGAAAGACATATGCTCCAGAATACGATGCTCGCCTTGAGGGACTATTCAAACTGCCTAGAATTATCAGGGATGCTCAGTGACTTGCTGTCGCTTTTAGCACAAGAAGCCTTCCGCCAGCAGCAAGCTTTAATCTGTTGAGCAACTATCAACAGTTGGTGTGCACCGTAAAACAGTTCCCAACCTTACTACATTCATTTTTAATGTTATTGTTGATTTCTAAATAACAACAGTGAGTGAGTGAGTGAGTGAGTGAGAGAGAGAGAGAGAGACAGAGACAGAGACAGAGATACAGAGAGAGAGAATGTACATGTACAAGATAACAGGTATAAGTATAAACATGGACATGAACGAAGGAAATGAGTACAAATAAATCGGGACAGAAGGACAGGGGCAATAGCAGGTGTGGGTTTCAACTGGTTCACGGCGGTCCCCGCGGACCGGTTGGTTGATGAACCCGGAAGTAAGTAACTTCCAGGAACGCCAAAGGGCCCACACGCCCGCCCGCGCTCCTTACGGGTCTTTGACAGCTTCTGCACTTCCACGCAGGCGCATGGCACATACAGTGCCTGCGTGATTCTCCGCGAGCAGCAGGAGCATCGCACAGGCGCTAAGATTCATGCGTGAACTGCGTGTGTGCACGAGGACGCCGCCGGCGTCCACCACTGGGCAATAGGCATGCTGGTGCGCTTATGCACGCCCCCTTTAAGAACCTCTTAGGAATGGGGTGAGGTCCACGGTAGACAGTTTAAGGTTGAAGCTCTGGGGGTTTGAAGATGGAACAATGGAGTCAGGTAGAGCATTCTAGGCATTGACCACTCTGTTGCTGAAGTCGTATTTTCTGCAATCGAGTTTGGAGCGGTTTACCTTCAGTTTTATCAATTGTTTGCCCGTGTATTATTGCGATTGAAGCTGGAGAAGTCATTGACAGATAGGGCGTTGTAACAAACAATTTTGTGATACTATGCTTAAATCAGACAGTAGGCGGTGCAGTTCCAGATTCACCAAGCCCAAAATTTCAAGCCTGGTGGCCTAAGGGATTCTCTTCTCATGAAATACCTCTGGACCCGCTCAATTGCATTAATGCCCAATATACAGTGTGGATTTCAGGTTGTCTAATTAAATATAATAAAGGATTTTAGAGATGCTGCACCATCCTAGATTGATTGAAAGGTTTGTCACCAGTGGCACTTAGGACATTAGCAAAAGCATGGAAAACTCCCTAAGTTTTTCCCCCCAAAAAAACTAGAACAAGGTTAACAGCATGAGAGCAAGAACATAAACGGTATATCCGTTTGGGTCTTCCATTTCCTCTCATAGTTGAACTTCCTAAGAAATGTTCTCTTTCATGGAGTTATTTTCATGCTATTAGTACACATCAATAAGAAAGGAATGTTTAAAGATAGCTGGGTGGATCTTACACCTCTTCCAGTTCCTTTCTCCTTTTGTTGCTGCTATAGATTAACATGAAAACGTTTTCTGCCTTTGGGACTTGCTATTTAGGAAGAAAAGCAAAGTTATGTGGTGCCCTTGAATTGCTTATTTACTTTTCTTCCTTCTGCTACTTTTGGAATTTTATCCGAGAATTACTTTCTTGTATTAAAAGTAAACTTTGAATGGAAATTTGATCTCCTTTGTAGGATTCCCCCCACCCACCCCTCACCTCAGTTTCACACTTCATGGACTGTATGATCTTCATTTGAAGAGGAAAAACTTTCTATAGGTTAGAGTAGCAATACAACACATTATGAGAAATAATGCTAGAAAACCCTTTTTTAAATGAAACGCTAAAATGGACCATGGCATGAAAGAAAATGCCAGCATCAAAATCTCATTGGGTTTCAAGGGTGCTGAGCAAATTGTGTGTTCTGACCTAGGCTTCATCAAATCACGAAACAGACTCCTTGTGTTCCCCCCCCAAAAAAAAAAAAACCACCCCTTTTATTTGGCTAATATGAATTCCTTGCATTCACATCCAGCAAAGTCCCGGCAAACAGTTTTTCAAGGGTGAAATGCAAACACAGACCTTATCAGTCCTTGGATAGTTGCCAGGTCGACAGCTTCCAGACGCAACACTGTAGAAGGAAATACTTGGCAAGGAGTCTCTGAGAGTCACAAACAAATCTTCACACTAATTAAGCGAACTAATTGTCTCCTGCAAACTCCACTCCTCTTTTGCTCCTCTGTATTCCCTATGGGAGGGGCCATTCACCATCCCCTTTTGCCTTTAGTCACGAGTCAACCGTTGTTCCTTAATTGTTCCCTTCTTCTGGCAGCTCTGCGTAGAAGAGCTGCCAGAAGACAGGAACAACTAAAAAAGCAGCGTCAACCTGGGAGTAAAGCCACACCTTGGAGGCAATTGGCTCTACCCATAGGAAACAAAAGAGGAGCGAAGGGGGAGTGGGGTTTTGCAGGAAACAATTTGTTTCTTCGGTCCTTTCAAGAGAGGAAAGTTCTGTTTGGGATTATAAGAGATTCTGTGCCAAGTGTTGCCTAGTTTGGAAACTAGTTATCTGTCAGCTCTCCAAGCAAGATAAGGTTCGTGTTGATAAATATTCCTCTGAAAGACTGTTTGGCAAGCCTTGCTGACTATGAATGAAAGGAATTCATAGTTGTGTAAATAAAAGAGGTTTTGCATTCGTGTTAAGAAAGCTTTGGTCAGAACAACTATAGCAACTTGTCCAGTGAGTCACAATGAGCCCAGTGTTTCATATTCATTTCTTTAACATAAATTAAGTGAGGCAGAGAACAAAGAGAGTTACAGGGTATGGCTGTGTGAGAATCTGCAGTATGGTAACAGTACATAAAAATGTCCCAAAGTCTTTGTAAAATCCACCTAAAAAGAGAGGTCCTTTGTGCTTCTCAACAGCTTGGCTGTTGTCTTACAGACATTTCATTGCCGAAACTACGTAACATTCATCAGTGCTCTGATGATATTACCTAGTTGGGTAAAGAAATGTTTTTAAGAGTTCTGAACTGTGTTAACTGGACATTTAAGAGGGACGGAGTTGTTGGACTGTGTCAGTTCTGCAGAAAACTCATTCTGTATTCCATCACGGGATGATAAAAAAACGCACCTTGCATCCTAAATATATGGAAAACAGTTTAGAAACCAGCCACTAGTTGAATAATTGACAATGTGGACAGATTATTATTATTATTATTTTTGTGGAAGTTATTCAGAATCAAAACTGCTTTTCAGATTGACAATCAACACTAATTGTGAATTTGTCAACACACAAGGGATTTCTTTTTAGGACGGCTTGTGGGATTAAATTTCTGCAGTTGCCTCTTAAAAATAATTTAATTAATGCATTGCAGAACCAAAATCAATTGTCAGAGATGAAATGGAGGCCTTCATTACGGTGGTTCATGGCCTGTCCGCATCAGAATTCAGATATGAATATTAACAATGAATTGGATTTCATGATGTCTCATAGGGGTGCCACTTCTTTAAATGAATGAAGTGACCCTCGTCTTTTGCAGGACTGGACAAGTAACAGCCCAAATCTCATCCTTCAATACTTTCACATCCCTCAGTCAAAACAGCGACATTTTAAAGGTGTGATTATTATATTTTTCTTCCTTAAAAAAAAAACAAAAAACAAAACAACCAGTCCTTCATAATGCTTGTAATTTGTAGTTTATTTCAAGTGGGCCTGTTTGAAGCTGGATGGTTATTTTCCTTTGGCCTTTCATGTAACCGAATCCATGAACGTGAATCGTATATAACCAATTAATTTGATTTTGCAAGTATTCTCAGGGAATGGGCTTTGTTTACACGTCATAGCTATTTATTTCTTTGGAAATGGAATGCTCTGAAGGTGAATCATTCAAGGTTAAGTAGATGAGTACAAGAGAAACCAGAATCACTGGCAACAGTGAAGTGTGTGTGATTAGATAGATAGATAGATAGATAGATAGATGATAGATTTATATTATTTATATTTATATTTATATTATTTATATTTATATTTATATTTATATTTATATTTATATTTATATTTATATTTATATTTATATTTATATTTATATTTATATTTATATTTATATTTATATTTATATTTATATTTATATTTATATTTATATTTATATTTATATTTATATTATTATTTATATTTATATTATTTATATTTATATTTATATTTATATTATTATTTATATTTATATTTATATTATTTATATTTATATTTATATATAAAGTCACAACCCCTGGTATGCCCCAATTATGGGAGGAAGCTAACTGCTTCCATTCTCTGTCAATCGGCTCGTCACAAGAGTCCAACACGACAGAAACCCAATATTTTTACTCTTGCCTTTGTTATATTTGTGTTTTAAAGGTTCGAATCCCAGTAAGGGTATGGCTAGCTGATGAGAGCTAAATAGCTTGAAATAAATCTATACTAGTCTCCCTTTATTTATTTATCAGCACAAATAACAAACACACACACACACACACACACACACACACACACACGTGTGTGTGTGTGTGTCTGTCTGTCTGTCTGTCTGTGTAAGTGTAAAATCTTTATTGTCATTGTACTTAAATACAACGAAATTGGTTCATCAAAATTTTCCCACTGGAAAATATCAAAATAACGAAGCCTTACTTTTATGAATGGGAAACACTACAGAGAACTTAAGTCGGTGTAATGTTGATCTCCCCGATCCCTTATTAGCAGAGGCTTTTCTTAATTGTCAAGGTTGATGTTAAAAATGTACAAATGGCTGCAAAACAAGAATAAAATAAAATAAAATAATTAATTAAATTAAGCCGAAAAACAATATATATATAAATATATATAGAACTGTGTATAAAGGTGTGTAAATATAGAAGCGAAATATTATATACATGTACCGGTATGATGACATGACAATGTTGATATACTGACTGTAAGGTGTTGTAGAAGGGAAAAAAATAATTTAAAAAAACTGCTAAAAAAATGTTCTCAGGATAATTCTCAAAAATAGATCCAGTAAGACGGAAGATGCTTCTCTCCAATTAGAAAGTTGATCAAATCAGAGTGATGGGCAGGTTTAAAATATAGCATGAATTTTAGTAAAGAAAAAAAAAACAGTATGTGTATTTCTGTGTGTGGGGTGTGCCCCCCTCCCCCCCGAGATCAACGGAAAAACTTACCTCTACAGAAACACAACCACACACAGTAGTATTCTTGAGGATAAAACAGCTTGGCTGTTTTTATTTTTTGTCCTTTTCTTTACAAATAGACCTCAACTTACATCCTCAATTTATTGTTTGTTCATTTCATTGAGCCCCCAAATTTTCATTGCTAAACAAGACAGTTGTTAAGTGAGTTTTAAGTTTGGCTTTTGGTCCCATTCTTTTCAAACAAAACACAGTGTCGTATTAGACACTTTTCTTCAATATATTTTATAGAATTCTGTACTCTTCAAAGATTCAGTGGTGAATGTGTATCCACCTGAGTGCGATCAGTGTTTTTAAAAATAGGGAGTGTTGCTTTGACATTCCAATTTCCACTTTGTATAGTGGGCAGAGTTTGCAAATAATGTTAACAACATGTAGAAGTACTTCTAGATACCTGTGTAACACTTAGAAGAAGAAAAATTCTGGGTATTCCTAGCATCTAGTGACTACACAACTGCCTTTCACAGATCTATAGTAAAATCCTCACAGACAATATCTGGCTATTAGTTTTGTTTTATTACTCGCCCCTGGGCTATTTTTTTTTAAAAAAAAAACTCAAAAGACAAGGAATTTTCATTATTTCAACTTCCAAGCTGTTGATCGGGCTCGGTACTTTTGTGACTGTGTGATCTTCCAAGGAGATTTTTTTTTCTTGTAGAAAGCAAAAAGAAAACAACCTCCAAAATTTCAAATGTCAGAGCCTTAGATAACTTGGATCTTAGTCTCGGTCAAACACAACATCTTTGTGTTGCTAATTCAGGTGCTCACCTTAAATCTTTCAGTCTTAGTGCTTCTGAGCTGACTCCTTTGATCCAATTTGTGTTAAAATAATAACACAGGCGGCTTCTGTACCGAGCATTTTCCTACCAACTCGTAAAATTGCCAGGAATAGAAGATAAGAGAATAACAGAGTTGGAAGGGACCTTAGAGGTCTTCTAGTTCAACCCCCTGCTTAGGCAGGAAACCCAACACCATTTCAAACAAATAATTATCCAACATCTTCTTTAAAACTTCCAGTGTTGGAACATTCACAACTTCTGGAGCCAAGTTGTTCCACTGATTCATTGTTCTCACTGTCAGGAAATATCTTCTTAGTTCTAAGTTACTTCTCTCCTTGATTGCTTCTTGTCCTGCCTTCAGGTGCTTTGGAGAATAGCTTGACTCCCTCTTCTTTGTGGCAACCCCTGAGATATCAGAACACTGTTATCATGTCTCCCCTAGTCCTTCTTTTCATCAGACATGCCCAATTCCTGCAACCGTTCTTCATATGTTTTAGCCTCCAGTCCCCTAATCGTCTTTGTTGCTCTTCTCTACACTCTTTCTAGAGTCTCCACATCTTTTCTACATCGTGGCGACCAAAACTGGATATGATATTCCAAGTGTGGCCTTACCAAGGTATTATATAATTCTATAAGCAAGAAGCAGAAGAGACTAAACTAGTTCAAGGCTGCGAGTTGAAAAGTTGGGAGGTTAAAAATCCATATTTCACTCATTGCAGAACGATGTGTTTTGCCACACTGCTTTTTACCCCCATTTTGCTGCTTCCATACTCTTTATCTGCCAGTTAGAGAATTTTATCACAATCATTTGGCTTGCTAAGAATCATAATCTTTTATGGCATCCCTCAGAAGTTCCGTGTCAGGCCTAATGCTTCTGTGCACTGTTCGCTGCAAACTGGGCCTGTTGTTACTGTTGTTATTTCTGCTTCACACCACCCACTGGGAAACATGGAAACTCACTGCTTGCCGACTGCTTTGGTACCCATTTCTGAAAAGGTCTTGCTTGTTTATTTCTGTTTGGCTGAAACAATTGACTCCTTGGGGGATGACTTTTCAGATTCATAAGAATTAATGAATGGCTGGATGGATCCTTCAATGTACTCATGGACATTTTTTTGGCAGTATTAGACAAATATCTGCTTAGCCATTTCAAATTTCGATTTTCTGTTGTTTATTGCACAGAAATGCACAGGTACAGTATAGGTGGTACCTTGCTCAATAGTAGTAACTGTGAGAGGGATCTTGGAGTCCTAGTGGACAACCATTTAAATATGAGCCAGCAATGTGCAGCAGCTGCCAAAAAAGCCAACACAGTTCTAGGCTACATAAACAGAGGGATAGAATCAAGATCACCTGAAGTGTTAATACCACTTTGTAATGCCTTGGTAAGGCCACACTTGGAATACTGCATTCAGTTTTGGTTGCCACGATGTAGAAAAGATGTGGAGACTCTAGAAAAAGTTTAGAGAAGAGCAACAAAGATGATTAGGGGACTGGAGGCTAAAACATATGAAGAACAGTTGCAGGAATTGGATATTTAATGAAAAGAATCACTAGGGGAGACATGATAGCAGTCTTCCAATATCTCAGGGGTTGCCACAAGGAAGAGGGAGTCAAACTATTTTCCAAAGCACCTGAGGGCAGTACAAGAAGCAATGGGTGGAAATTAATCAAGGAGAGAAGCAACTTAGAGCTGAAGAGAAATTACCTGACAGTTAGAACAATGAATCAGTGGACCAGCTTGCCTCCAGAAGTTGTGAATGCTCCAACACTGGAAGTTTTTAAAGAAGATGTTGGATAGCCATTTGTCTGAAGTAGTGTAGGGTTTCCTGCCTAGGCAGGGGGTTGGACTAGAAGACCTCCGAGGTCTTTTAGAAGGGCTTTTAAAACCTCAATTGGTCTTGAGTGTAATTGCACATCTACTTTGCAACTAACCACATGCTTCAAACCAAAAGGGATTTTTGATTTCATAATTTTAATAATTTATCATTGTAGTTCTCATCTCAATCAAGTCAGTGTGTTTTTGTTGGACCTGAAAAAGTAGCTGTGATATGTGATAAACTCCTTTATGTTTTATTTGGGATGAAGTGGCAAAATAACAAAGTCAACTTAGTGAATCCTAGTAGAAAATAGAATAGAATTGTAGAGTTGGAAGGGACCTTGGAGGTCTTCTAGTCCAAACCCTGTCTAGGCAGGAAACCCTACACCACTTCAGACAAATGGTTATCCAACATCTTCTTAAAGACTTCCAGTGTTGGGGCATTCCCACTTTCTGGAGACAAGTTGTTCCATTGATTAATTGTTCTAACTGTTGGGAAATTTCTCCTTAGTTCTAAGTTCTTCTTAGTTCTAAAATCTTGTTTTCACTACTCCATTTGAAGTCCTTCTGTTATCATGTAACTTGCCTTAAAAATCTAATTTCTCAAGCAAAATATTCATTTCTTCCTTCAATTAAGTCAAATGAAGTCTCAGACAGACCTTAAATTGAAAATAAAAATTGATCTTTTTGTCTTAAAAAAAGAAAGACTAACCCTAACCCTTTCACTTATCAAGCAGATAGTAACCGTTTCTAAATATTTATGTTGTTTTAATTTCATTTCCCCTCCATACAATTTTTTTTTTAGATGAGTCAGTAACTTCTGTAATCTTCCTTACTTAGACATTTTGTTCATTTATTATTATTTTTCTCTGCATGACAAATGTGCCACAAAGTTTTTTCCCCCTTTCATTTGTTTTTCATTTAATCTTTTTTTTTCCTCCAGGCGCCTTATTAGAAAGTGAAAAATTACCCTTTTATTATATATACTTTCATCATCTCTTTTTATTGTTAACCTGCAGAAATCAGTTGCCATAGCAGACATGCTAAATGGATTAGCTTAATGCAATTTACTGTTTCTTTTTTTCAAGCCTCTGTAATTTGTACTTTTTGTAGTTATAATTATTTTTTTAAGACAGACAGACAGACAACCATCCATCCATCTAGTGGTGGGATTCATTCAGTTTGCACCTATTATTAACTTTCTAAGCAGTTCGGAGAACCGTTTGTTGGAACAAATCTCTTTTTGTTTTTCTATTCCACTTTGCAGGGCTAATCCTGAAAGGAAGGCAGGAAGGAAACATTCTGGTATTGTTTCTAGCCTAATCTTTATTGCCCTGCTTACAGCAATAGCAATAGCAGTTAGACTTATATACCGCTTCATAGGGCTTTACAGCCCTCTCTAAGCGGTTTACAGAGTCAGCATATTGCCCCCAACAACAATCCGGGTCCTCATTTTACCCACCTCGGAAGGATGGAAGGCTGAGTCAACCCTGAGCCGGTGAGATTTGAACAGCCGAACTGCAGAACTGCAGTCAGCTGAAGTAGCCTGCAGTGCTGCATTTAACCACTGCACCACCTCGGCTTTTACATAAACTGCCTCTCCAGTTAACCCTTATTACATTGTAACAGCTAAGGCGAAGTGCCCATCGACATGAGTGACATCGAGTTGGCCCCACCCACCCAGTCATATGACCCTGAGCCCCGCCTACCCAGCTGGTCATTAGGTGAGAAAAAACGGTTGTTAAATTATTTGAATCCCACCACTGCATCCATCCATCAAGGGGACACACAGACATATAGAACTCTTGAAAACTCTGTCTAGCAAAATTGTAACTGTCTATTCTTATCCTAAAGCATAGAACCAAAAGCTAATCTTCTCATTAACATGCTTCAATTAACACTTAATTAGCATCTTCCAGCATGAATCTTCTACCCGGACCAGGAAAATTGATTTCTGTTTCTGCTGCTATAGAAGAATTAAACAAAGTTGCAGAGACTTTCTGCTGTCAACAGAGCAACAACAAAAATTTCATTTTCCTAATATTTTGCAAAATAGAATGAATGTCAGCAAACATATTAACCTGCTAACTTAAGTGGGTTTTTTATTTTTTTATTTATTTATTTTTCCCACCAAAGGTTTTTGTATACAATGTGTAGAATTTATTATATATTCCACTCGAATGGATTTTCTTTTCTTTTCTTTTTTTACTTTTCCTGGGAGGAAAAAAAAATCATTATTATGGATTTATACAATTAATGGTGCACCTTGAATTTCCGCAGAAAAGGAGGTGCTGCTTTAGAAGGAAGGCATGTTGTCAGCCGGTTACGCTAAAGGACAAAATGGGCTAATAACAAAACGAAACAAAACAAAACCATTTTCTCGGTGCCCCTTATCTTTAAAAAGAAGAAAAATATCAAATGGAATGAATGGGCAGATAAGAATGTCATCTGGCTTTAAAAAGAAAAACGGAAACGCTCCTAGTTTTTTTATTAATTTTATATGCACATCCGAATATTAGGCTTCAGCCCTCGCTCATCACGTCTTTTCTATCAAGCTTGCTCACTTCATATGCCAGTGATGATGAAGCTTTTAGCTGGCTGAGTTGGAATGATGACATGCTTGTCCACAGAGATGGCTTTGTGTGCCACAGGTTTTCCATCACAGTCCTATGCCATCAAAATTAATTTAGGGCAGTGATACAAATCCTGAACTTTGGGCACTGACCGATCAACTCCTTCAGTGCTATTATTGTAACTATTACCTTTCCCACCAGACTGGATACCGGAGTAAGTGACGCTCATAATTTAAGATGTGTTAGCTGGTTTCATTTTTTTAAAAAAAATTATCTCAATAGTTTCAGTTCTTTACCGTCTTTTTATCCAATACAGTTTGTTAATTGTGACCTGTAACGTGCTCAGATCTGTTTGTGTAACCAAAAAGACATGAAGCACATACTGTGGAACAGGTAGAAATCATTTCGCAGCCTCGTTCCCCTCGCCGGATTTTTGATTGAAATGACAACAACAACCGCCAAAGGCCTCTTTGACAAGTGGGCAGCGGGCACAACATTTGTCTAACTTGCCCGAGGCGGTTTTGGAAACAGTAATTTGCAAACTACTGGAAGATTGTTGAAAAGGAAAAGCACAACAAAAGAAAAAAAAATTTTATGATTTGTAATTACCAGTGTCAGAAAGGAATTTATGAAGTTCAAAAAGTTGTCCCAAGATTAAATGCTTCATTTTTGTTTTGCTATCCCTTATATTCATTTTGGCAGGTGAAAAGTTGTTAGCTACTGGGCTTCTAATTTGAGTAGAGTAGAGTAGAGTAGAGTAGAGTAGAGTAGAGTAGAGTAGAGTAGAGTAGAGTAGGCTAAAACATATGAAGAACTGGGTATGTCTAGTTTAATGAAAAGAAGGACTAGGGGAGACATGATAGCAGTGTTCCAATATCTCAGGGGCTGCCACAAAGAAGAGGGAGCCAAACTATTCTCCAAGGCACCTGAGGGCAGAACAAGAAGCAATGGGTGGAAACTAATCAAGGAGAGAAGCAACTTAGACCTGAGGAGAAATTTCCTGACAGTGAGAACAATTAATCAGTGGAACAACTTGCCTCCAGAAGTTGTGAATGCCCCAACACTGGAAGTCTTTAAGAAGATGTTGGATAGCCATTTGTCTGAAACGGTATAGGGTTTCCTGCCTAGGCAGGGGGTTGGACTAGAAGACCTCCAAGGTCCCTTCCAACTCTGCTATTGTATTGTAGTAGAGTAGACCGGGGAAAGGGGCAGGGCGCATGTGGGAGACATGCACCCATGTGCAGGGGGTGCACACACATGTGGGGTCAGCCACACATGTACAGGGTGCAGAGGGAGCACGGGGGGGAGTGAAATCTCCCCCCACAGCCCATTTTTGCTCCCAGGAGGCTGCAGGGAAGCCTACTAGGCCCAAAATGGGTTGGGGGCGGTCAACACTATAGATATAATTCTTTCCTTTTCCTGTCTAATACAGGATAAGGATAAATAAATACATGGACCATGCTGGGTTATCAACTAGTTGTTTCATAAAAAATCATGGTGCTTTGAAAGGTGACATTATGCTATGCACTTTTCTCCCCTTCAGGCACCTACAAGCCTAATCTATAACAAACGAAGTTCCCCTCGATTTTCTCTGCATAAAACAACAACTCTCTTTGCTGTGATTGATACAGGATGCGTTGAAGGAAAACCATAAAAGAAGAGAAATGGAGGAAAAGACCAAGAGAGCCAAACTTGCCAAAGAAAAAGCAGAACGCGAAAAATTGGAACGGCAGAAGAAGAAAAAGCAGCTGATTGACATGAATAAAGGTAAGGCGACGTGGGTGGAGCCAGAATTGAGAGCTCAGTAAATCCCCCCCCCCCATTCATTTGGCTTCAGGAAGGGCATAGAAATCTGGTCCTCCCAGTTGGTCTGGGTCCTGAGGGGCCTCTGACCTCTGGAGGTGGATGACATGTTAAGAAGATGATTTCATCCTTGTACTGTCCACCTCCTGGCTTCCCGTTTATTCGTTGATTTAGTACATTTTATTTATTCATTTTATTTAATCAGTTATCATTTTATTAATTTATAATATGACATACAAAAGCAAATATTAGGGAAATTAGGAAAGGAAAAACAGAAGTGGATAATAGGGGAAGAGAGAAAGCAAGGGGGAAAAAAAAGGGCATTGACTTCCGACTCCTTTGGTGCAGTAAAATAAGGCATTAAAATCTACCCTCAACTTTCTCTGCCGTCCCCTTCTTCTTTTGCCCCCAATCGTTCCCAGCATTAAGCTCTTCTCCAGTGATTCCTTCCTTCTCACTTGGTGGCCAAAGTCTTTGAGTTTCCTCTTCAGGATTTGGCCTTCTGAAGATCAGTCAGGGTTGATCTCCTCCAGGACTGACCGGTTGGATCGCCTTGCAGTCCAAGGGACTTGCAGGAGTCTTCTCCAGCACCAGAGTTCAAAGGCCTCCATTCTTTGGCGCTCAGCCTTTCTTATGGTCCAACCTGTGAAGGTTGGACCATGTGTGTGTGTGTGTGTGTGTGTGTGTGTGTGTGTGTGTGTGTGTGTAATGTGTAGTGTGTGTGTATATGTGTATATATCTTCAGCTAGAAAACCAAGGGGTCTACGAAATGCCATGCAAAATCTGCCCTGCCACATACATAGGACAAACTAATAAGAGAATAAATGCACACATCGCAGAACACAAGAACGCAGTCAGAAAAAAAAGAAAAATCTTCCTCCCTTTTCCAGCACCTCACCGAAACGTTGCCAAGACAATCTCAATCGTACACGGGAAAAGACCCGAATACAACAACACCAAGACCAGTGTGTGTGTGTGTGTGTGTGTGTGTGTGTATTTTGTGTCACAACCCCTGTTATGCCCAAATATGGGAGGAAGCATACTGCTTCCTTTCTCTGTCTATCGGCTCATCACAAGAGACCACAGGTTCAAATCCCAGTAAGGGTATGGCTAGCTGATGAGAGCTAAATAGCTTGAAATAGATCTATACCAGTCTCCCTTTATTTATTTATCAGCACAAATGCAACATATACATACATACATACATACATACATACATACATACATACATACATACATTGTGTGTGTGTAGTCTGTGTGTATATGTATATATGTACGTGTGTGTGTGTGTGTGTGTGTGTGTGTATGTATGTATGTATGTATGTATGTATGTATGTATGTATGCATAATGAGCTGCAATAGCTTTGGTGCAGATTGACAATTGGATATGATAAAGGAAGCCACGCTGAGCTTGCTGGGTAACTGAACTCCCACTGTATTGTGCACAAGGGCATTCACCGAGAGAGGGAATGAGGAGGAAGGCAAGGGAATGAATCAATAGGCTCTTAATATCTCTGCTTTGCAGAGTTGCAAAGGATTGTTGAAATGCATGCTTTCTTCCCCATCCCATCGGATTTCCGAAACAGAGAAGAGAGATGACACAAATATGAATGAGATTGAACGAGAGATTACTTCACTCTGCAGTTGGCTGGTCCTTCCCTCTGTGATCATTTCAGCTCTGTGGTGAAGCACAGCTTACTCCATCCCAATCATAAAACATATAAAAATGCACAGTGTGTGGCTGCAGCTTGTCCTTTTCTACCCAGTGAGCAAAGCTGATGGGATTCAATCTGAGGGAAACAAAAAAAAATACCAATATTTCTCTCTTGACAAATATTATGCAAGATGTCAAGGTATATTAGTTGTGTATCAGAATAAATCACGTAATGAGTGTGAATTGAGGTAGTGGGACTCTTCGGGGCTTCAACCAATCCCTTACATCTTACAATAAAATCAGCATAGGTTATTATTTTGGGTTATTTTTTTTTTAAAGTTGCATATTTAGTTTGTAATCTATTATTCAGCAAGGCAATTAGTGCTGTGTTATTTTAAGAGGTCTTTTTTTTAAGCTTCTAAAAAATGGAAGGTGTGTGTTTGCATTCCTGCTTTGCTGCAGTAAGTTTGCAGATTTGAAAGCTTCAGCAAAGTTACACATTTTCCTCCTCCTAGTTCTAAATTAATGTTGCGTAGATCCTCCCAACAATTGAAAGTAATAGGCTAGATTAGGAGTCACCAACCTTTCAAACCTCAGGGACCACTAAATTCATAATTTTAAATCCTGCACACCACTAACATTGATTTTTTTTAAAAAAAAATAGATAGCATTTAGTGCAATATAAAAAAATGCAAATAATTTTTTCTGTGGACCACCAAAATTTTCTCATGGACCACTGGGCTAGATGATCACATTCTGCCATGTATATTTGTGCTGATTGCTAACTGCCAGGAATTTGGCAATTTTATTCTCACTGACTCAAGGTTGACTCAACCTTCCATCCTTCCGAGGTGAGTAAAATGAGGACTCAGATTATTGGGTGCAAGAGGCTGACTCTGTAAACCATTAGAGAGGGCTGTAAAGCACTGTGAAGCAGCTATATAAGTCTAAGTTCTATTGTTATTAGGAGCCCTGGTGGCACAGTGGTTAAAATGAAGTATTGCAGGCTAACTTTGCTCACAGTCTGGAGTTCAAACCCCACCAGGCTCAAGGTTGACTCAGCCTTCCATCCTTCCAAGGTGGGTAAAATGAGGACCCAGGTTATTGGGGGCAAAATGCTGACTCTGTAAACAGCTTAGAGAGGGCTGTAAAGCACTGTGAAGTGGTATATAAATCTAAGTGCTATTGCTATTACTAATTCAGATCACAAGTCAGCTGGGTTTTTTTTCCCCATCCACTTTGAATTATGGCAAGAATATAAGAAATGCACATTGCTATTACATACCTGGTAAATACAAACCTTCATTCAATCCAATACAAATCTCTAATCTTATGCGTAACTAAGCCGATATAACTATTCAGTTATGACATTTCTTATGCGGTACATAAGTATGTAGAATGAAACCAGGGCCACCCACAAGAGCAACAGGCTTTAATGCAATAAATGTATTAGAAAACATTTTGATGCAAATATTACTTAATCAGAAACAATTTACATCTTCATTATCACTGATTACCATGGCAATTAAAATCACCTGTAAACTTAGTGGCATAAGAATGAAAGGAAGAATGAACTGCCTCACTTACAATTAGTGTTGAATTAATTGTTTTGAAAGGTATATTAACATTCCCTTAACACAGACGAGCATAATAGAGTGAGTTTATTATTGGGGATTGACGGCTATATCGCAATGTCAAGATATTTCGCCTCGGAAAACACATTAGCATCCAAATAGCTAAATCCTAAGCCCACGTCTATTAATATTCAAAATTGCATTATGTGAATAGCTTCATTGTGCTTCATGCGGCAGAGTTAATTCTGTTCTTCTGATTAACAATCCAGGGTAAGAGACCCAATTGCTGTTAAAACAGATGAATCCGTCCGTTTTAACTTCCCTTGACAGATCTAGGTAACTAATGCAGCTCTGAAATGTATGAAGCACAGTTACAGATCTTTTTATCTGACAGCTAAATGCCTTTGCCCTGCACTGAAACCATCTGGATGATAGCAGTCCATTGACCTCATGCTTGGACAGCCATTGGCTTCATTGATCATGATAATGGATTACAGGAGGATAAAAAAAAAGTCTTGAAACATCACAAGGACAAATGACATTTTGATAGGGTGCTAAAACATGATTTCTGAGGGTTGTTGTTGCTGGTTGCAAAGTCGTGTCTGACCCATCGCGAACCCATGGGCAACGTTCCTCCAGGCCTTCCTCTGTTCTCCGCCATCTTCTGGAGTCCATTGAAACTCATGCCTACTGCTTCTTGCAATTAATTAATCAAGGAGAGAAACAAATTAGAACTGAGGAGAAATCTCCTGACAGTTAGAACAATTAATCAGTGGAACAACTTGCCTTCAGAGGTGGTGAATGCTTCAGTGACTTCATCCAGCCATCTCGTTCTTTGTCGTCTCCTTCTTCTTTTGCCCTCCATCATTCCCAGCATGAGGCTCTTCTCCTGTGAGTCCTTCCTTCTCATAAGGTGGCCAAAGTATTGGAGTTTCCTCTTGAGGATCTGGCCTTCTAAAGAGCAGTCAGGGTTGATCTCCTCTAGGACTGACCCATTTGACCGCCTTGCAGTCCAAGGGCCTTGCAGGAGTCTTCTCCAGCACCATTGTTCAAAGGCCTCAATTCTTTGGCGCTCAGCCTTTCTTATAGTCCAACTTTCTAAGCGTAGGGTCACTCTAATCTGGATTGGTGGAGGAAACCATTCCATTCCACCACCATAGAGTCATTAAGATACAGAAGGATCTTCTAAGACTTGAACATTGGGCAATATCTAACAAAAGGCAATGTAATGGTGAAAAAAGTATGGTTCTACATTTAGGCAAGAAAAACAAAATGCACAGGTACAGTATAGGTGGTCCCTCACTCAGTAGTAATAACTGTGAGAGGGATCTTGGAGACCTAGAGGACAACTATTAAATATGAGCCAGCCGTGTGCTGCAGCTGCCAAAAAAGCCAACACAGTTCTAGGCTGCAAAAACAGAGGGATAGAATCAAGATCAGGTGAAGTGTTAATACCACTTTGTAATGCCTTGGTAAGGCCACACTTGGAATTATGTATGCAATTTTGGTCGGCACGATGTAAAAAAGATGTGGAGACTCTAGAAAGAGTGCAGAGAAGAGCAACAAAGATGATTAGGGGACTGGAGGCCAAAACATATGAAGAATGGTTGCTGGAACTAGGTATGTCTAGTTTGATGAAAAGAAGGAGTAGGTGTGACATGATAGCAGTGTTCCAATATCTCAGGAGCTGACCCAAAGAAGAGGGAGTCAACCTGTTCTCCAAAGCATCTGAGGGTAGGACAAGAAGCAATGGGTGAAAACTAATCAAGGAGAGAAACAAATTAGAACTGAGGAGAAATCTCCTGACAGTTAGAACAATTAATCAGTGGAACAACTTGCCTTCAGAGGTGGTGAATGCTCCAACATTGGAAGTTTTTAAAAAGAGATTTGTTCATTCCTTGAGTCAACCTGGCTCATTCTGACATCTTTATTTCTTATTCAAGTTGACAGTGAGTTGTAAAGTACCCTCTGTATTTTAATATAGAATATATAATCCCTATAATGCATCTGTGTATACATGTCATATTAATGAATCATTTGAGGAATAAGCTTTTTTTTTCTGCAGTTCTTTTGGCAGATAGAAAAAAAGAAAAAGAAAACTATAAGTACTGACAATAAAAAAGGCTAGGAAAAAAAAAGCATTTTTTCCCTCTAGCTCTGCTTCTTTGTAATTTCAAAAAAGAAGTAGGGATATTTGATGGTTGGTCCAAAGTAGTGACTTAGTAGGGGCATGTCAATCAGGGACATCGTGAATCAAATGCTAACAGGCAGAAGGAAGCAATCCTTCAAGCAATAAAATCAAGGGGGAAAAATAATATTACAAATGAAACTTTAAAATGAATCCTGTCCAATTAAAATAATCATTCCCTTTGTTTCCTAACACAGTGATGTTTTCCTGATTAAAAAAACAATAAATTTGGTGGTCAGAAGAAACTCATAAATTGGCTACATCTGTATAGGTTTCTTCTAATCTAAATCTTCTAATGAAAAATTCTGGAGCCTGGCTGTAGATTTTATAATGTATCTTTGTTTGATGATACACCGTGTAATACTAAGCGATGAGTTATGTAGAACAGAACATAGAATAATAGCATTGGAAGGAACCTCGGCAGTCTTCTAATCCACCCCTTGCTCGAGCAGGTGATCCTGTATCAATTCAGACAAATGGATGTCCAGTCTCTTTTTGAAAGCCTCTAGTGATGGAGCAAGGGGGATATGGTGGCTCAATGGCTAAGACTCTGAGCTTGTCAATCAGAAAGGTTGGCAGTTCAGCGGTTCGAATCCCTAGCCCTGCATAAGAGGGTGAGCTCCCGTTACTTGTCCCAGCTTCTGCCAATCTAGCAGTTCAAAAGCATGTAAAAAATGCAAGTAGAAAAAATAGGAACCAGCTTTGGTAGGAAGGTAATAGCGTTCCATGCGCCTTCGGCATTTAGTCATGCCAGCCACATGACCACGGAGACTTCTTCAGACCGCATTGCCTCTTCGGCTTTGAAACAGAGATAAGCATTGTCCCCTAGAGTCAGGAATGACTAGCACATATGTCCAAGGAGAACCTTTACCTTTAGTGATAGAGCATCCACAACATAGCCTGGAGGCAGGCTATTCCATTGGTTAATTGCCCTCATCGTTAGGAAATTTCTCCTTAGTTCCAGGTTTGCTTCCCTCCTTGGTTAGTTTCCAACCATTGCTTCGTGTCTTGCCTCTTGATGCTTTGAATATAGTTTGACCCACTTGTCTTTGTAGGAGCCCCTCAAATATTGGATCAGAGCTATCACATCCCCCACTAGCCTTCTTTTCATTATGCCTGATTCCTATAACTGTTCTCCGTACATATTAATATTTTTTCTTGCTCTTCTCTGTACTCTTTCCTAGTCTCAACATCTTTTTTATATTGTGTTGACCAGAATGGAATGCAGTATACTAAGTGTGGTCTTATTAAGGCTTTGTAAAACAATATTAGAACTTCACATAATCTTGATTCCAGCTCTCTATTAATGCAACCTAGGATTGCATTGGCTTTTTTGTCTTTTGCCTCACACTGTTGGCTCATGTTATAAAATATATATTATATACGCAGCATATGTTCATTCTCTTTCTCTCTCTCCCTCCCTCCCTCCGCCACTGCCCTCTCCAATGGGGTCAGTTTTATTTAAGGGAAGAAAAATAATGTCTACTTCCACCCATTTCTTTGCCACGGGTGAAGCAAGAGGGGAGAATTATGCATATTTCCAATATATATATAAATCACTGAGTTAATTTTCTCATGTTACTGCATTTTTAAAAGCCGCAACATGTCTTTTATACTGCATTCAGATAGTTAATTCTGCCAGATAGATATGACTGCTTCTCGAAGTGTTTTACAGATAATTCAAAAAAAAGAAAGAAAAAGACCTTGGCATATGGTTTCAAATGTTTTAAAACCCAGTTATAATAGAGTTCACCATTCTCATTTTAAAACATTACATAATCTTTCTCTGTAATTCTAGAAAATACTTCAATCTAAATATACAACTGTGCGTAGCAGTGTTTCAGGAATGCATCCTTGCACTTTTAATTTGTTATCTCCAGGGAAACAGGCTAAGAAAGCAGAATATTCGATATTGTTGCATTGATTTAGAAAGTTATAAATGACAGAAAAGGAGGAGTACGCTTATTTTGATGGTTTTCAGAGGGCACGCAACATTTGCTGACATGTTTGTTATGTTGTGGAGCCAAACATTTTTTTTAAAAAAATGATGTCGTGCAGCTAACCTTTAGGTGATATTTTTCTGTTGGTTTCCAGTTCTCTGCTTTCATTTATTTAATGAGCCTAGAATATTGGGAAATAACAAACTTAAGTTACCTCTGTGGTCCTGAAGATTTATGCAAGTTCCTTCCCCCACTCCTTTCCTTCCTTCCCTCTTTCTTCCTGTCTTCTATCTCCTCTGTCTTTCTCTTCTCTCTGTCTCTCTCCCTCCCTCCCTCCCTCCCCCCCCTCTCTCTCTCTCTCCACTCCAGTGGTGGGTTTCAAATATTTTTTAGAACCTCTTCTGTAGGTGTGGCCTGCTTTGTGGAGTGGCTTGCCAGCCATGTGACTGGGTGGGCATGGCCAACTTGTAAAATGTGGTGAAGCTCACTTAACAATGCTCTTGCTTAGCAACCAAAATGTTGGCTCAGAAACTCTGGCATTTGAAGCATGCAAGTCTTAAAGCTGTCGAGCTACAAGACCCTTGCCCCCCTAACCCTTTAGGGGAAAAAAAGCCCAGGGATGTTTCAAACTTGACAGCTTTAAGACTTGTGGACTTCAACTCCCAGAATTCCTCCTCCAGTCATGTTGGCTCAGGAATTCTGGCATTGAAGCACACAAGTCTTAAAGCTGTCAAGTTACAAGACCATTGTAACCCTAACCCTTTAAAAAAACCAGGGGTGTTCAAACTTGACAGCTTTAAGACTTGTGGACTTCAACTCCCAGAATTCCTTGTCTTGCTCTTCATCTTGATGATGTGCGGATGGGCAGGGGGAGGGAGCTGGAACCAGTTCTAAATGTCACTGTAGACTTGTGGAAACTCTTCTATAGAAGAGGCTAGAACTGGCAGGAACCCACCCCTGTTCCACTCCCTCATCTCTTTCTCTCTCTCTTCTCTATCTCTCTCTCTCTCCCTCCCTCCCCCCCTCTCTCTACCATACTAGTAGTCCTCGGCTTACAATCATTCTTTTAGTAACTGTTTGAAGTTACAACTGCACTGAAAAAAAGTGATATATGATCGATTTTCACACTTACGACTATTGCAGCATCACCCCAGTCATGTCATCAAAATTTGGACACTTGGCAACTGGCAGGTATTAACAACAGGTGCAGTGTCTCAGAGTCACGTGACTCCCCCTTCCAACAAGTAAAGTCAATGGGGAAGCCAGATTCATTTAACAACTGAGCTATTAACTTAACTAGCCAAGTAATATTAGATGTTGCCTGGCACAGAAATGAGTTTGCTTTCCTTTATTCTTATGGCAGTATATTGGGTGGCTTTGCTCTTGTTGATTTAGATAGGGTGCTGTTCTGTCCCCTCTTCTCCGCTCGTTAAAAGACGACAGGCAGACAAACGTAAAACGGAAGAACTTTATCAGTTCTCGGCTCAGACTGGCTGCGAGCCCCAAAATAAACATAAATAAAGTCTCTGACGAGGAGATAACAGAATGCAAAACAAAACTCTTACAAAACAATTCACTTCTCCAAGTGTCTCCTTGAATCAGGGTTACAGAAAGCAAATCACTTCTCCAAGTGTCTCTCACAAACAAACCATGACCGATGAATGCTGAACAAATGAATGAACGTTGACTCCTGCAACCAGGGCGTGGCACCATCCGTCCTTTTATCACCAGAAGACGCCACTAACGAGCCCCAGCTGCATTGTTAATATTGCATCCCAAAAAGACTCACAGGAGACTTCTGCTGAGTCACAACAGGGTGCTAAGTGTTGTTTTCTTTTTTAAAAAAGGAAGACGATGTGGTTGTTTCTTAGAATTTGAATTTGACCCAAAGTGGAGCAAAAGATGGTCTGTCACTTCTGTCATTTGACAGGGAAATGACAATTTCCAGTAATCCAGTTCTCCAGGCAGGGATGCCTTAAGTAAAAAGTCTATAGAGATTCTCAGTCATCCAGGTCAAGTTTGTCAACTGGACTAGTGAGATTTATAAATCTCTACAAATCACTATTTAGATATAAATCCTTCCATTCCCCACTAACCTGCCAGAGCTGAAGAAGCTTCTTGGATAAGAAGCAAAACATCTTCAAAAGAAAAAAAGAAAGAAAGAAAAGAAAGTCCAGTTGCCTCCTGAAAAAGCACCTTTGGGATGTGTTAAGTACAATTTCATCTACAAAAATTCAGGAGAACAAAACAGGATACAGTCCTCAAGTTGGCCTAAGGTGATCCAATGTGCTCACTTTTGGAAAGTTATAGTCCTTGGTCTGATCAATGTTAAAAGACTACTATTGAGTAGTGGGCTTCAATAGGCCAGAACATAGCTGCAACAGCTTGTATTGACCCCAAAAATGGAACTGAGGAACTGCAGGCAATTACCAGTATATCCTAGGCCCACAGAGCCTTAACCAATCATAGAACTAGAAAAAAGCCTGCCTAAATACAGTATAAATTTTCTACATTTCCCTCCAAAACAGTTGGGGTCATCTAAAGGTTAGTTTCATTTTAGCACAGTTAACAGTTAGGGTCATCCAAAGGTTAGTTTCACTTTAGCACAGTTAACAGTTAGGGTCATCCAAAGGTTAGTTTCACTTTAGCACAGTTAACAGTCAGGGTCATATAAAGGTTAGTTTCACTTTAGCATAGTTAACACAACTATATATATTCAATACATAACAACTACCATCAAGAGCAAAAATTGTCATGTTGCTGCTTCTATTGGTGGTGCAGAATAGTGCACACAAATTGAAATTGTTCTACCTGATCAGGATTGCAAGAAAGATAGGGCCAACCCAAGAAGCAAAATACTACCTGCCAATAATATTACCTACCTGTCAGACAGGGTGCAGGGTCTCCTGCTTGAGTGAGGTGTTGGACTAGATGACCTACAAGGTCTCTTCCAACCCTGTTAATAACTTTGTGTTACAATCTTATCCATGGCTATCCTCTGCCTGATGCTTTGAAGGCTATCAGTATTTAGTTGTTCATCTATAATTTAGTGGGAAGGGAGAAAAAATATATCAAGATGATTTATTTTTTTCTGTCTAGAGTGGCATAGATTAATTATCCCATAGCTCTGTAAAATATGTGCTGTATTAATAGGTCACCCTGTGTTCTCAAGCTTGCTGCAAGTTTTCCGCCTATATATCCATTTTTGATTAGGACCCAAATCCCAAATTGCCCTGCCTGACTATATTTGTGGTGCTGTGTAATTAACATTTTGTTTGTTTTAAAACATAATGAGAAACCTGGAGGGGAGAGCCAGAGGTCCACTCCGAAGGAACTCCTTGGAATAACCCTGAACATTTCAACTTAGTGCATTCCTAACCACCCCTCCTTCTCCCCAAAACACACTGCCCTGCAGCCAAGTCTTTTCTTGGAGATGTAAAGAGGATTCACATCCTTTTACAATCCAAATGGATGCTTGCCTATTTATGTTTGGATAGCCTGTCCAAAGGACACAGTGGCTCAGCGGCTAAGACGCTGAGCTTGTCGATCAGAAAGGTCGGCAGTTCGGCAATTCGACTCCCTAGTGCCACGTAACGGAGTGAGCTCCCGTTACTTGTCCCAGTTTCTGCCAACCTAGCAGTTCAAAAGCACGTAAAAGTAGAAAAATAGGGGCCACCTTTGGTGGGAAGGAAGCAGCGTTCCATGCATCTTTGGCATTTAGTCATGCCGGCCACTTCACAAAGATGTTTTGGGTCAGCACTGGCTCTTCCGCTTTGAAAATTGTGTGTGTGTGTGTGTGTGTGTGTGTGTGTGTGTGTGTGTGTTAACCACTGTTAGCTACCCAGATGCACATTAGTGAAATAGATGGCTATATAACCCACACCTAATCAATCAATCAACCAATCAATGAGAACACAAGTTACATACTGTGCATACATTCTTCCCCTTGATGGGCAACTCAAATAATCAGGGAGTCCCTCCTGATATTTACCTGGAACTTCATTTCTCGAAGTTTTAATCCTCTGGTTTTAGTCTCTGGGGAATTAGACGATAAGGCCATTCAGAAATTTGCTATTGCATCTCCCGTCAATCACCTTTTTCTGTAAGGTAAGTCTGTCCAGAATCTTTAACCATTTCTTGTAAGATTTGGTTTCAAAACGCTTCATCATCCTGGTTTCTTTCCCTGAACCAGCTTCCATTCGTCACTGTCTGTTTTGAATCTTTGCCCGAACCCACCTGTGTTTAATATAAAGACATTCTCATTTGTCTTACAGTTAATGCCAAAAGTATTATGATTCCCGCTTGACGCGGTAATAAATGGGAAAGGAAGCCTTTTTTTCTATTGTTTAGTTTATCACAGTGTCAAGTGGAAATCATAAGGCTTTCAACATTAAGTGTAAGATGAATGAGAGTGGGGTTTTTAAAAATATTAAACAGGGGTGCTTAGCTGAGATTTCTGTTGTGAAATTTGTCAAGGAAATGCTGATCAATAATTTTGAAACTGAATCTGGACACCTGATACAATTGTCAGTTTCCTGGAGAAGTGCATAGGTTGAGTTTCTTGCCTGTCCTTTCTCCTCTCTACACACATTCCTCAAACTTCTCTAGATGGTTTGAAGGCTGTCTTCCCCATCCATAGAGCTATAATGGTTACAATTTTTCAGCACAATTGACACCAGAATTTCAATTGCTAAGCAAGGTGATTAACAGTGTTGGAAGGGACCTTGTAGGTCATCTGTTTCTGACAGATGGCAGTCCAGTCTCTTCTTGAAAGCTTCCAGTGATGAAGCTCCCATAACTTCCGAAGGCAACTTCTGTTCCATTGGTTGACTGTTCTCACTGTCAGAAAATGTCTCCTTATTTCCAATTTGAATCTCTCCTTGATCAGTTTCTATCCATTCTTCCTTGTCTGGCCTTCAGGTGCCTTGTAAAATAGCTTGATCCCTTCCTCTCTAGGGCAGCCCCTCCAATATTGGAAGTTGCTATCCTGTCTCTCCTAGTCCTTCTCTTCACTAGACTAGCCATTCCCAGTTCCTGCAACCATTCTTCATATTGTTCTACTGATGGCGATAAATTATTTTAAAGCTTAGAAAACATTATGTATGTATATGTGTATGTGTGTATACTGTTTCTTAAGCCTTACAATAATTTTTCACCATCAGTAGAACACTATGAATGAGTATGTATGTATGTAAAGGTTCCTCTCACACATATGTGCTAGTCATTCCCAACTCTAGGGGCAATGCTCATCTCCGTTTCAAAGCCGAAGAGCCAGCACTGTCCGAAGATGTCTCCGTGGTCATAGCAATAGCAGTTAGACTTATATACCGCTTAATAGGGCTTTCAGCCCTCTCTAAGCAGTTTACAGAGTCAGCATATTGCCCCCACAGTCTGGGTCCTCATTTCACCCACCTCGAAAGGATGGAAGGCTGAGTCAACCTTGATCCGGTGAGATTTGAACCACTGAACTGCAGCTAACAGTCAGCTGAAGTGGCTGCAGTACTGCACTCTAACCACTGTGCCACCTCGGCTCTTGTTATGTGGCCGGTATGACTCAATGCCAAAGGCACACGGAACGCTGTTACCTTCCCACCAAAGGTGGTTCCTATTTTTTTACTTGCATTCTTATGTGCTTTCAAACTGCTAGGTTGGCAGAAGCTGGAACAAGTAACGGGAGGTCACTCCATTGCATGGCACTAGGGATTCGAACCGCCAAACTGCCAACCTTTCTGATCAACAAGCTCAACCACTTAGCCACTGATCCACCATTACCCTTACATGAATATGTGTATGTGTGTGTGTGTGTGTCTGTCTCTTTGTGTGTGTACATACATATACAATACATACTTATATACATGTGTACACACACACACACATAGTTTCTTAAGCATTAAAATTGCCATCAGTAGAACAATATGAATGCGCGCATGCGCGCGCGCGCACACACACACACACACACACACACACACACACACACACACACACACACACACACACACACACACACATATATATATATATATATATATATATATATATATATATATATATATATATATCACAACATTTGGTTTCCAGACTCGTAAGACATTTCATTAGGTTAATTTAGCAGTCTGTGAGCTGTGCTGAAATTGCTTGCTTCCCAGGACTTAGAAATGCTTCAGAAACATCTGCTGCATTGTGGAAGGAGCAACATTCCCAATAAATTATATTTATGAAAAGCAAACCTACTTTAATCCCTTTGAGCTGCTGCTGAGATGGATTAAATGTCAGATCCATACTGTTACTCATGTAGGTGAGCGACTTGGTATGATTGAAAGGGGCCCCAATCTGATCTCTACCTAATACCTCGTTCCGCTCCTTCCCAAATTGCTGTAAACTATCATTGGTTATGAAGTGGAGCACAGTGCTCCAGTTTCTGAATAGTTCCTTGTTGTCGAATAGAAAAATCCACTTTAAGAAAATAGCTTTTATGAGCAATTAAGTGGGCCTCTTTTAACAGGGATGCGATCAATTTATAAGGGTTTCTAACATTCATTTTTCTTTCCCCCCTCCTCCCCACTTTCTCTCTGTTGCTTTTAAAAAATACTTGAAGACATTGGAAGCATTCAATAGAAAATTAGTTTTCACCAAATTGGTAATTAGTCTGAAAAAGTAATATTGCATTTTATATGTTTTCTAAAGGAGGAATACAGTAATTCAACATTATTTAATTCCTTCCTACTTATGGTGGCGAGAGAAATGTAAATTGCAATAGCAGGTTGTAAGAACATCTTGTCGAAACAGCTGCTTATGCCGAAAAAGTGGGTTGCGTAACCTTTTCAGGAATAGACAATATTTGGAACTAGATAGCTCTCTTGTTCTGCCATGAACCATATTTCACCAATCTGTTAAGCAGGTCACCTGATGGGACTTAGGAACTCTGCCTTCTTACTCACTACCTTACATATTTATATGTCATAGTAGCCGATAACCCAGCATTGCCCAGGTATTTATTTATAGGCGGAAAATGTCCCGACCAAAAGTAATTTTCCCCTTGCCAGAGGGAGCCCGCTTGCAGAGTACTGTGAAGCCGTTACCATGGCAACTCCAATACACTGTACAGTAGAAGTCATTTTAGGCACAACAGGCTGTATCTTAACAATCTCCCCGTTGAGATTCGGACCCTTCAGGCCTTCCGGACAGCCGTTAAGACCTGGCAGTCCCAGCAAGCCTGGGGTTGAGTCCCCCCCCCCCCCTACTCGAACTGTTGTGCTTGTTGTGTTTTTTAAATTGTTGTATTACTGTCTCGTTTGTCTTACTTTTCTGTATTTGTTCCCCTTCCCTTGGTTTTTTGTTCAGCCTCCCTGAATCCCTTCGGGGAATAGGGCGGCCTACAAATCTAATCAATACCAATACCAATACCAACACACACCTCAAGGGGTGTTAGGGGTGTCTTACCCCCACAGTATATTTTGTCCAGAGTCATCTGTGTACCAAGTCTGGTTGAAATTGCTCGAGGCGTTCCAGAGTTATGCTGGAACATACACACACACACACACACACACACCCGCATGCACACACACATTATATATCATTGTTTATAACTAGCTCAAGGCAATGAACACACCACAATATCCCTTTATTCTATTTTCCCCATGACAAAAACCCTGTCAGGTGGATTGATCTGAGAGAGAGAGGGACTACTCTAAAGTCATCCAGCCTGCTTTCATCTCTAAGATGGGACTAAAATTGAAGTCTCCTGGTGATTGGCCCAAAGTGGCCTAGATGGCTATCCTACCTGTTCTGATCCCCTCCTCCATCCAGTAACGAAAGCCAAGACAAGCTTAACTGGAATGAACTTTATTAGCAAGAAACCAAAACCTTGGTGGCTGAAAGCCAAGCATAACAAACAGATAAGGACCTTGGCAGCAACTCAGACAAGCCTTGGCAGCTATCCAGCCTGCCAAGCTAGTTACAAAAGTTCTCCTACTTTTAGTCAATGTGTTGACTTCTACAAGAGGGGTGTGTGCACATGCAGTCTTTTTATAGTCTGGAGAGGAGCCTAATGACCACCAACTGAGTGCAATTACCTCTTGTACTTGCGCAACTGTTCCTGACACCTATTAGCTCTTCGGTGCCAGGCATCCAGGAACAACTCACTACTGGAGTCCGGATCACTCTCCCTTGTCTCCTCCCCACTGGTCCAAGGCTCAGGCTCCTCCTGGTGGCCAACCAGCCTCTCTACACCCTGCTTGGAGTTGGAACCCTGTCCAGGGTCTTCCACATCCTCCAGAGCCGACTCATAGGGCCCCTCGCTGTCAGAGTCTGGTGGCAGCTCCAACGGCTCCTGCTGGGCCACAACACTTACCTAAGTCTGAACTAGAGCTCACCATCTCCTAGTAATTGGGCCAAGGTGACCTAGCTGACATTCCTAACCAAAGTAGGACTAGAATTCGTTGTCTGCTAGCTTTTAGCCTGGTGCCTTAACCAGTAGGCCATACTAGCTCTCTGTTGCATTCTCTGCCACAGCACCTGCTTTCTGAAACACCCATTCTCCCAATATATCTAGGACCCAACCAGGTTGTGTTCCAAAGACTACTAAAACGATCATTCTTTCCCTTTCTTCACTAGAGTTGTTGATGATCCTCTGTATTTGATTCTTTTCATGGTGGTTTGTTCCTCCAGCATATGTCTAGCTCTCCTCCTCCTCCCCCTCCTCTTCCATCATCATTGAATGCCTGCCTTATTGTGCCTACTAAGGCATTTTCTAATTCCAAGAAATGGTATATTTTGGCACAGTGGTTAGAATGCAGTATTGCAAGCTAATTTAGCTCACTGCCAGGAGTTTGATCCTGAACGGCTCCATCCTTCCATCCTTCCAAGGTCAGTAAAAATGAGGACCCAGATTGTTGGGGGCAATATGCTGAGATTATAAACTACTTAAGAAAGGGTTGCAAAGCACTGGGAAGTGGTCTATTGTTGCAGCAGATTGAGGTTTGTAATCTACTTACGAAAGACTAGGACTTGAGACCACGAAGGTGAGAGAAACAGGTTTATTTGATGCATCGAGTTCAGCGTGTCCACACACCAAAATCTGAACTGCCTGGGCTCTGCCCAGGATGCTACTTTTATGCTGTGTTCCACACTGTGCATTCTCAAGGCGTTTCCATACACGAGACAAGCATGACATTTCGAAAAAGAGAAGTTCATTTGGAATGTTACAGCGAAGTACATAGGAGAAATACAAAAAAGAGAAGTTCCTCCTATAATGTCTTAAGCTGTCAGCAGTTTTACCTCTGTTCTATCTCTCACCCATGCCTGGCTTCCTGTGCCCCTTCTTTACAGGGTCTTGCCACACTGTTCAGCCCTATTTTTAATACTTATGAGGAAGTTGGAGAGAAAGTTCACTCCAGCTAAAAGTCAACTTTGGAACTCCAGGGAACTAGAATGAAAAGCCAAGCTAATATGAATTTATAAGGTCCATTCTATTAAGACCACCTAACCTGGCCAGCCACTGGTGGGTTTACCTGTGCAACCCCTCCTGCATCAATATAAGTGCTACTGCTATTTTGCCTCCAGCAGGTTTTAAGTATTTACATCTTTGCATACCCATGGACACATACACATCTGTGGTCTATCATAGAAATATGAATATGGATACTCTACAGTTCTCTTAGATTGTTTTTATTTAAATATTTCACTGAATAGGAAACTTTATGTTGAATACTTTATATAGTGTAGTCCTCACTAAGTGGTGTTCGTTGTGCTTAGCTTAATAATAAATGCATGTAGACAAATTAAATAGATGTAAATTTATGTGGCCTTAATCTGTGATGATATTTTATTTGATTAGTCAATCCACTAATGGTTATAAGAAAATCACCCTGTATTTTTTTATTTATTTATTTGAAGTTGACTCTGTCATCTTGTGTGGATAAAAGAAGTAACATGACTGGTCTTCTATGACCATTTCAGTGTTTGTGCGTTCTGTGTTTTTACGTTGTCAAAAGCTGTTTGAAGCTCTCAGAATAAAATAGATTGAGATTAAAAAATGCCAGTGATTAATGGGCAAATAAAGGTAACAATGATTAACAAAGTGAAAATATTCAGCCTGCTTCCCTGAATGCCCCAGACTTTCAAACATCTTTACAACCCAAACGCTCCCTGCTTTAGGAGGAAAAAAAAAATCTGCCTATTTATTTTGAAACAGTCGGTTTTGTTTTTTATAGGCCTACTCACAATTTCTCTATCAGAGTAAACAAATTCTAGTAAAATTATGTCTGAGTGAATAATGATGAACGAGACAGGAGAGGAGAGAAATTAGTAGTATAAAGTGTGATTTTAATGTCTCGGGTTAATAGAAACAAAACTGTTGCTCACAATCGCTTTTTTTTTCTTGATAGTTAAATGAAACTGACAGGTACAAAAAGATACTTGTTTATATGTATTTACACTTTCATTAAAATGGAGATGCTCTCTGCAAAAAATACGGAGCCAGAATTCTCGTTATTAACAGGAGGGTTAAACTGGTGTTGATAGCGTCACATCCCATGCATTTCTTAAAATGTATTAATTCAGCTGCAAGATTTTCCAGCTTCATGCTTAGGGGACCTACAGATATGAACAGGAGCTGCAAATTAAACATCTGTATATTTGTCTGTGGCCCACGTTATCAGTAAGATTAAAAAACAAGGTCTTAAAAAACAGAAGGGATGTCAATTTCACTTCATAGAATCTTAGAAGCGAACTAGTCAATAGCTCTGCATGGAATTTAACAGCTTGCATTGCCCTGTCATACATGTCCTTAATCCGGTGCATTTTGTCATGCAAATTTAACCTTACTTTTTGCTTTCCGTATCCTTTTCCCCAGTGTTCCAGCCTTAATTGCAAAGCAATTAATTTGACTTTTTTTCTGCTATTCACAGAAGGGGATGAGACGGGAGTGATGGATAATCTATTGGAAGCCCTGCAGTCTGGAGCAGCGTTCCGGGATCGCAGAAAACGAATGCCAAGGCCTCAAGGTAGGACAAACGAATGTATCCGGGGCAGGGGCATAAAAATATAGCTATGATTGGAAAGCACGGTGGTCGTGGGACAAAGGTAGCTATGGGGAACCCCCTTATGAGTTTCAATCGAAGTATCTTTTGGTGTAGAAGGGAATTGCCAGCGGGGCATCAGTGTGTAATCAACGGATGTAATGGGATAATTATAATAACTGCCTCAGGAAAAACAACTAAAGTTCAAGGAGCTCCTGTTTTGATTGATACCACTGTAAATGAACGTAAATAATGCTCCGGAGTTTGTGGCAAATCATTAAAAATGTTCCAAATAATTAAATTGAGTCAACCGCAATCCTCAGCCTATAAGAACGATCAATCTTCATTTTTCATGGGTAAATTTGTACCTTGTCCTTCAGACTATTAATTTTGTTAAAACGCATGCTAATGAACATTCCTGAGTTGTAGGTGTTTTTTTTTTTAAGCGCTAAATGAAAACACAGAGCAGGTTTCTCTTCTCCGATCCCTCATGTACCATTATTCTGAGTTTTATGTGGTCTGCCATAGCTGGCCGTCTCATGGAGTCTGCAAATGTGATTTAAATAAATCACAATTTACTTGAAAGCCGCCGTTTCTTTCTTTTTTACAGACCGATCAGAAGCTTCTAAATTTGGTCAATGTGTAAAGGAGGGAACAAAATTTTGCAGTGCATGGTGTTACCTTGTTATTCCCATGCATATTTTCAATTCCACTTCAGGCGTAAATATGGACATCGTGGGGATTGCACGGTGACATTTTTTAAATCAGGGGTGTCAGACTCAAGGCCCGGGGGTCAGATCTGGCCCACGGGGCTGCCATAGAAACAGCAAAGGATTGGCCCGCAGTGCCTTTGCAAGTGAAAACGGAGCTTTATTCTGATCTAGGCTTCCCAAGAGCATGAAGCAAACTCCTTGTCCCAACAAAAAACCCTTTTATTAATTGACTGAATTCTGCTCATTCACATCCAGCAAAGTCTTTCAAGGGAGGATTTACAGTCACAAACCTTATCTGGCTTGGAGAGCTGACAGGCCGATATCTGCAAAACTTGGCCAGGAGTCTCAGAGAGTCACGAGCCAATTAAGTGAACTAATTGTCTCCTGTAAACTCCACTCCCCCTTCGCTCCTCTTTTATCTCCTCTGGGAGGGGGCCACTCATTGTCCACCTGTGGCCTTACTCCCAAGTCAACCCCTGTTCTTTAGCTGTTCCCTTCGTCTGGCCATTCTGTGCATCTGCACACTGGGAACAGGCTCCAGCTGTTCTTCTGCCACACTGATGTGGCAGTGTGCCACAACCTCCTCACTGTCTGAATCTGCGGCCAGGTTCGCTGGCCACTGGCGAGCCACAACAGACTATGTGTGGCCCACCCACCCTGGCCATTCCTACTCTGGCCCCTCAAGGTCAAACACAACCCTGATGCGGCCTCGATGAAATTGAGTTTGACACCCCTGTTTTAGATTGAACAGAGATCAAAATGTAAAGACTGCAAAAATTGCAAAGTAAAACCCTACTTTCATTCTCAGAAGATCTGATCTGACTGTGAGTGGAGAACATGGTTACTTCTTCTTCCTTCTGTTTGCATTCATGTTCCTAGGGCCATGTTTATTTTTAACAGCAATCCTTTAGGAGAAATCAGTAGACAAGAAAGGACATTGTAGAGTTATGTACTATTAACATAATTATTTCAGAAGGTGATCATGATTAACTTCTGCTGAAATTAGCAAAGAAAAAGAATCAATTAACAAAGACTGAATAGTCCAATGTATAACAGAAGATTGAAGACTAAAGGTTGTGTTTTCCTTCACTTGTTTACTGACTTAATGTCATCTGAGAGTTTCAAAAACAGTTTTTATTCAAATTCCCCAATAAACTAAATTAGCTAGGAGGTAGTAATATTGATCCCATCCTAATATACGAAAAGGTTATTTACCGTATATACTCGAGTATAGGCCGACCCGAATATAAGCCGAGGCACCTAATTTTACCACAAAAAACTGGAAAAGTTATTGACTCGAGTATAAGCCTAGGGTGGGAAATGCAGCAGCTACCGATAAATTTCAAAAATAAAAATAGATACCAATAATGCCATTGCCCATTGAATAACATATACAGCCTGCCTGTGCCCATTAAATATACAGTAGCCATTGTAAAAATTTGCTCTGCATAACAAATTATTATCACACAATACCGGTGTATTCAATGAAATACTTCACTCACCTCATGATGCTGATGTCCCGCTGTGATGATGATGTCCCGCCTCCTATGACACACGGCACAGTGATTCCTATCATTGGATCACTGTACCAGAGGAGGTGGGACATCGCTATGTGGCTGCTTGCCATAACAAGGAGGAGGTGGGACATCGTTGCAGAGCGGCAGGAGGGGGAATCGTAAGATAGCCCTGCATTACATTAGAACGTGAGGAGGGGGGATGGTGCGGTGCACGCTGCGCGGCAAACTGACACAGAGGGAGGGGAAACTCAGGGGTGCTGGGCCATTCACGAGCGTCACCCAGCGGCATGGCCCCGCCCCTTTTTCTCCTCCATTTCAGGCAAATTTTTCACTGACTCGAGTATAAGCCGAGGCGGCTTTTTTCAGCCCAAAAAGTGGGCTGAAAAACTAGGCTTATACTTGAGTATATACAGTAGTAGTTTTTGCAATTTTGAAGATTACATGACAAAACCCCAAAGCTTATGCTAGAGATGTAGTGCCCATATTCAAATAGGGGTGCCATTAAAAATTTAAATATCAGTCTTTCGGGTCCAAATGTCTCTATTGCATATCAACATAGGACACAGCTGCTTTAAAGAGCTTCAGATATCCACCTATCTGAAGCTATTTAAAGCAGCTGTGTCTTTTCTTGGGATCACTTGGCTGCCTCCCATGGCTCCAAAGCATATTTTGAAATCAAATTCAAAGAAACATCATTTCCCAATGAAAAGTTTGATTGTTCAGAAGAACAACCTCTCTGATTTGCTCATCTTTCCCCTAAAGTTCATAATCCCCCCCCCCCCCCATGCTGTCTTCTGAATTTTTGGATATTTTCCTAAGTAGGTATAAGATTGCAGCCTACATAAAGCTGAAATAATTGCAAGGGTGTGTGTGTGTTTGTGTGTGTGTGTTTGTGTGCGCGCATGCGCATGCACACACATGCACATGTGTGTATTTCGAACTATCCTGAAAAACATGCCTGGAGCAAAAATGACAGAGCTAATTACAGATGGGAGGCAGGTGGATGGGCCTATCACGCGTGCAATGGCCAAATTGATCAATGATGTATAAAAGCAAATATCTCTTCAATGGTAATTTTTACGACGATGTTAGCAGAGGCTAACAAAAGCTAAGTGGACAATATATTTGAAGTCCCGGAGATTGCAATGTCTGTCTCTTCTTATATATCTTTCTATTATATGTCTGTGTTTGGGTCTTTGTAGAGATAGAAAGAGATTTATTTTAATTTACCATATTTTTAACAAAATGTCTGTTTCAGCAGATATTTATTTCATATTTTAATGGTGGGGATGCATTTTAATTAACTTCTTACGAACATAACTTTTTGCATGGTGTATTTTCAGCATATACACTTGAGATGAAACACATGTTCTATACATTGTTCATCTGTGAATGTTTTCCCTCCAACATACAGGGCATGGGTGATATTTTGGGCCTAGGAAGATTTTAATGTAAATTCTGCATCTTCTATAGACTTTTTAAAAACAGGGATGTAGTGATTCAATAACTCAAAATGTCAGTATGTTCTAAAATGCCTGTTCCTTTAACAATTCTGAATGTCCTGCTTCAGCTAAAAATATGAAAGGGACAAGTTTTAAAAGGCATTCATTATACCTTCACCAATTATCTGTGACCTTTTATCCTAGCCACAAGCTATGAGACGATAAAACAAGACCAATTCTGAAATATATTCCCTCTAATATTAGCTTAAGTTATTTCTTTTCTTTCGTAGCTAACTGTTCTTATTTTTTTTTATTTATTTTTTACTTTCCTCTATGCTGCTAAATCTTTTTACTATAAAATTAAACTTTTAGAAACGTTAATAGCTGCTGCCCTTTTAGGAATGTCCTAGTTCAGAAATATTGCATCTGCAGACTTACTCCATGCTATAATTTCCTTCTTACTGCAGAGTAGTTACCATGGTTTAGTTACTAACTCTTGAGACTGTAAATTAGACATTACGTATTGTAGGCTGAATCAAGATGCCTATGACTTGTAATGTTTCTGTATTACATGCTGCTTGGAACGCGGTGGCTCAGTGGCTAAGATGCTGAGCTTATTCGATCAGAAGGTTCGGCAGTTCGAATCCCTAGTGCCGTGTAATGGAGTGAGCTCCCGTTACTCATTCCAGCTTCTGCCAACCTAGCAGTTCAAAAGCATGTAAAAATGCAAGTGGAAAAATAGGGACCATCTTTGGTGGGAAGGTAACAGCATTCCGTGCTCCTTCGGTGTTTAGTCATGCCAGCCACATGACCAGGGAGACATCTTCGGACAGTGCTACTAGCTCTTCGGCTTTGAAACAGAGATGAGCACAGCCCCCTAGAGTCAGGAATCACTAGCACATGTGTGCGAGGGGAACCTTTCCCTTCAATATATACCAGCTGGAACAACTTAAGATGTCTGTGGTCTCCTTAAGGATAAGGGAAGTGTACACACTTAGAATAATGTTTAAGTAAATCAATTCCCCACAATAAACACTTAAAACAAACCAAATAAACTAGGAATTCAATCCAGGTAAGTTCACTCATATCCTGTTGGATCCTGATCTCATGGGAATTAGACAGAAAGGAGAGAATGATTTGCACGTGGCCAACACAACCTTAGCATCACATCTATATTTGTAAGGTGATTTTGCTCTCAGCCTCACACATGCAAGGGCACGAAAATAGAGACAACAGGAACGCTGTTGGAAACTTTAAAAGGAGGTTCTTGACAACACTAATGAGATTAAAGCAGAGTCCCATTAATCTGATTGCTTCCTTTGTTACTTTTCTTCACATTCTTCTGTGGTTCCTGCTGAGTGAAGCTTTAAAGTAGGAATGCCTCTCAGTTCAATAAGTGTAAATGATGTTGGAGGGGAGTGAGTTCCTTTCAAAAGACATATTATGCTACCTGCTTAGTATTTTACAAGTGGCTTCCACCTATATTGTCAATATTAAGTACCCTGGAGAACAGCAAGAACAACACAACGTTAACTAGAAACAAGAAAACTATCTGACAAATTCTCTTTAGCGGAAGCCATGCTAGGGAAGGATTACACAAACCAATTTATCTTCCAGAACATTTGTTTTATTACTAACTTTTCGGTACTGCGGCTCTCCATTTTTACTTTGCATTTTTTCAGTTTCCCCAAAGTGATATTTTAATGAGGCTGATATACTTGTGGCCAGCCATTTTTTGCCTTTGAAATACTTCAGGCAGAAAAACATTTCGCCCCAATCAATTTTACTGTGGGGATGTAATTAATTTTATGATCTATGCCCTTCCAACAAGAACTCTGTAACTAGAGATACGTCTTTGCACGTTACTTCAAACCTTGTTTGTGCAAAATGAATTCTTAAGAAGGGGAAGTGAAGCAGCTTTTCATCACAGCGGTGATACAATCAACAACATCTTTATTAAAGTATGGAGGTGATTTGCTACCTAATTTTCCTAAAACATAATTGCTGTTAATAAATGTCATAACTTGTGCTTAATCTGCCTTCTGTAACACACTGTTATTTCACTTCCATTAGCCCCGAGTGCCATTAAAACTTCAGGTTTCTACTGTCTACCCCCAATATTTTTTGTCCAGATAAGGATTTCCCTTGAGCTAAGCTCAACTACATGTTTACATAATTTTCTGGGCAACAATATGAAAGCGCATACTGAGCTCCCCAAATTTCCATTACTAAACAAGACCATTATTAAGTGATTTATTTTTTGCCCTGTTTTATGACCTATCTTGCCAGAGTTGTTGTGTGAATCACTGCAGTTGTCCCAAAGATGCTCCTTCAAGAGGAAACGGACTTTCTGGTTTTTCTTTGAAGACTTTTCACTGCTCATCCAAAGAAGCTTCTTCAGCTGTGACTGGATGGTGGGGAATGGAAGGATCTATATTCCTTGCAGACAGCTGGTCATTTGCACCCTCTTAGAGAGTTGTTGTGGCCACTGGGAGGTTTATCTGTTGTCCTCAGATTGGTCACCTGATTGGTGCAAATGGGTGTGGAGCCTAAAATGACCAGCTACCTACAAAGAATATAGCTCTTTCTATTCCTCACCATCCAGTCAGAGCTGAAGAAGCTTCTTGGATGAGAAGCAAAACGTCTTCAAAGAGTAAGTAAGTAAGTAAAATCTTTATTACGGTCAAAGACCAGCAATACACATTAGTCTTTAAACTATATTAAAAAAAACCCTAACATTAAAATATAATTTAAAAGTATTGACATTAAAAGTGGATAATAACATAATGGTCCAAAGATTGTTAAAGGTATGTCCAGATAATTGGTACAAGATGGTACTATACTTCTGTAACCATTTCTTTTTTCTTATGGACATTGCAGCAGCACAGAACTTTGCCACTGCATACGTGGTAACCAGGTTAGTGTCCTGGAGGAGAAAGCCTAGATAAAAATTGTCTGCCCTCCCTGGCAATCTCTCTAATAAGGAGAGAATATGTGCAGACCTACAAGCTCTGTATAGCTCGCAGTGTAATAGAACATGTGAATTATCTTTCACTCCTCCTTTATACAAACCCGTTCTGCTATAGGTGTTCTCGTATACCTGCCCTGGAGGAGTGCTGAAGGAAGAATGTTAAATCTTCAAAGAAAAACCAGAATTGCCGCTTGAAAAAAGCACCTTTGTTTGGGACAGTCATGACCTTGGATGACTGAGAATCTCCGTAGACAAACCACTGCAGTTTGTTAAGTCAGTAACACAGTTCTTGAGTTAATCTGACTTCCACATAGACTTTGCTTGTCAGAAAGTCGCAAAAGGGAGAATCACACGATCCCAGGACATTGCAACCGTCATAAATATGAACCAGTTGCCTAGCGTCTGAATTTTGTTCATATGACCCTAGGGATGCTACAACAGGTGTAATTGGGAAAATGGTCAAAAGTGTTGTTGTTGTTGTTGTTTTAATGCCATTGTAACTTCAATCGAATGGTTGCAAATCAAGGATTATCTGAGATTGAATTTCCTTCCTCTGGATTTTTCTTTGCTTCCCAATTTAACCTACTGGGACTCTCTGCTGGTTTGTCCCTCAAGTAAGAACCTATCCACCTGTTTATCCACAATTCATCAATGTCATCCACAATTAGCTAGCTGCTCTCACTGCCGCTTCTTGGTTGTGCTAGTAAATCATGAGACACTGCCTTGTCTCTTTCATTTACTGGCCCCGCAAACTCAGCTAATTCAAGAGGAAGCCCCAATAAAAGCCACTGAAACTATTTCGCTCAGAACATATGATAAATGCTCTGCTTAATTTCCACGGATGACAGGATATCAACCTGACTCTACGAAGTCTCTTTTTCCCACGGCTGCCATTGAGTTTCATATGCCAGTTCTCAAAAATAATTGCATTTGGGGCATGTGTTTAGTGGAGGGATATCCGAAGCCGAATAAGATGGTGATATGTGTCTTTCTTACATGGAGGGAAGCCCCACGATATCCAACTGGCACTTTAATATAATAACGATGGGAAATTCGGCTCTTGAGACCATTGTCTTGGTTTCGTGCAATTCTGTGTTGTTTGTCCTACGCTGCATCTCAGGAAGTTGAAGCCAGGGAAGAGAAAGGGATTGAGTGAAACTGAAATCTGTTAAAACACACAGCAGGCAACTGGGGAGCGTTTCCTAAATTGTAAAGATATTGGATAACAACAGAAGTGCTACTCTCTAGTTCGCAGATGAAATTGTCCTTTTGCATGTAGAGAAGAGGACGCTGTCATTTGAGATGAAGTGACGATAGGTAATACAGCAAGTGCGGGGAGCGAAGACCAACCCCAGGCCACACTATATAAAAACTGCATTGATATAAAAATGTGGATGCACAGGCAATCCTTGGCTTATAGCCACAATTGGGACCAGAATTTTAGTCATAAGTAGTTACAATTGGAAGTCAAGGCACCCATGTTAGTTGTAACGCAGGGTGTCCAAACATGGGAACTTTAAGACTTGTGGACTTCAACTCCCAGAATTCCACAAGTCTTAAAGTTCCCAAGTTTGGACAACCTTGCTGTAACGCTTGCATGCTTATTTCTACTGAGTTGTGTTTGTGTTTCCCTTACTCCAATTTTGTTGAAGATGTTGAGCCCAAAACTTCCAATTGCTAATCAAGACAGTTGTTAAGTGACAGTTTTTGGTTCATTGTACAACCTTCCCTGCCACCATTTTTAAGTGAGTCACTGCAGTTATTAAGTCACTAACACAGTTTTTAAGTGAATCTGCCTTCCCGGTTGACTTTGCTTGTGAGAAAGTCGCAAAAGGGGACCTTGGGACGCAGCGATTATCATAAAGATGAGTCAATTGCCAAGTGTCCGCATTTTGATCATGTGAGTACAGGGATACTACAACTGTTGTAACTGCCAGGGTTCCAAGTAACACCCCCAACGAAATAAAACTCTGAGGCTTAAAGTTCCTCAAAGTTCCATTTTAGTAGAGATGTCCTATTGGCACATCTGGGAAATCCCGAATCAGAAAGCTTCCAGGTTTTCCCCACCCAAATGAAAGTTCAAGTCCCTGCCCAGCATCCACATGCCCATCAAATGGTCCAATCGGGCACAGTCCCAACTGGAGATGCCTCCCAGTCACGCCCCTCCAGGTGCAGGACAAGATGTCCTTGACTCTCTGAGAAAGGAATGTTATTTAGACTACATATCTCCCATACTCCATATAATCCCCCCCTTCAATTTTCTCACAGCATTAAATGTGCCAGGCCGGAAGGCCCAATGTATAAAAGATGGATTCCAGGCCTGACAGTAACTATGGAAAATGGTCATAAGAATGAATGGTTCTAAGTTGAGGACTAGCTGTACATGATTTCTATTTTTGTTTTAGACTGATACCCACCATTTAATCATGCAAAACCTTTTCTGTCTATTTATCTCTACTGAAAAGCAATATGGTATTGACTAATCAAGTGGAGAATTCTGTGTAGAATTTTTTTTTATTTAAAAAAAAATAGATCCATTACACATTCATAAAATAGATCTCAAAACTTTCATAATTTATAAGAAACAATCACTTAGCCAGCTACAGAAAACAGTAATAGTGCAAATGTCTTCCAATTAACCATATTACAGTTTATTAGGTTAAATAACCTATGTATGTGCTTTTGATGTCCTCTAATTCTGATGTGGCATTTATCAGCTGCAAGTAATTAAAAAAAAGAGAGACGAAATTATGAGGGCATTTGTAATGATGTGAATCAGGTTACATTATATATATTTCCCCCCACACTTTAATGATTTCCCTGAAGTACAAATTTGTTGTCAAAGAAAAATAAGAAGAAAAACATATTTTGTTGCCTTACATTATTTAAGCGGGAATAAAACTCTGCCTAGCTTGGATTTCAGCAAATGGCCAAGGCCAACTCTTTTCACTCGAAGCATAATTATAATTATTATAATTATCACAATAACATTGGCATTTTATTTTTTATGACACAATGGAAACATTTATATAATGCCACATATCGTTCAGTGATGAGAGGCGGCAGGAGAAGGAATCTGGGCCTTTGGTAGACTATCAACTTATCCGTCATTCAATCATTCTCGTAATCTGTTCAAAAGTCAAGGTTGAGGCCAGCTTCTTTATTGTGGCGTGCTATATATTATATGATCTGAAATTTAACCCATTATGGTGATTGCTAAACAGTCATGTGGTTTACGACTCAGATGCCTTTTGATTTAAATTTACTGTGGAGAAAAGCAAAGTGTTACATATAGGCAGGAAAAAAAACCCTAAAGGTAGAAGTACGTTTTAGGTAATCTGGCTCAAAAACAGTATCTGTGAGAGGGACCTTTGGAGTCCTAGTGGACAATCACTTAAACAGCAGCCAGACAAACTAATACAATCATTGGTTTTATGAACAGATAAACATAGAATCAAAATCACATGAAGTATTGGTACCACTTTATAAAGCTTTAGTGTTCTGACCCCCCCCTTCATACACCTTTATAAAGCTTTAGTGTTCTGACCGCCCCCCCCCCCTTCATACACCAAAGCACGCCGAGACAAAGATACTTCAAGGATTTATTAACACACAGACTAGACCTTGGCAGCAATCCAGCACAGACCAGACCTTGGCAGCAATCCAGCCTGCCAAGCTAGCCACGATAGCTTCTCCAGCTCTAGTAAATACGTTGATTCCTGCGACAAGCATGTGGAAAACCATTCCTTTTATAGTCTTGAGAGGATCCTAATTACCACCAGCTGAGTTCAGTTATCTCCTGTAACTGTGTAACTGTTTTTTACGCCTATTAGCCCTCTGTTGCTGGGCATCCAGGACCAATTCGCTTTTCTCCTCCCCACTGCTCCAATGCATGACGTCAGGATCACACTCCCTTGTCTCCTCCCCACTGCTCCAAGGCTTGACTTCGGGAGCACGCTCCCTTTGGCTCTCACCACTGCTCCAGGCCTCAGGCGCCTCCTAGTGGCCAACCAGCTTCTCTGCGCCCTGCTCGGAGTCGGAACCCTGTCCAGGGTCCTCTACATCTTCCCCAGCCGACTCATAGGGCCCCTCGCTGTTGGAGTCTGGTTGCAGCTCCAACGGCTCCTGCTGGGCCACAACACCTTAGTATGACCACACCTGGAATACTGCATCCAGTCTTGGCCACCATATGACAAAAAAAAGATGTTGAGTCTTTGGGAAAAGTGCCAAGAAGAGCAACTAAGAGAATTAAGAGCCTGGAGACAAAAACATATGAATAACAGTTGCAGGAATTGGGTATGGCCATTGGCCAGTCTACAGAAAAGAAGGACTAGGGTGACCTGATAGCAGCATTCCAGTATTTGCAGGCTGCCACAAAGAAGAAGGGGTCAACTTATTTTCCAAAGCATCCAAAGGCAAGACAAGAAACAATGGATAGAAACTAATCAAGGAGAGAAGCAACCTGGAATTAAAAAAAAACAAAACCTAACAGTGAGATAATTAACCAGTGGAACAGCTTTGCCTTCAGAAGTTGTGGGTGTTTCATCACTTGAGGTTTTTAAGAAAAGACTGGACATCCACCTATCTGAAATGATATAGGATCTCCTGTATGAGAAGGGAGTTGCATCAGAAGACTTCCAAGGTCCCTTCCAAGTCTATTCTGATTGATTCTGATTGATTGAAGATATACTGGGCAGAGTTTTATCATCAAAGAAGACACGTTTAGGATACCTTCATCAATGAATGTCTAATAACATCAAAGTTCATGGTGTGGGGGATCCTTGTTGATTGACAATAGTCGCACAAGAACAAGTCCTCCAAACATCCATCTTATCTGATAGAATTTGGTCCAAAGCAAAAGGATGAACTATGGTAGTTGACTTGTTGGGAAAATAGATACCTTGCTTACTTTTATTCTTTATTAGTATTATTATTCAGTTGTGTACTGGCCAAAGATGGAGAATTCTCTGTTTTTAAAGTCTTTACATAAACTTTAGATGCAGACATAAGAGAAGAGAGACTTAAAGTGGGAGAAGAACTGTTAGAAAGAATCTACATAAATCTGGATTCTTAATGGATCAGGAATTGAATATGACTCAACAAGGCAAAGCAACTGCTAAATAAAAATGAAGCATTAATTTTCCCTGTATTAATTAGTTGGAACTGTAGCCATTCCAACTCTTAGCATTTAAGACATCACCTTTGCCATTTATTTATTTTTAAGGACATTTTTAAGCTCTCAGTTATAATGCTGGTTCTATCTTAACTCTATTTTCTTGCATTCTTTCTCTCTTTTTTTCTCCTTCTAATTATTAATTTCATTCTTTTCTAATACTCTATCATGTTATTACAACCTGTGGTGGTCGCAACAACAGGCTTATTCACAAATAGAGTCCAGGGTACATACAACTCTACAGTTTCTGGAAAATTCTGTTGAATTCTGGAATTCATAGAGTATTAAATATCACTTTGACAGAGTGAATCTGTCAGAGAGAAGTTTATAATGGCAGATTATTTTCTTGACTGTGCCTTCACTAGAGATGGGGGCATTTAAGGAAAAGATTTCTGGTAATAGTTAAGACTGTCAGGAAAATATATTTTAGATAGACAATTACAGGAAAAAAAGATGTTTTATTTATAATGTTTCTCTTGTATTTCTTCAAACAACCCAATACACACCCCAATTGCTTGTCTAGTATATTTTGTTTGATAGACCAAGATATGTAATAAAGCAGAAATACAAGAAACACATTATATTTTACTTCAAATTATATGTTGTTCACATTAAGAAACCTGGTTGCAGTGTATTATTTTCGTACAAAATTCATGCCGTTCCTAGGCAGGTGTCTTATTAATTTGAAAAGAAGTGAAGAAAAGTAAGAGAGATGGAAACCCACATACACTTTTGACTGCTTTGTGTGACAATTCCCCTGTGAAACTATACATACATTCTGTCTGTCTGTCTGTCCATCGATCCAACCATCAGCTATTTAAACACAAGCTACTTCAAATACCTTTCAGAGCATGAAGTGAGCCCATCAGTTATTTAGTAATTAGTTTGCATTGGAAAGGTGGTTAAGCTGTTTTTTTTATATAAAAAAATGTTTAATTTGTATCACGGATCACCCTATTGCATTTAATTAGATATATTGTAAACTCTCAAGGGTCTTCTTTGATTGCTCTAGGTTTAAGCTCAATAAATAAATAAATGCAAAAATTATCATGCTAACTGAATACTATTTTAAAGTGCTGGCTGCATCCTTGCATTTTTATTGACTACAGCATGGAAATTTACAAGAATAGTAGCAGCCTCAAAAATACAGGTGTCCCACAAGGCTGTTGGCTATGTTGTTGAGTGCCTGTACAACTACTTTAGGTGGGGGGAAGTATTTCCGCATTAATTGAAGCCACAAATTAGTCATGTATTTGTGTTCATATTTCTTGATTATTAAACACCCTGTTGTACAGAGGAGAAATTGTGGTCCCCCTGCCTGCACTCAGTTGCAAATTACCAGCTGTGCTTCCTGGTATTATGAAATGGGAAGCATATGAAAAAAATGGCATGAACCTTTAAAACATCCTTTGCATATATATATATATTTTAAAGGACAATTCATCCTGGATTTCCCAGGTATGTACAATATAGCCCCAGTGGGTCTCTGTGGTCCTTGCCATAAAGTCCTCCATGTAACTTATGGTTACAGCCATTGATTGCCCAATTTGCTCCTATTATCAACTCTCGGTTAATTTTGCTCCGAGGTACTCTATTTCACTTCCTGTATCCGGTGAAAATATGGAAGGGAATAAGTAGCATTACTGCATAGACAGTGCCTTAGAGTCAGTGGTGGGTTTCAAATTTTTTTTAGAACCTGTTCTGTAGGTCTGCTTTGTGGGAGTGGCTTGCCAGACATGTGACCGGGTGGGAGTTGCTTGGCAGTCATGTGACTGGATGGGGTTGGCCAACTTGTAAAATGTGGTGAAACTCACTTGCTTAGCAACCAAAATGTTGGCTCAGAAACTCTGGCATTTGAAGTGTGCAAGTCTTAAAGCTGTCAAGTTACAAGACCATTGCACCCCTAACCCTTTAGAGAAAAAAAAAAAACAGGGGTGTTCAAACTTGACAGCTTGTGGACTTCAACTCCCAGAATTCCTCCTCTCGCTCTTCATCTTGATGATGTGCGGACGGGCGGAGGGAGGGAGCTGGAACCGGTTCTAAACGACATTGTAGATTTGTGGAACTTCCTCTATAGAAGAGGTTAGAACTGGCAGGAATCCACCCCTGCTTAGCGTGAACTGAGCATTCTTAATCACTTATAACTCTCACCCAAATTCAGATTCAAAAGCAAATGCTGTTTGCTTTAATTTTGTAGATCTCTAGAAAGTGTTCCTTGGAGAAAGTGCTAATTTTCTGAGCCATGGTGGTGTAGTGGCTAGAATCCAGTATTGCAGCCTAACTTACTGCTCACTGACAGGAGTTCGATCCTCACAGGCTCAAGGTTGACTCAGCCTTCCATCCTTCCAAGGTTGGTAAAATGAGGACCCAGATTGTTGAGGAGGGGGGGGGGACAATTTGCTGATTCTGTAAACCTCTTAGAGAGGCGGTATGAAGGTGGTATATAAGTCTAGGTGCTAATTTATGTAGAACACTGCAAGCTATTTTTTGAGTCCTGCAACATCAAGAGAACTCCATTGTAAGTTGAGGATTAATTTGGAGCCATTGTTAACTCTTTCTGGGACAGCCTTTCAGTGTTATGAATTGATTTTGTCCAAGAGACTGAGGGTATAGCTCATTTTACTTCCCCTCCTTCCAAGCTTAGCTGAGAGAGATTTGCTTAGGACAACCTTACAAGGAATTCCTCGTTTGATACTTGGATACCAGATATCTGTTGCTACGTATCTTCTCAGAAAACCGAATGCTGGTATTGCACATTTCAATTTCCAAGCTTAGAACTAGTTCCAAAAAGAAAGAGGGGGACGATAAAAGATGATAATGACGTGAGGAGATATATTTTAATTCCTTGAGTGCTTCCAGATAAAATGATTCTCAATGTGGATCAGGCTAATACACAGAAGAGGTCAAATGCTACTTTTAGTATAGAACCAAATCATACCAAGCAGAATTAGATGTAAAAGATATATTGTGTAGAGGATTAGAGCATACTGTAGTTTAAAAATTTGTGTGTTTAACTTGGGGATGGAGTGTGGTCAATCTGGGGGTGTAGGAGTAACACATACTACTATGAGGACTGAGAAGCTCGGGTAAAATTATAACTATATAAATAAGAGAGTTGGGAGGGACCTTGGAGGTCTTCTAGTCCAACGCCCTGCTTAGGCAGGAAACCCTACACCACTTCAGACAAATGGTTATCCAACATCTTCTTAAAAACTTCTCACAGGCAAGATTTTTGTTTTTCAAGTGTGCATTCTTGTGCATTCCCTCCTCGTTTTAGGAAAGAACATTGATGTCTGAGGGAGGCCATAAAAACATTTCACTTTCATTATTGATATTTTTCTGTGGGAAAAAAAAAAGCATATCATATTTAACAGCATGGAATCGAACAGATGTTCAGTTTCATTCAGTGCAAAATAACACTTGGAATCATACATTGGTATATTTTCTTTCTTCACTTACAAATTGTGCAATATGGAATAGTGATTTAAAAAAAAATGTTTCATAAGTGCTAACCTTCTCCCAAGAGTATGTTTTCACCAATGTATTTATTGCTTTTTAAATATTTCCAGACATCACCAGAAAACATGAACACTGAACATATGTGTGCGTGTGTGTGTGTGTGTTGTATTTGTGCTGATAAATAAATAAAGGGAGACTATTTATCAGCACAAATACAACACAAATGTAACAATAAGGCAACAGTAAAAATATTGGGTTTCTGTCTGGATGGTCTCTTGTGACGAGCCGATGGCCCGAAAATGGAAGTAGTGAACTTCCTCCCATATTTGGGCATACCGGGGGTTGTAACTATATACATACATAGATACATACATGTATACATATATGTGTGTGTGTGTGTGTGTGTGTGTGTGTATATATATATATATATATATATATATATATATGTGTGTGTGTGTGTGTGTGTGTGTGTGTGTGTGTGTGTGTGTGTCTGTGTTTTTTTTATTTGTGCTGATAAATAAATAAAGGGAGACTAGTATAGATCTATTTCAAGCTATTTAGCTCTCATCAGCTAGCCATACCCTTACTGGGATTTGAACCTGGGCTATATTGCACACTAGGCATACTAGGCAAAGATCTTAGCCATTAGGCCACAGGCTCTTATCCGTTTATCAGCGAAGTCAGGGTGAAAGGTATCTATTAGATTTTTTACAACCCCTGGTAAGCCCCAATTATGGGAGGAAGCTAACTGCTTCCATCATCTGTCCTTCGGCTCGTCACAAGAGTCCATCACGACAGAAACCCAATATTTTTACTGTTGCCTTTGTTATATTTGTGTTTTTTTTTTTATTTGTGCTGATAAATAAATAAAGGGAGACTAGTATAGATCTATTTCAAGCTATTTAGCTCTCATCAGCTAGCCATACCCTTACTGGGATTTGAACCTGGGCTATATTGCACACTAGGCATACTAGGCAAAGATCTTAGCCATTAGGCCACAGGCTCTTATCCGTTTATCAGCGAAGCCAGGGTGAAAGGTATCTATTAGATTTTTTATATATATATATACACATATGTGTGTGTGTGTGTGTGTGTGTGTGTGTGTGTGTGTGTGTATATATATATATATATACACACACACACACCTCTCACCATCTTTCCTGACAGTTTCTCTTTTATTTTAAAACTTGTGACATTAGTTTCCATTCTTTTACATTGAGTTGTAGTTTCATTCATATTTATTTTTTCCCCAAAATGTATTTTTTAAAAATTCTTGGAATACAACTGTCCTTTATAAATAGAATTTAAGATATGTAACTTTGCTAAGGTGTTGGTGTTGTTTTCTGAGATTTTCAGAGTGTGGAATGATGACTGATTAAAACTCTAGCTTCTCTTTAGAATGCAACTACTTTAAAAAAATTGTTTCCAACAGTGTGCAAAAGTTACTCGTTTTTTTTTTTAATCAATGGATTATTTTGCCATGTTTGAAAACATCAATTACAATTGAATATGCCGTCTCGTTTCTCTGAATGCCCACAAATACAAGGATCAGATCCAAGAGATTGTTTGCTAAATCTTAATGTCAAGGCAATGTCCAGTCTTTCAGCTACATTTGGAGTGGGGATTTAAATTGTTCTCCAATCACTGTTATCTTTACTAGCAAAGAGATGGCTCATCCTCAAAGTGGTTATTTGGAACTCGGATGTAAGACACTGGTGTTTTTTTCTTTGTTCTGAGCCAGCTCCCCAAACACAACAAACCCTTTGTAGTTGAAGCAATGATTCATTTGTTAGGAGTGTCAGCAGCTCCGGCAAAAATTCATCGTAGCCTATCTGGCAGGGAGATGAATAGTTGTCTGCAAAGTTTATTTATCTCCTCCCCCTGCCTTTTATCCCTAGAGCTAAGGTGGGGCTTCATTAGCAGCAATGGTTCTTCTGTCCCAAGGACCAGCCCATAGATTTCCACTGCTCTCCTCTCCTCTGACTTCTGCACAATCGTGCATCACAATCGTGAACCAGCTGTTCCTCCTCTTCCTCATCAGTCCTGGGGGCTGTTGACTCTCCATCTGAGATCTGATGGACAGCCTAGGCTCCACTTCTGTCTCTCTCTTTGCCAGCTCCATTTCCTCTCCCCCCTCTGAGCATCAGCTTGCCTTGATGCTGACCCTGACTCCCACGTTGCCTCCTCCTCCTCCTCCTCCTCCCCCCCCCTCCTCCTCCTCCTCCTCCTCCTCCTCTGATTTAGCTGCTGGGCGGACCGGTAGCTGACAGGCCCCAACATTATTCTCCTGCTAGAGAATCTCAATATGGTAACACCAGACCACTTCCACCTCTTTCTAATTACAGCAGTATAAGATCTACACACTACCTGTAAAAGAATGTCTTGCCTTCTGTTCCTTTATCAGAAAACAAAGAGAAGTTTTACTCCATAAACAGATGGCCACATCCATGGAAACGCAGTTTGACAGAAACAAAGCATCCCTTCCCCTCTTATTTTTTCTGAAGATGGTTTCAGAAAAAAAGAATGATCTGCTGTTGGAAACGGTGGGGCTAAACTGATGCCACGGCAGCCTTTGTCGGCCTTAACAATTAGTCATTGATAATGTGGAATTGTTGCATAAAGATCACATGCACAGTGAATAGTTCTGTATTTAGAACTGGATTGGTTTTTGTTTCGGATCTCCTTTGGCTAATAATATTTCCTATTGTAAGACGGTTGGGATTTTTTTTTAAAAAACAGCGTATTTGTATGCTTAGAGAGTACAAAGTTGGTTCCTAATAATACTGAACGGAAAAGAAAAATAGCCACCGGAATCTTATCTCTAATTCTAATTGCTTCAGCAGATGCATCTTGCATGATGCTCGAGGAAAGAGTTTGGGAACTAATTAGTATTTAGCATTTTAGCAAAGGGAGAAATTGGCAGCATCAATATTAAACTCAGATTGCGGTGGAAACGCTAGTTTCAGGTCTGTGTGTGTTTAAAAGACGGATGAGCTAAACCAAAGTGTATATTTTTATTCTATTAAGTGTTCTCCACTTGTTTAATAAGCTTACCGGGTGGGTAGCTAGCTTCTTCCTAGTCACCACTATTGCCTACTCCTTATAGCTAATAAATGCTCTAATGAACACATCGAGCTTGGTTGTCACTAGTTTTCAGCCGTAATTATTGCATTACGCTCTAGCAAACCTCAAATTGCAACTTTGTCTTACCAAACATTAAATGGCAAACATAAACATCCTTATTCTTTACAATCTCCTTGGAAGATTACCAGGACTGTAAAAACACAATGTGCTTTTTTTTTTCCCTTTGCTGATTTGAAAATAGTTCTTTTCCTCCACCCCTCTCTTAATTCATCAAGTTATTTTCTAGGATCCTGCAAAATAGACTTTACCAGAGAGATAACTTTGACCCAATATGTTTCATGGCTACATGCGATAGAATCCAGATCTCACCTACATCCAGTAATTGTAGTCAGATCAAAACATATTGTGTTGCTGCATCCAGTTCACGAAGCTGTTTATTCTGATTTATAGTGCTTTATCAGATATTGCAACCCCTCTCATTCTTAAAGCAGATTATAAAGCAGTGCCGCGTTTCCAAGCAATTCATATGTTGACATCCTAAATGGCAACTTCTTCTACGCTTGCAACAGAAATGGCTTGCAGTATTGGGAAAACAATACAGATGCCTAGTTTTAGGCATCTTGTTCTTATTGAGGATAGTAACTGAAGGACAGATATTGTATCGTCTTTTTTCTTTGCCAGTTGTATTTGACACCCTGGCTGTTATGATTAGGGTGTCATGGTGGCTCGATGGTTAAGATGCTGGCTGGAAAACTGGTAGCGCAGGCTCGAGATCTGAGTGCCACGGAATGGGGTGAGCTCCCATCCTCACCCCAGCTTCTGTCAAATTAGCCAGTTTGAAAACATGCAAATGTGAGTAGATAAATAGGTACCACTTTGGTGGGAAGGTAGCAGTGGCTCCATGGCTCAACAGCCTTGAAACGGAGATGACCCCCTATAGTCAGCAATGACTAGCGGAGTAAAATCTGCAGGGAGTCCTTTCCCTTTCCCTTTACTGTTATGGTTATTTCCTGGATCAGACCAATTTTCTAATTTTTTGCATCGGAGATCTATAGGAAGCCCAAGGCAGATATGAATAGAATAACTCTTTGCCTCATGATGCACCAGCAGTTTGAATGCAGGTAGAAATAGTCACATGAAACATTGAAGTACCAGAGCTAGGTATTTATACAAAGGACAGATGTGACAGTAGCAATAGCACTTAGACTTATATACCGCTTCACAGTGCTTTGCAGCCCTCTCTAAGTATCTGAGACAACCTTGAACCCTGTCAGGATCAAATTCCAGACTGTGGGCAGAGTTTGCCTGCAATACTGCACTTTAATCACTGCATCACCAGGGCTCCTAATACATCTAGCAGTAGCACTTAGACTTATATACTGCTTCACGGCCCTCTCTAAGTGGTTTACAGAATCACAACATTGCCCCCAACAACCTGGGTCCTCATTTTACTGACCTCGGAAGAATGGAAGGCAGGGTCAACCTTGAGCCCTGTCAGGATCGAACTCCCGGAGTGAGTAGTGAGTTAGCCTGCAGTACTGCATTCCAGCCACTGCACCACCACGGCGGTGCATTGCAACAATAGTCAAGTCCTACTCACTTATCCTTTCAGGCAAACAGGTGAGCAGGACCACAGGTGATCCATTAACCATTGGGAACTCTGCATTATGGTGAATAATAAGATGAACCCCAGATTAAGGTTGTAGTTCTTTCATTCAGACCGATACATGCCGGCTCTCTATTGTGCATCAGGCTGATTTCATGAATAGTATCTTCTAACTACTATATTCCGAGCTCCTGGGGTATGAACTTTGAAGAAATTGCTTTATAAAAAGAAAAGCTTAATTGAATGTTGGATATTGTTGTGGTCATTCTACACTTGTAATTTGTATCCTGGCATGCCCATGCTCATTGCTAATCTTTTGCGAACATGGAAGGGAAATATAAGGTCCAGATATGGTTCAAATCATTAAAGACTTGTGAAATTGAAATTCCAAACAGCCAGAATTTGATTTAAAGGGGGGGGGGATTAATAACCAGTTGTATGCAGTATAACAAATGGCACAATAAAGGAAATTGGAAACGTCTTGTACTTATAATATGAGAATATGGAGATACTCCTTTTTTTAAAAAAAAAGGTTTTAAATATAGACTTGGGAAAACGAACAGCATGTCTGCATTGCAAGTGTGTGATGCAGTAGCTCAAATTTGAACAGACAATGAATTTAAAGATCTCTGTGGAATCGCAGGAGAAACATGCAGGAGACCTTTTTCAAGGTGGAATTTGAGAACCTTGCAGGGAAGCTGTCAATAATTGTGAGCTTCCTCAGAAAATTCTTGGCATTCCGAGATTGTTGACTGTTTCCATTCAATTTTTGAAGAAATTGGGTGAATGCATGTGTGTGTGTCTGTGTGTGTGTGTGTGTGTGTGTGTGTATGTATATATGTATATGTATGTGTGTGTGTGTATATGTATGTATGTATGTATGTATGTATGTGTGTGTGTATGTATATATATATATATATATATATATATATATATATGTATGTATGTATGTATGTATGTATGTATGTATATGTATATGTATATGTATATATATATATATATATATATATATATATATATATATATATATATATATGTGTGTGTGTGTGTGTGTGTGTGTGTGTGTGTGTGTATGTATGTATGTATATATGTATATATATATATATATATATATATATATATATATATATATATATATATATATATATATATATATATAATATTTATGCTTGAATAGCTTGAAATAGATCTATACTAGTCTCCCTTTATTTATTTATCAGCATAAATATAACAAATGTAACAAAAAAGGCAACAGTAAAAAATATTGGGTTTCTGTCTGGATGGTCTCTTGTGACGAGCCTAATGACAGAGAGTGGAAGTGTGACCTTCCTCCCATACTTGGGCATACCAGGGGTTGTGACTTTAAGTATATATATATATATATATATATATATATATATATATATATATATATATATATATATAGTCACAACCCCTGGTATGCCCAAATATTATTTATCAAATATAACACACACACACACACACACACACACACACACACACACACACACACACACACACACACACATATATATATATATATATATATATATATATATATATATATATATATATATATATATATATATATATACGGCTTAATCTTTGCATAGAGAATTACAAGATTTTGACTGATACATGGCCATCATTCCCTTTCTTCCCTCAGAAGTAAATTTCTGAGTTTCCAGGAAGGAGGAGCTGTAGGGGACCCAGCCTTGTTCTGGCCCAGCCTTCCTTAGAAAGCGAAAAGCAAAGTCTTGGTCCTGACAAAATCTCTTTTATTTACATGACTGTGAATTCTTTTCATTCACAATCAGCAAGGCTTTAGCAAGCAGTCTTTCAGAGGAATCTTTATCCACACGTACCTTATCTCGTTTAGAGCACTGCCAGATAACTAGTTTCCAAACACAGAGCAAAGCAAAACTTGGCACAGAGTCTCTTATAATCACAAGCAGGACTTTCCAAACCGAATGAATAAATTGTTTCCTGCAAAAGACCCTCCCCATCCGTTCCTCTTTTGGAGGGGCCAATCACCTCCAAGGTGTGGCCTTACTCTTAAGTCAACCCTGCTTTTTTTACTTGTTCTTGTCTTCTGGCAGCTCTGCGCATGCGCACACCGGGAACAGGCTCCAGCTGTTCCTCTGCCTCACTGCTGTCTAACTCCCTCCCTGCCTCCGATGCAGAGCCCTCGTCTCAGCTTTCCTCAGTCCCTAGGACTGGCCCATGTTCCTCCCCAACCTCCTCACTGTCTGACACCGCTGCCAGCTCCGCTCGTCGCCGGTGGGCCACAACAGCGGTTGAGATAGCTCTTCCCTAGAAGTTCTCAGTGTACACCTTTAATGATGCAAGTCATTGCTTTACTTTGGCAAGATTTTGTGTCTATAGATGAGGAAAAGTAAAGGAACCTGCTTAGAAGGAATTTTCTGTGTCTGTCTTGGCTTTTGGACCCTCACATAAGTGTATGAAAACGGGGAACTAGAGCTATCCTAATAGACCACGACATAGGGAAGAGAGATCACCCTGGAAGTAATCAAACTAACAGAGAGAAAGTCATAATCATGTTTCTAGAGGATGGCAAGGAAGGGAACATCAGGAAGGACCAGCAAACAAATTAAAAAAACCGGTGGAATGTATGTTAGGGGAACCATGGGCAATGTTTTATTCCATATAGATAAAATAAAGCAGCTGTAGCAAAGGGCCTGTGGGGATAACGGAAAGACCTTGTCAATTGATATTAAGGCCAAGCATTTGCAAGTTGCACCTGTACTCTTAAACAGCCTCTGAAACATTTATCTTGTAACATATGGCAGACAGTGATGTGCTTGTACAGATTGTTTGCTAGTGGGTTTTGACCTACTCTAAGCTGTGTTAGCTTTTTTAAATTATTATTATTATTTCCTTCTGTTTGCCTTTTCTGACTTTCTATTTATAGAGATCTGCCGAAGCACTTACCTCTGAGTTGGGAAAATGAATGGGAACCAAAGAGAGATTCTTAGATGGTTAAGAAGGGGAGACTTGCTCTCTTTTCCCTTCTCTTAAAATTGTGGCCGAACCCAGACAGTAGCTGCATTTTCACTTATCTCTCTTGCTCCTTCTGTATTTTAGGACAATTCCTTAAAAAAAGCATGAACTAGAGATATAAACAGAATGGAATGAAAAGATAGCAACTAGCAGTAATGCTACTCAGCACTCAGCCCAAAGACAATGATTCTACAGTGATAGCCACATAAAATCCTTCAATTAGTGGGGGGAAAGAACCAGTGGTAAGCAAGTTCCCATCCCTGCCTGAAAGGCAAATAATGATGATTTATGTCACATTTCATTGGAAACAGAAATCACCTGATGTCGGCAAAGATGAGGTTATTGTTAAAATGACTGCTGGAAAGCTTGCAACCTCGGCGTGAGAAGCTGATCTCGGTATGAAGGCAAGGGCTACCAGAGATAGGTTGCAGAGATCCAGAAGACCTCCAGATGGCAGCAAAGAGATGCCAAAACTTGTGATTCTTTGCTGTCCCCTAGAGGTCTCCAACCTTGACAACTTTAAGTCTGGGGTATTCTGGGAGTTGAAGTCCTCCAGGCTTAAAGTTCCCAAGGTTGGAGACCCCTGCCCTAGAGTAGCTACTTGAACTGTTGCTCTCTTACAACAGAAGTCAACTCTTAACCATTTTGGATCATAATGCAGTTTGCAGCTTGGCAGAGATGTCATATCATTCAAATAAATTTTGTATGTGATTTCTTTAAACCGCAAGACTTTTCTTGCAAGTTGTACTGTAGCTTATTCATGGGACATTAAGGCTGCTGGTTCAAATCACTGAAGTTCTTTTAAGCCCCCCAAATTTGAGGCACCTTCTTCCCCAATCCTACTCCAGCTCATGATTATGATCTGAATGGTAACTTCACTCGTACTCTGTTGACCCCTAGCATCTGAAAATAATAATAATAATAATAACAGTTTGAAAAGAACACTTGAAAGTATTCTAGTCCCTTTCACCATGTCAAACGGGAAACCATCAAATGCCTGATAAATATTTCTGCAACCTGCCTGTTGCTTTATTGTTCGCCAGGCCTACCAAAATTGCTCCCATACATACAAATTCAGCTAATGCCAATTATGCATTGTACTCAAAAACAGATATCTGTAACCTTGGTATTTTTAAATTATTTTTAGAGTGAACAGTTTGGGCCGCAAACAATGCAATTTTAACAGAAGAACATAGAATGAAGGACACGATAAGGAAGTCTCTTTTTTTAAGAGAAAGTGGAGCATATTTTGTTTCCTTTGAGCATTTTAGGCATTTGTCTGAGTACAGTTTCCCTTCTGTTCCTTTTCAGTTCAGGCTAGTTAGCTGTTTAGCTGCTCTGTACAGGGAACCAGTTAAGGGTGATTGAGGAATAGTGTTGTGGCCCACCAGCTGCCAACGGAGCTGGCGGCAGACTCGGATGATGAAGAGATTGTGGAGGAACTTGGGTCAGTTCTGGAGTCTGAGGAAGGCTCTGAGAGATGCTCAGCACCAGAAGCAGAGATAGATCCAGCGCCATCAGACTTTTCCTAGTCACCGGAGAGGCAGCTGCCTTAAGAGGCGGAGATAAGTGAGGAGGAAGAACAGCTGGGGCCTGTTCCAGAGGCGCATATGTGCAGAGCAGTTAGGTTAGGAAAGGTGAACAATGGAGGACAAGGAGTTGACTCGGGAACCAAGGCACACGTGGACACTGAATGGCCCCTCCATGGCTGGGGAATAAATAGAAGAAAAGGGGAGTGGTGGTCTTAGGAGACAACAGTTCGGATTTCTGTAGATTTGGCTCATCGTGTTTCCTGCCTCAGAGACTGCTTGCCAGAACTTTGTGGCTGGAAGCTCCCGGCCTGGCAATTATCACAAGGAACAGATAAGATTTGTTACTCCAGTTAACTCTTTGAAGGACTATTGCCTGGACTTTTCGGTGTGTGAATATCATTAATTCACAGGAGATAAATATAGAGAGGTTTGTCAGGACAAGAAGTCTGTTTCTTGTTTTTGCTAAGGCTGGGTCAGAGCAATTAGAAGTTGAAACCAAGATTTCAGCTCCTCAATCTTTGGTTTGGATTTAAAAATGAAATTACCAAGACGGTGCCTGTCACATCTGAAAGAAAATGAATATTAAGATGCTAAGTAAGGACTATGTTTCTTCTGTTTCTTTTTCTTTTTTAAGGCAAATTCTTTAATGAGGAACACCTGGATATCTATGGAGATTCTCAAACATCCAGGTCATGGTTGCCCCAAAGATGCTTTTCAAAAGGCAATTGGGACTTTCTTGTTTTTTGCCTTGAAAAGGTTTCGCTTCTCATCCAAGAAGCTTCTTCAGTTCAGAACTGAAGAAGCTTCTTGGCTGAGAAGTGAAATGTTTTCAAGGGAAACTATCAAGCTCCAGTTGCCTTTGGAAAAAGCACTTGATAGCGCTTGTATGAGCCTCGGTGGTGCAGTGGTTAGAGTGCAGTACTGTAGGCTACTTCTGCTGCCTGCCGACTGCCTGAAATTTGGCAGTTCAAATCTCACCAGGCTCATGATTGACTCAGCCTTCATCCTTCCGAGGTGGGTAAAATGAGGACCTCAAATTGTTGGTGGCAATAGGCTGACTCTGTAAACTGCTTAGAGAGGGCTGTAAAGCACTATATAAGTCTAAGTGCCATTGCTATTGCTATTAATAATATATATTTGCAAGCCTGTTTTTAAAGAAACAGATGAGAACTTTCAGGTTAAAATTTAAGTAGTTTTATGCCTCCGTCTGCATTTATAAGGGTTAGTTAAGTGGCAGTAGTGTAATCAGGGAATATATCCAAGTTTCAGATCTTTCTACATTGAGGGCCGGTGCCAGCCTCAGAGGTATATTTATGCATGTTCATTCTTATTCCCGTGTGCTTTATGGCCTCACTCTTTAAGTGAAACATGAGGTTACAGGCCATCGTTTTCAATCCCTTTGTCAAATTGTTAAATGGTAAATGAAGGGTTGAACAGTCCATTTCTGAACAGCGCAGGCAACCAGAATTTTGGAAGATTAGAAACAAGCTGGAGGCTCCATTCTCCATTGGGATTATGGCTTAAAATAGATTTTCAATTTCAGCTTCAACAGAAAGTGCAATTTATTTAGACCTACTGGTAAATTATGGTTTGTGCTAAATGGGAAAGTCAAAAGGGTTTGCAGATTGAAAGAGCATTAAAACCTGTCTGCCTGGATGAGGCTATGCGTCCATATAGATTAGCATTCTGTGTCACATCAGCAGCCAACTGGAAGCATTTGGGAACCTTTCAGACTAGGGTGGAAACCCTTTCTAGCGTTTCAAACCCTTTCTAGTGTTGATTTCCACCAATCTGTATTTAGGATAGGTTGCTATGATTCAGGAAATACTGAACATCTATGTACCAAGCGCCGTGGAAATCAGGAGATTCAGGCAGTTCAAATGAGTATAAAGATTTATTGCAGGCTTAGGCTCTCTCCAAGAATCTGGCCAACTAACAGTCAAGGGAAATGAGCGGGAGCTAAGAAGGGCATTCAAGGTGGGTTGGATTTAGATCTCTTGCGGGTGTGCAGAGATTCCTGACTTATGACGTGTTTGATCCCTCCATTGAGCTCAGCTTGGTCATCTCCTACCTACACTATCAATATTAATCATATTTAAGGCCCGATTCTACATAGGCTTGTCTAGTTTTCTTTTAGAATCATGTTAATTAGTTGCCCCTATAACTTCTGGCCTAAGAGACACAGTGGCTCAGTGGCTAAGACGCTGACCTTGTCGATCAGAAAGGTGGGCAGTTTGGTGGTTCGAATCCCTAGTGCCGCGTAACGGAGTGAGCTCCTATTACTTGTCCCAGCTTCTGCCAACCTAGCAGTTTGAAAGCATGCAAAAATGCAAGTAGAAAAATAGGAACCACTTTTGGTGGGAAGGTAACAGTGTTCTGTGCACCTTCGGCATTTAGTCATGCCAGCCACATGACCACGGAGATGTCTTCGGACAGCACTGGCTCTTTGGCTTTGGAACAGAGTTTCAGGGTGGCGCCATGGGCACCCCTGGGTTAGATGGTATTTAAAATCTCTTTCATATCACATTGCTTTTTAATCTCTAGAATAGAATAGAATAGAATAGTTAGAAGGGACCTTTGAGGTCTTCTACTCCAACCCCCTGCCTAGGGAGGAAAACCTATGCCACTTCAGACAATGGTTATCCAACATCTTAAAAGCTTCCAGTGATGGAGCATTCACGACTTCTGGAGACAAGTTGTTCCATTGATTAATTATTCTGTCAGAAAAGTTCTCCTTAGTTCTAGGTTGCTTCTCTCCTTGATTAGTTTCCACCCATTGCTTCTTGTCTTGCCCTCAAGTGCTTTGGAGAATAGTTTGATTCCCTCTTCTTTGTGGCAGCCCCTGAGATATTGGAACCCTGCTATCATGTCTCCCCTAGTCCTTCTTTTCATTAAAGTAGAGATACCCAATTCCAGCAATGGTTCTTTATATATTTTAGCCTCCAGTCCCCTAATCATCTTTGTTGCTCTTCTCTGCACTCTTTCTAGAGTCTTTACTTTCTTATTTCCTCTCTTTCTTTTCTTCTTAACCAGTTGCCAACCCATGGGAGCATCTGTCCTCTTCTCTCATAGCAACTGGCAGAGTAGAGAGGGAAGGAGGGGGGACCACACAGAGCTACATCTCAGTTTTTCCTCCCGACCTCTATTAATTTCTCATAAATAAGTGTGATGCATGCAGGAGGTTTAACAGGAGAGAGAGAGAGAGAGGTCATAAACTCTCTTTTCAGACCATTGTTGACCCACTCTGCCTCTCCTGCAACCTCTACATATCGAGCATCTATGAATATGATAATTGAGAAAGTATTTTAAAATAGTTAAAAGTATTTGTCGGTTTATTGACAAAAGGATAAAGTTATGAAAATTGGTGCATTTGCATTTGGGGGGGGGGGGGTTCTAAGTAATTGGGGTATAGTTAGTTCTGTTTAAAGCGCTTGGCTATAATACGCCTGATTCTATTTTCAGTGTTATAACATTGTGACTTATGTGCAAAAAGGAAGGTATTTTTTAAAAAAGAAAGAATGAAAGAAAGAAATCAGGTGAAAAAGAGTTCATCTATAAAGGAAATCCATTAAACTATTGTATTTTAAGCCCTGGCCATGGAAAGAAATTACTACCTATATGGTTGGAATTAATTCTGTAGAACAAGTAGTTCAATCTTTCTTTCCAGGGTCACTGAATTCTGTATTTTGAGGCATAGCATGAAACAGAGTTGGAATTAACACCTGAGCTTTTTGAATATGTTTCAGACTTTCTGAATCACTGGCAAATTCTACTTACGCTGCCGCATTCTGTAATTTATTCTCTCGAAAGTCTCTTTCCGCTCATCATCCAGGGACAGACATAAAATGTTCTCCCTTGAAATGCTGAGAGACGTGGCCCAAAATAGGACATTTCCTTCCACACTGTTATCATATAAATAGTCTAAAATAAATAATTCTGTTTCCGGAGACCAGTTTATGTGAAATGGGAACCTGGGGATGGAATACAGTGGCTTCATTTTCCAAACAGGAAACCAATTCTGAGCTGATCTGCATGTAAGCTTGTTAAAATAAGTATCATCCCCTCCTGTGTGTGTGTGTGTGTGTGTGTGTGTGTGTGTGTGTGTGTGTGTGTGTGTATGTATGTATGTAAGCTGATAAGGAAGAGGACCTTGTGGCTTAGTGGTTAACACATCTGCCTAAGATGTAACACAACACAGGTTCGAATCCCAATAAGGGTATAGCTAGCTGATGAGAGCTAAATAGCTTGAAATAGATCTATACTAGTCTCCCTTTACTTATTTATCAGCACAAATACAACACACACACAGACACACACACACACACACACTTGTGTGTGTGTGTGTGTGTGTGTGTGTGTCACAATGGAAGTGTGAATAACCCAAAATGGGAAGTCATCCTATTAGATCTCTGTCATTTATTTCTGTCTCTTCATTTCCCAAGATTAACTGAGCATTGCACCATCCTGTCAGAATTAACCACATAAACCATAATCCTAAAGAACAGGTAGTCCTTGACTTACAACAGTTTGCTTAGTGACAGTTCAAAGTTACTACAACACTGAAAAAGGTCTATAGTCATGTGATTGACAGCTGGTTTGTATTTATGATGGTTGCAGTGTCCCGGAGTTAGACTAGAATAACAGAACAGAATAACAGAGTTGGAAGGGACCTTGGAGGTCTTCTAGTCCAACCCCCTGCTTAGGGAGGAAACCCTACACCACTTCAGACAAACGGATAGCCAACATCTTCTTAAAAACTTCCACTGTTGGGGCATTCACAACTTCTGGAGGCAAGTTTGATTGTTGATTAATTGTTCTCACTGTCAGGAAATTTCTCCTTAGTTCTAAGTTGTTTCTCTCCTTGATTAGTTGACACCCATTGCTTCTTGAGTTGAGGACTGTTAAACAGACTGGCCATCAAATAAGAAGCAGAAATAAAACCATATACTTGGATAGTTGGGTCAAAGCAGAGTTGGGTCAAAGAAGACACGCGGAGGAGAGCCTTCTCGGTGGCAGCTCCGACCCTCTGGAACGATCTCCCCGTGGAGATTCGTACCCTCACCACCCTCCAGACCTTCCGCACAGCCCTTAAAATCTGGCTATCCCGTCAGGCCTGGGGTTAAAGACCGTAACCCACCTGAATTGTATGAATGTTGTGCTTTTAATGATGTGCTGTCTTATGTGTTAATTTGTTTGTTTTCCCCTCCTTTCGAATTGTAAGCCGCCCTGAGTCCCCCCAGGGAAAAGGGCGGCATATAAATAAACTACTCAAACTCAAACTCAAACTCAAACTTTCATCAAACACCAACAAGCTGATAGCCTCTCCAGGAAGGCAATTCAAAAGAAAAAGCAAAACCCCAAGAGAAAGCAAAATAATTCCTTGAACTGAATGCTGGCAGCAGGAAACAAATGAATTTTCCAATGGTGCAAGAAAAAGGATTTTAACTCAAGACGTGTTTCTCTTTGACGATTTCCCTGCGAGGCCAAAGCAATCCAAAAACGGGGTCAGGAGGACAGACCCATGTAGCTAAAATGATTCTTAATGCCATTCCCCCCCCTCCTCTTTTCTTCATGACTTTGACTCCGAAAAGGTATAACCTCTATTACAAAGCAAAAGAAAATAACAACCCAAAAAACCCACCACCCCTACTCCGTGACACCGTGCTTCCGTTGAGGAGGAAGAGCTTGGCCAAATTACCAAGCTCATTCATCTCGCTGTGTCTATTCAAAAACATTATATTATCGACGACAAATCCTGGCTGAAGTTCGTTCCGCCTGTTGTCATTCATTGCCAGTCATATTTAGAAAGCAGACTGCTGAGGTAATTGATTTGATGGCCCCGGCTTGAGTAGAAGCACTTCTGGGCAAAACAGGGCTCAGAGATGATGGGAGAAAGGAAAAAAAAAAGAGAGAAGAGGAAAAAGGTGGGAATGATAATGTACTACTTTCTCCTTAGAAGCACATGGCCCAGTTTTGAGAAAAGAAACACTTGCTTTCCACGAAGAGAGGGAGTGGGGGGAGAGAAACAGAGTAATAAAATGCAGAAGTCACCATATCCCCTCCGATGGGTAAAAATAGGCATTCAAACAGAGACAATGCAAGTACATATTTTACTGGCAGGTGAATATTGAAAGAATGCTGGGGAATAATCTGATTTACAAAGGCCCTCATCCACAGGAGGCTCTCCCTGGTTCTCCCTCTCGCGCTCGTTCGTTTTTGTGTAAGGACAAAACTGTTTCCTCTTTTGTAAAGCCTTTTTAAAAAAACTTTTCATTTCCCCTCTTCCCCTTGAATTGTTAAAAAAAAAAGAAGCAAAATTAATGGCCGAGTAACCAGATGTATTGCAAAAAAAAAAAAAAATAATTGAATTTGAAAAAGCAGGAGATGCACCCCCGGGATTATAAGAATACCTATTGGCTTTATTTACTTGGAATAATATTTGATAACAAAACTCGTCTCTCTCTTTGCTCCTTGTTCATCTCTGGCCTGCCTGCAGATATGAATAACTTAAATACCTGAAGAGCCAGAAACAACTTGAAATAGGTACTCCGTTCTGGGACTGACCTTCTAATTCCAGTGGCATGTCAACTGTTTGGTCTCTGATTGTCGCCAAGAATAAAGCAAAACTAAATAAAATCCTCACAGCATGAATTTTAATCACAAACTGACTTCAGAAAGAAAAGTACTTCAGTTAGTTTCTGGTCCATCTCTGTAGGACTGCATGCATGTGTTCTGTAGGAGTGCATGAATGCGTTCTTTCAACTATCTACTTTCTTTTACTCCATGGCGTAACTCAAGTTCTGTAGAACAGGCAGGAGCACAATTATAAAAGAGAACTCAAAGCTGCCTTGAGCACATCTGATTCTCTGAAGATACTGCCTCTGTTCAAATTATTTATTTCTAAGCCAGCCCCTTTCTATTTGTTCTTTCTCTGTTATTTCCTAAACCAACCCTCTTCTATAAAACGCATGTAATAGGTGTTGTGCGCACAAAGTAATCTATCTAGATCAGGGCTGCTCAATCTTCAGATATGTGGAATTCAATTCCCAGAACTTCCCAGCCAGCATATCAGACCGGGAAATTATTGGGCTTAAAGTCCATGTATGTTGCATTCTTAGAGTTGAAGTCTGTACTGTTGTGGCCAGTGGCCAGCAGAGCTGGCAGCAGATTCGGACAGTGAGGAGGTTGGGGAGGAACGTGGGCCAGTCCTGGAGTCTGGGGAAGGTTCAGACAAGGGCTCTGCGTCGGAGGCAGAGAGGTAGTTATTTGCTGCCTCCGGAGCCTCCGAAGTCTGACATTAGCGAGGCAGAAGAACAACAGGAGCCTGTTCCCAGTCTGTGCATGTGCAGAGCTGCCAGAAGGCAAGAACAATTAAGAAAACAAGGTCGACTTGGGACTAAGGCTTGGAGATGATTGGCCCCTCCCATAAGACATATAAAAGAGGAGCGAACGGGACATGAGCTTTTCCAGGAAGCAATGAGTTCATCTGGTCAGTTCAAGCTTTGAAAAGTTCTGTTTGTCTTTGTGCTAAGTTTGGCCTTGCTCTGCATTTGGCAATTAGGTCAGGATCCATATAAAAGTGGATGGGTCTCCCTGCTGGACAGATTGAGAGTCCTCATCTAATCCAACAATCTAAGAAGAATGTATGATTAATTTAAGAGTTTTCTCTCTACTTGTAGTGGTTTTTAACATTAATCTGCAGTAACCCATTCATACTGTAGTACAGGGGTGTCAAACTCGATTTCACTGAGGATCGCATCAGGGTTTGACTTGGGGGCTAGATTGCCAGCTCAACGTCACTCGTGTCAGCAGCACCTGTGGTAGCCCTGGAGGGGCTGGGTGGATCCACTTTTGCTAGTAGCTTGTTTTGCTAACACTCTGCCAGTGAAAATGGAATTCTGGGGCCCTCACATGCCCCCCCCCTGGCTCCATTTTTGGCTGAGATGGCCTCCTCAGCCCTCTGCCAGCGAAGAGGGGTACCATGTGTGGCCTTCCCAAGCTCCATTTTCTCTGAAAGGGTCATTGCGGGCTGGTCCTTTGTTGTTTCCAGGGCAGCCCCAATGGCCAGATCCAGTGGCGGGTGATACGCCCCGGTACGGGCCTACCGGAGCCTCCCCGGAGCACCAGATACTGTTCTGGTACAGTGCTCCTGAGAGCCCACCCACCCGCCTGAGCTCCTTACCAACCTTTTAAAGTTTTCGGTGCTTCCGCGCATGCGCACGGTGCGTACAGCGCCTGCCCGATGCTCCGCTGAGCAGCTGGAGCATCGTGGAGGCTCCCAGAGGCGCTAAGACGCATCGTACCAGTTGGAACAGGATCCAGAACCCACCACTGGCCAGATCTAAGCACCCCGCAGGCTAGATCCAGTCTACGGGCCTGTACACCTGTGTACTAATGCATATAATCAATTAATCCAGATTGCTTTTTTTAGCGTTTAAATCACTAGCATGTGAAAAGCTTCTATAAAAATACATTTAGATCATAAATTGTGTTTGTAAAGCAAGCAAACCATGCAGTATTGGTAAATATAAACCTTTATGAGCTTGACTGGATTTGTCACACTGTATTAGACTTTTAGCCGTTGAACCTAACAAACAAATTGCGGTTTAAATTAAATTTGGTACTAGTGCTTTGGTGTTAACAATTTTGTTCCTCTTTCCAGCATACCCTTCCCCCCCCCCCCAACCTCTACTTTCTCTATTTAGGGAAAATGTTATCCCAAAGTATCAACCATCACCATTGCGAACACGAAAGGTGCACATTTAAATATGAACTCTTAAAAAAAATTGCTTTCAGTGTTTTCAGATCAGTTCTAGAGAAATCACTGTATTTTCCATTCCTTAATAAAAGGAATATTTTTTTTTTTGTTGATAGACATGTTGGTTCAGAGGTAAGCCATGCTTAATTCACTTAAGAGTCATTCCTGGCTATCGGCTAGTAAACAAATAAATAGCCCTTTTTTTCTACTTGGTTTAGGAAAAACTGAATCGATTCTTAGTATCCGGCTCCCGAGCTGTGCCTAGAAAGCAAACCCATGATTATTTAACTATCCAAAATAAATATTGTTCATCTCCAATGATGAAGCTCGACCAAACCAGATCTCTATTCTTAAGTATATGTTGCCCAAGGAAATGTCTCAATCCATATGTATGCATTTCTCCCCCTCCCCTTCACTGTATATTTAACTATAACATTGTGGGGAGGGAGGGGGGGTTCCCCTTTGCGGATTCTCAAACAAAAAAAAAAGTCCTGCCAAACTTTTCCATGTTCAAAACACAATTGCATTTTTCTCCTTCCAGAGTCTCAACCCCCTCCCCAAAACCCCCTCTCCTGCATCATTTCATTATTCACAGTGATGTGATCTGGGGGTGGGGAGGGGTGTATCTGTTTAACCCAATACTTTACTGAAATTCCAAGGCTCTGGGGCATAAGTGCTGCCATTCCCTCTGTAAAAGCAGATTTTATCCTATTAAAAAATAAACAACTCCACATCCATAATCTATAAATGAAGATTTAGTTAGGGCACCTCTCCTCCCCCGACAGAGCTCACGAACATGTGAACTGGGAATTATTCTGCCCTAAACACCACCTTCATTGACTTACCACGCTAATGCATGTCATTTAGCATTTTGATCTCAATACCAGTAGTTGGACTTCTTTTTGTAACTGGCATTGTTAAAAGGAGGGAGTTTCCTTTTTTTGCAGTGTTAACTGTTGTGTCACAAAGTCACAGCTTGATTTAGGCTAGCTATATTTCATAAATAATGGGGTGGGTGGGTATTAAACTCAGCCGGTTTTTGACATGGTAGCTCTCCACGCTGTGTTATGTTGCATCAAGAGAATGTTTAAACCAATAGTTTACCGTTTCAGAACTTACAGAAACTCTACTGGCTGATTTGTACAACAGTTTGTGAAACCTGGATGTGAAATGTACAAATGCTTTATGTTTAAGCCTCTGTGAATGAGCCCAAAGAAGGGATGTCTCTGTATCGAGATTAAGCAATTGAAGGTATCCAAAGAGCATCAGTGGGACGCTGTGGCTCAGTGGCTAAGACGCTGAGCTTGTTGATCAGAAAGGTCAGCAGTTCGGTGGTTCAAATCCCTAGTGCCGTGTAACAGAGTGAGCTGTTGTCCCAGCTTCTGCCAACCTAGCAGTTCAAAAGCATGTAAAAATGCAAGTAGGAAAATAGGAACCACCTTTGATGGGAAGGTAACATGCACTATCGGCATTTAGTCATGCTAGCCATATAACCACGGAGATGTCTTGGGACAGCGCTGGTTCTTTAACTTTGAAAAGAAGAAGATCCTGGCTGTAGATTTTATAACTTATCTTTGTTTGATGATACACCACGTAATACTAAGCGATGAGTTATGTAGAACAGAACATAGAATAATAGCATTGGAAGGAACCTCAGCAGTCTTCTAATCCAGCCCTTGCTCGAGCAGGTGATCCTGTATCATTTCAGACAAATGCATGTCCAGTCTCTTTTTGAAAGCCTCTAGTGATGGAGCAAGGGAGATATGGTGGCTCAATGGCTAAGACTCTGAGGCTGTCAATCAGAAAGGTTGGCAGTTCAGCGGTTCGAATCCCTAGCCCTGCATAAGAGGGTGAGTTCCCGTTACTTGTCCCAGCTTCTGCCAATCTAGCAGTTCAAAAGCATGTAAAAATGCAAGTAGAAAAAATAGGAACCAGCTTTGGTAGGAAGGTAATAGCGTTCCATGCGCCTTCGGCATTTAGTCATGCTAGCCACATAACCACGGATACGTCTTTGGACAGCGCTGGTTCTTCAGCTTTGGAAAGGAGAGGAGCACCGCCCCCTAGAGTCAGGAACGACTAGCACATATGTGCGAGGGGAACCTTTACCTAAAGAGCATCACATTCTGTTAAAATACTTCTGCAAAGCACAAGCAAATGAATTGCTGGGAAAATGCAATGTCCTTTTGCAGGTTAAATCTGCAGTGGAATGCTATTCTAAATAAACAGCCCCTGAGGTGTCTGAAAGTGCATTTTGTAGCCTAAGGATGAATATTTCACATCCTGTTTGTTCTGTCTTAAAAAAAAAAAAACATGAAAAGACAAAAAGTTTTTCTCGATTTCAGTGACTTTCTATTGCAGTCATGCACTTACCCAATAGTTCTTTAAAAAAAAAACAAACTGTAATAGAAGTTCTCAAAACAACTAAATTGGCTTCGTTTGCAACAGAATTGGTAGTGTTAACAAATCTGAAACCACATGGAAGCTTTTAATGATGTAAAATGCAGCTGTTTTTTGTTGTGTTGACCAGTTTAGCGTATGAGAATAAGATATTTAACAAAAAAAATGATTTTTTTTTAAAAAACCATGATATTGCTCACCTAAAAATAGAGGGGAAAGAGATCTCTTTTATTTAACAAATTAGGCTAAGGAAATAACGACAGCATCTTTAACTGAACAAGCCTCCTCTGATTAAGACAAACTGCCTTGATGTTTTCTAATGAGGAAAATAAAGAAAGTGGTTTTCAGTAATGATTAGGTTCAGCATTGGGAAATCACATAAAAAGGCCGAGGTTTTAGCAAACGAGACTTGTTTGTTTGTTGTTTGTGCAGCTTATGCATTTAACTGACCCACATCCAGGATTTTACAAAGGCATATTGACAATATTGAGATTGTTGGTAGAAGGAGCAACGCTAACTGAATTCTTCTGATGAAGACATTCCTGCAAAATGATGAGAAGCCTATGATTAAATTTACTCTGTCTTGAAGTTATAGAAACAAAGCGTACGATTAAAGCAAACAGCAAGAATAAGAGGGGTTGGCATAACCTCAAACCGATTGGAGGAAAGTTCAGAAGTAATTAGTTAAAACCATTAATCAGACCAGTTACTGGTATGGGAAGTTATCATCCAGCCCTCTCCCAGAAAAATGAAATATCCTAGGAAATATTGAAAAGGCAGAATATTTCTCTGGATGTGAAAAGAAACATGTTTTAAAAGACAGAATAGTTGCCTGTAGCTTCCTGCCCATCTCCAGTTAATGGGCCATTGACACGGCCAGGCTAGTCCACTTTACATAATAAAGACTTCTCCACTGCAGCCCCAGGGGGGATGGGAGTAAAAGCATGATAATATTGGAACGTTACTCAACTCTCCATATGGCATCTGAGACCTCATCTATACCTGGATTCAAAACACAGCGTAGAGAGTAGCCCCTGCATGGCCCCATGGGAGTCTGACAACCAATCAGAATACATTTCTTACACAGGAACAGGAAACAGAGAGGTGGGACTGAACAGGTTATAAAAAGCCTAGCAAGCTCCTTCCTCAGCCCTTCACTTCTTCTCCACCAACATTGAAGCATGTGGATCACCTTTTCTGTTCAGGACTCAAGCCATGTGGCCCTGTCCAACAATAAACCATCTTTCCAAGCAGCCTCCATGTCTCCAGTGTCTTTTTCCCCACTTGGAGCTGAACCCAGAAGGACATTTCTTTCATCAATGGCATGCTGTGGGTCGGTGCCGGTCATGGACCAGGGGCTGGGGACCCCTAAGAATCCCAAGAAAATTTAATTCTCAGGAATTTCTTTCCCATAATTGTGGATCCAAGATCTAGGTCTCAATTCAAGTGACAAGGTAGGGCCTGGTTCTCACAGGTCAAATTTGGCAAATTTTCCTCTGTTTCTATATAGAAAATCATCACTGCCTTTGTCATCAGCTGTGCAGCAGCTGCGAAAAAAGCCAACCCAGTTCTAGGCTGCATATACAGAGGGAGAGAATCAAGATCATGTGAAGTGTTAATACCACTTTATAAGGTCTTGGTAAGGCCAAACTTGGAATACTGCATCCAGTTTTGGTCACCACGATGTAAAGAAGATGTTGAGACTCTAGGAAGAGTGCAGAGAAGAGCAACAAAGATGATTAGGGGACTGGAGGCTAAAACATATAAAGAACAGTTGCTGGAACTGGGTATGTCTAGTTTAATGAAAAGAAGGACTGGGAGAATGACAACGATAGCAGTCTTCCAATATCTCAGGGGCTGCCACAAAGAAGAGGGAGTCAAGCTATTCTCCAAGGCACCTGAGGGTAGAACAAGAAGCAATGAGTGGAAACTAATCAAGGAGAGAAGCAACTTAGAACTAAGGAGAACTTTCCTGACAGTTAGAACAATTAATCAGTGAAACAATTTGTCTCCAGAAGTTGTGAATACTCTAACACTGGAAGTTTTTAAGAAGAGACTGGAAAACCATTTGTCTGAAGTGGTGTAGGGTTTCCTGTCTAAGCAGGGGGGTTGGACTAGAAGACCTCCAAGGTCCAACTCTGTTATCATTATCACCATCTTTTTAAAATGTAGGAAACACAAAAAGCTTTTCTCCGGCATTCTGTTTTTTTCTAACCATTGTTGGGCAGTTAGCTAAATTTAATCCAGGTTTATTTATGGTCAAAAACACAATAAATTAAGGCTGCCCAATAATTTTGTGAGGACCAAAGAACCACAGTTACACACACACACACACACACACACACACACACACACACACACACACACGTAAAAGTATGTTCATAATTGCTTCAGAACCTAAGAACAGTTCATTTTATGAACTTTTACTTAAACCATAGCCCTGATGCACATTTATCACTTAATGAATCAAACATTATAGAACACATTCTCTAATATTCCCACCAACACAGAAATACCAAGAGAGATGCTCTCTGCATTATTTTAGTTCTGCTTTGCAAGTTTATTCAGTTTTGGGTATTTTCCTGCTAACTTTACTCAAGAATCTTGGGTCATCATATCTGAATGCTGCTAAGTGATTTTACACTGAGATGATGGAAGTTGGGCCAAGCTTATGTGGTGGCCGAGATACTTTTATATCTGCTAAGTAGCAAGAATTCTTCTATTCTCTCATAATCTTTGACTTTTGTATGACCGTCTGTTGGGAAATTCACACATGAATTCACACTTATGTCAAATGACAAAATATTTCTAGAATATAACACTCTACAAGCCGCAGAAGATGATAAAGAGCTATTCAAATTTGTATCCCAATGACAAATAGAGAGCGCCGGCACAAGAAAATCTAATAGAAATTCTTCTATTAACTCGATGAGTAAAATGAGATACCAGTAATCATTTCTTAAATGCAAATTTGACTTTTTCCCTTATGAGCTGGGACGATGAGAAATATTTTTGTATATTGTCTAATCACACACTAATCGATCCTGTCATCTGTTTCTCCTACCATTCTCAATGTACCTAAGCTGAAGTCAACCGTCGTTGCCAATAGAATGCTCGGGAGACAAATTTGCACAATGCTTTAAGGGGAAAAGCACCGTGTTACACAAATGGCACGATAATACAGCTACATTTATATTTGCAGATGAGTAGTCTGCTTAAAGCGGTATTGTCACTAAATATTTTATTTAGGAAACCAGCATATACAAATAAGACTATATGATATTTAAACATAGCCTTTGAACTCTGGTGCTGGAGAAGACTCCTGCGAGTTTTGGATTGCAAGACAATCCAACCGTGTTGGTCATTACCTTTAAAGCCCTACATGGCTTAGGGCCAGCATACCTTCGAGACCACCTACTGCCACATACCTCCCAGCGGCCAGTAAGATCCCATAGATTGGGCCTCCTTCAGATGCCGTCAGCCAGACAGTGTCGGCTGGCGGGCCCCCGGAGGAGAGCCTTCTCTGTGGCTGCTCCGACTCTTTGGAATCAGCTACCCCCAGAGATCCGGACCATACCACTCTCATGGCCTTCAGGAAAGCTGTAAAAACCTGGCTGTTCTGGCAGGCCTGGGGCTGTTGACCTCACTGTTGAGGTCCAGCCCTGATTAGAATGAATGTATGTGGTGTTGCGATTGTAAACCGTTTTTTTTTTCCCTCTTTGTTGTAAGATGTCCGGAGTCCTTCGGGATTGGGCAGCATATAAATTTTAGAAATAAAATAAAAATAAAATAAACCAGTCAGTCCTAGAGGGAATCAACCCTGACTGCTCTTGAGAAGGCCAGATCCTGAAGATGTAACTCGAATATTTTGGCCACCAAATGAGAAGGAAGGACTCACTGGAGAAGAACCTAATGCTGGGAACGATTGAGGGCAAAAGAAGAATGGGATGACAGAGAATGAGATGACTGGATGGAGTCACTGTAGGCTGTAGGTGTGAGCCTAAATGGACTGCAGTGGATGGTAGAGGACAGGAAGGCCTGGGGAACGTTGTCCATGGGATCACGATGGGTCGTAAATGACTTCGCAACTAACAACAACAGCAAGTTGACAAAATTCAGAAATGAGGAGGTGGTAAGCCTCCTGGGAAAGCCAAGGGAAATAATCAAAACCATAGAAAAGTGTAAGTTAAAATATTTTGGACATGTGATGCAACACCCGGAAAAAATATGGCATCCTTCACTTAATCCTCCAAGGAAAGATTGAAGGCAAATGAGGTCCAGGCAGAAGAAGAACATCATGGCTTCAAAATCTAAGGGACTAGTTTGGATAAAACTTAGCAGCACTTTTTCCTGTGGGTGTTGACAAAAAGAGAATCACCAACATGATTACCAACATCCAATGACGTTGGAAGGCACAAGAAGAAGATTTAAAACAGTGTTTCTCAATCTCAAGCATTTTAAGATGCTTCAACTTCAACTCCTGCTGGCTGGGGAATTCTGGGAGTTGAAGTCCAGGCATCTTAAAATGGCAGAAATCGAGAAACATTGATGGGATACAATTGATTATCCTAATGTTTTGGGGAGAAGTGTGAAATGGATATAATTATTTGGGTTGCTTCTGGACTGTTATATATCTGATTTTCAGAGGAGACAATTATTATATTTTATTGCTTCATCGTCATTTGGAAAGGCGACCGTTCTGGTGTAATTAACCATCAAAAGTAATGAATTCTAAATTGTATTTTCAATTACCTTTAAATAAAATTATCTTGAACTAGGGGGAAAAAATGTGATCTGTAGACAGCTTCGCTGCTTTATCACTGTTGTTCTACTAGAGCTTTAGATTAGGGGAGCTTAGTTTTTAAATTAAATGTCAAATATAATTTGCCAGTGGAAACATGAAGTGCGTCCAGCTGTATTTTGAGGTGAGAAAAGCTAGCTCAGCAACCCTTATTATTGATATATACATAAAATCAGCTTTCTATCCTATTAGATCATACTTGGCAGGATATGAAATGTGGTTTTACATATACATGCATGCTTATTCCGATTATAAATCTAAAAAGGAAACTGTACCTAAGGCTAAGATTTTGTCACAGCCGTCAGAGAAATAATGGATTCCGTAATTTTAATTTGTATTAAATATGGATGAGTTTTGACATTTTTTGTAATTTTTGCTATGATATTTGACACTTTGAAAATCTATAGTCAAGTCTATACATCTTTTGGGGCTGAAGCCCAGTCGTGGGAGTTTCTTTTTTTTTTGGGGGGGGGGGTTAAGATTCTTGATTGGGACCACCATAAATCTGGAAGAAGAATGTCATAAAATATTACATTGTTTGAACATCCAGGGTGCTGTTTTTGACATTTTCTTTAACTCTTCTGAATAAACATCTTGCTTAGCTCATCTGAATTTTAGAAAATAATGAGAGAAAAAGGGAGAGCCAGTTTGGCCTGGTGGTTAAGACACCAGGTGAGAAACTGGAGGTGACCATGAGTTCTAGTTCTGCCTTAACCATGAAAGCCAGCTGGATGACTTGGGCCTATCTCCCAGGAGACTGAGTTCTAATCCTGCCTTAGGCCTGAAAGCTACTCCCTATGTCTCTAACCCACGTGACAGTGTTGTTCCTGTGAGGAAAATATGAGGAGAAAGGTACTTTGAAGAGGATGAAGACCAAATAACATGTATAATCTCTACATTGACTAGAGATCCATCCATATCTCATCATCATCTTCTTCTTTTACCACCCTGTAATCCCTTGCAGGGTGGAGTCTGGGCAACTGAATGGAGCTAGCAGAGTGTTTTAATGGCCGGATGCCCTTTCTGTCGCCAATACGGAGTTTTGTTCAGCAGATATATTCTCAGTGTGCCCAGAAAGAGAAATATCTGACTCTACTTAGGAGCGAACTCACAGCCTCCTGATTGTGAGGCGAGAGCGCCACCTCTAGGCCACCGCACTACTCCTCCTTGCACAACATACGTGCTCTGTGCAAATCCATTATGAATTTCAATTGCATAAAAATCTCTAGAAATGAGAGAACTTGTCAACACCGGGCCATTCAGAGTAAATGTGTTGTTTCAGTGGCAACGCATGTGCCGTTTCAATGTGTCGTTTCAATTTCCCTTTGCATTAAGTTGATGTTTTCAGATTCCTACGGAGCAGCGCAAAATCTGCACCCCAGTTTGGAGAATCACAGCGGTCAAAAGTTTTCAAATTCTACCATTTTCCATGCCACGGTCTTTGGTAATTGAGATAGCAGCAGCAGGCTCACCTTGTTTCAAAAACTCATCAGTTGTACATACATCGTTCTTTCGCGAAGCTGAAGAAATCCTTTTACAGTATAATTAAGTAATGTTCAAAAGCAAGGCATTTAATGTAGATTAACTTCCCAATGTTGAACTCACTTCTGACGGCATCTTGATTCTGTCCACCTCGGTGAGATCTTCAGTTTTAGAGTTGCACATATGTGGGAAAGTAACAAAGCAGTGAATTCCCCCCCACATACACACACACACGTCTTTAGATAGCTTCGGAATGTTAAATCTAGCATTCTTGTCAGTTGTAAGTACAAACACATGTTTTAGCTTGTGTGTTTATACAAGTGCTCCTAGTACCAGCTTATTCCTCTAGATAGCAAAGACTGCATGGATTTTTTTCCCCTCCTTTTCCACTGAGATGATTCATCCGCTGAAGAGAAATTTCCATTTACAGTTCTTTCAAATTAGATTTCAGCGGAGTGCCTAGCATTTCTATGACAGATGCTTCTTCTTTTTCATCGGCTATAGGAAGCATTAACTTCTGCAGCCTTAAATAATTTCAAAACTACTTACATGCTCTTAGATTAATTATGATTGGCCACAGGAAGGAGAAATCAAAGATCAAATGCCTACATTCTGAATGACCGCTAGCTCTGTTTTTTCCCCCCCATCAACCTTGCCCTATGTTGTTAATTAATCCTGATCTGTCCACCCCATCATTGTCAGCCTACTGCAGATTGTCAACCTGTTGCAATTATTGTTGTTGGCTAAAGAGACCGGATATTAGAGACAAAAATGGATCACGGAGGATGCAAACATGATTGTAAAGATTTATTAATCATTTCTTGTACTTACACTGGAGCGATTCCCCCCCTTGGTCAGCTATGGTGAGCAGGAATAACAATGAGCATAGGTTTGCCATGGTACATCACTCACAAACTACTTGTCTTTGTGGGTCATGTTTTCTAGTGCTTCAACCTCCGTATCTATCCTTGCCTGTCTCTCTGTCTCTCTGTCTCTGTCTCTGTCTCTCTCTGTCTCTCTGTCTCTCTCTCTCTCTCTCTGTCTCTCTATGTCTGTCTGTCTGTCTATCTCTGTCTCTCTCTCTCTCTCTCTCTCCCTCCCTCCCTCCCTCCCTCCCTCCCTCGTCTCTGAGATATTGCATAGTATAAGAATCAGCATATTAATAAGAACATTTGTGAGATCCTTGATGCTCTCTGAGCTTGGGGGGGGGGGGTTGGTAGACATTTCATTTCTCAGCTGGGTCCTAGTACTGATGATGTTACCTAGCTTGTTAATGAAACATCTCCACGAAAACAACCAAACCCAGAGAGCACCTGTTCTGACCCAGGCTTCCCCAGCAGTACAAATCTGAGTCCTTATCCCGATAAACCCCTTTTATTTAACTTACAGTGAATTCCTCTCCAGCAAAGTCTTTCCTCTCCCACAGTCTTTCAAGATAGTTCACGATTACCGACCTTTATCAGGCTTGGAGAGTGGCCAGGCTGATATCTTTCAGATGCCGCAATACTTGGCAAGAATGCAGGAATGAACTAATTGTCTCCTGCAAACTCCACTCCCCTTTCGCTCCTCTTTTATTTCCTATGGGAGAGGCCATTCAACATCCACCTGTGGCCTTACTCCCAAGTCGACCCTTGTCCCTTAGCTGTTCCCTTTGTCTGGCAACTCTGTGCATGCACACACTGGGAAGAGGCTCCAGCTGTTCATCTGCCCCACTGATGTCTGACTCTGAAGGCAGATGATAACTGGCATATGGCTCTGACCCCCTCTCTGCCTCTAACACAGAGCCCTCATCAGAGCCTTCCCCAGTCTCCAGGACTGGCCCATGTTCCTTCCCAACCTCCTCACTGTCTGAATCTGCTGCCAGCTCCCCTGACTGCTGGCGGGCCACAACAGCACCAAGGACTCTACAGTCTAAACCCAAGCTACAAATATTCTCTTCAATCAGTAAGGATCAGTTATGTGTCCCCCGTAAGCTACAAATATTCTTTTCTATCAGTAAGGATCAGTTGTGCATCCAGCAGGTATTGGGTGCCTAGCTAAACCTGTAGCTGAAAATATTTAGCCAAGTAGAATCGGACTGTGGAGTTTGTTATCCTGCTGCTTGTACAAAGCAAAGCAGCAGTCTGCTGGTTTGGGAAGCCAACAGCAAAAGCTAGCTCATCTAAGCAGCCTTTCTTCCTGGCGTGGAGGCCCTTGATAGGCTCCAAAAACCAAGAAGGACGTGCTGAGATTCTTCTAAATCTGGTTTTCTTTATTGTTCTTCACCTATAGAGATAAATCTTTCCAAGCTAAAACAGACAACTTGCACCATAAAAGACATACTCTGAGAGCTATTAGGGAGGAGCAGAGGTGGTATTCAACCGGTTCGGTCCGGTTCGCATGAACCGGTAGCTGAAATTTTGAGTCATTTGGAGAACCAGCAAATACCACCTCTGGTTGGGTCCACCCTCCCATCGCCTTGGTTCACTGTCCTATATTCCCTTGTTGTTGTTGTTGTTGTTTTTTTACCTCAGCTGAATCGAGCAACAGAGAGGATGGCCATGCCTCAGTTGACCTAAAAAACAGCTCAGCTTACCAGCACTGACACCGAGGGCGGTTTTTGTGTGCCGCATGCGTGACGCGCGCTCTCATAGAACCGGTAGGAAAAGATTTGGAATCCCACTACTGGGGAGGAACCATCTTCACCCTCTTTCTCCCACACCAACTATCTAAACTTCACTATCTCTGGATCCTCTGGAGTGCAGCCCCTCCCTCCTGGGACTCCAGGCTAAATTCCACCACAGCCCTTCAGGTTAGAACAAGGCACTGATGTTCAAACTTGAGCCGTTCACCCTTTCAAAAGCAAATCATTACTATTAGCTGTTGAACGTCTTTGGATCAGCAACATTTATAGCTTTTTAAAAATATTTTTTGAATGAAGATCTACAGGTTGCACTCCTGTACTGTAAAACAATGAGCTTTTATTATTATTATTTTTTTCCATTACATTGCCTAATTTCTCTATATTTTCTCTTGTTTTATCTGGTCCATTCAGAATTGCATTTATCCTTATTGTTTTTTTTGAGACCGGTCATTTACTTTCGTCAATTAATGTACATTACTGGAGGGGGAAAAAAACCCCATACAAATTAAAATACAATCCTCGGCATATTCAGAGAGATAAAATGTTCCACTCCCTCCACGTTTCACTTTACAGCCTGCCATAAATGGAATTTCCATTCACAACTGCAACTCACTGTATAATGTTCATAAATAATTAAAACTACGTGATTTAGGAAAAACTGGTTCGGAATATATTTCTGTTAATATAGAGTAGATGTGGCAGAGAAGATGCCTAGAGCTGCATATTGGGAGGATACTTTTTTTTCCTCTCCAAAAAAAAAAAAAAAGAAAGAAAGAAAAGAAAAAGAAAAACTCAACCAGAATTTAGACTCTATTTATTATTTAATATTCTGGATATTTTGACTGCATAGACAGCATAACTCAGTCTAATTTTTTTGGGAAGACTTCCATCACTTTGTCCTCTTTCTTTCTTTCTTTCTTCTTTCTTTCTTTTTTTTCTTTCTTTATCTTTTCGTTTTCTCTTTTCTTTCTTTCTGTTCTTTCTTTCTTTCTGTAGATTTTCAGCTCAATATTTATTCATATTTTTATTTTCTTTTTGTATCCTATGCATTCAGAATGTATTTATCCTTACTGCTTTTGAGACCAGTCATTTACTTTCATCTGTGATCTGCATGATAGAATAGAATATAATTCTTATTGGCCAGGTGGTGATTGGACATACAAGGAATTATTTGTCTTTGGTCCATGTGCTCCTCAGTGTGGCATAAAAGAAAAAAAAATACATTATCAAGAATCACAAGGTACAACTCTTAATTCTAGCCATAGGGTACAAATAAGCAATCAAATCATACTAGGAAACAATCATATAAATCGTAAGGATACAAGCAAGAAAAATTAACAGTCCTGCAGTCATAAGTAGGAGGAGATGGGTGATAGGAAAGATGAGAAAACTAATATATAGTAATGGAGCCTTAGTGAATAGTTTGACAGTGTTGAGGGAATTATTTGTTTAGCAGAGTGATGTATTTGGGGGGGGGGGGGAACTGTCCTTGTGTCTAGTTGTTCTGGTGTGCAATGCTCTATAGTGTCATTTTGAGGATAGGAGTTGAAACAATCTATGTCCAGGATGCGAGGGGTCTGTAAATATTTTCACAGCCCCCTTTTTGACTCATGCAGTGTACAGGTCCTCAATGGAAGGCCAGTTAGTAATAATTGTTTTTTTTTTCCTGCAGTTAGCTGGGGGCGGGGGAGAGAACCCTACAAAATATTAAATTATGAACCTCAGCATACTCAGACAAATGAAGTGTGCCAGGGCATCCAAATCTCACTTGTGTAGTGTGCCATAAATGGAAACTCCATTCACAACTGTAACTCACTGTATGATGTTCATAAATAATTAAAGCTACGTGATTTAAGAAGAACGGGCTAGGAATATACTTCTAACTGTTAATATAGAGCAGATGTGGCGCAGATGCCTAGGGCTGAGTATTTATTATATATAAATTTAAAAAAAAGAAAGAAAAATTGGGACAGCATTAAGACTGTAAGCTTGGTATTCTAGAAATTCTGATTGCCCATACTCCTATTTGCAGTCTAACTTGCAGAAACACTTGGTTCTAATGCTTTCTTAGGCTATAAAATTATCTATAACTCAATGGTCACTGTTGTAAGTCAAAGATTACTTGCAGAAAAATACAAAAAAAATCTTATTTGCTTGCAAAAAGCTGCCCTAAACATCAATCATTAGATTTCCCCAGTGGGAATACCCACTGAAGATCAATGTCAGTCTCACAGCCATCATGGAAACTTAAAGCATTCTGTCTGAATACCTCCCTTTTCATCAGCAATACCTGCAGCTTGGAGTTACAAATCAGGCAGGGTGCCAGAGCACCTTGAGGAATCAAAATAGTTGAAATGCAAAGATAACTATCAGTAGCCAAGGCTACTTCTGCTGATCACCGGCTACCAGCAGTTTGGTAGATGAATCTCACCAGGCTCAAGATTGATTCAGCCTTCCATCCTTCCAAGGTCGGTAAAATGGGGACCCAGATTGTTGAGGGCAATGTGCTGACTCTGTAAACCGCTTAGAGAGGGCTGTAAAGCACTGTAAAGTGATATATAAGTCTAAGTGCTATTGCTAGGACAGGAATTGGTAGAACAAGAAGCAGTGGTGGAAACTAGTCAAGGAGAGAAGCAACTTAGAACTAAGGAGAAATTCCCTAACAGAACAATTAATCAGTGGAACAACTTGCCTTCAGAAGTCGTGAATGCTCCAACACTGGAAGTTTTTAAGAAGAGATTGGACAACCATTTGTCTGAAGTGGTGCAGGGTTTCCTGCCTAAGCAGGGGGTTGGACTAGAAGACCTCCAAAGTCCCTTCCAACTCCTATTCTATTCTATTCTACTCTGCTGTTGCTATTCTGAACCATGGTATTTGTTTTCCTCACAAAAAAGCCACTTCATTTGTTATTTAATTTCCCAAGCTAGCATGGATACCTGTTACACAAAGAAGGTTAGTGTCTTTCTTGTGTATAAACAAAACCATTTATTGATGTTTATAATTAATTTCAACTGGCAGCATATCATCACTGCAGCCATGTACGGGACTTACAGTATATGTAATTAATATAATTTAGTTCTATGCTTATTAGAACAAGAACTATACATATGAGACTCCTGTGAAATGGAAGAAGACATGCTCAAGATTTGAATTAGTAGATGTTTCTGCAAGACCATGAATGCTAAAGTGTAAGTGATGCTAATGTTTGTTCAATATTTTTCTCCCCATTCTCAACAAACGTGTTCATGATACACCATTTACACACACACACACACACACACACACCTGAATGAAGAATTAAAACATAAGTCAGAGGTTTGCAAACATTTGCAATTTCTGATTCTAAGGAGCAAAAAAAACCAGATACGAAATGTGATTACTGTAAATCATATAATGAAGGTTTTGGCAATAAGAAATTTCTAAGACGATATGCATTCCAATCTTTCAAACATCCTTAGGGAATAAAAACTTCTAGGGAAAAAAAAACATTACCCAATATTGCACGGAAGACGCTTAGAAAGCAAACGATGCTACCAGAAGCAATATTTTTTTTTAAAAAACTGTTTGGTTTGGACACCGTGAGAAAGAAATAGAAGGATGGCAAACAGTTGAAATATCAGTCTTTGCTATTCTTCACAAATAAATATGCATGAACCATTTAGATCTAGCGTTGACATAATTATGCAGAGAAAGTGTGTTAGTCAGACTCTACTTCTGAGTTAAAAAAAAAGGAATTTTAATTTCTGCTAAAATTAATGTCAGATATGTTGAATCGTAAAATGGGGGAGGCAGCTTTGTTGGAGTAGATTATTCCTTATTCTTGTTTTTGGAAAGTTGAAATGCTTCAAAGATTACTGCAGAATAAAGAGAGAGAGAGGGAGGGAGGGAGGGAGGGAGGGAGACAAGGCAGCTTGGCGTTCCTATATATTTCCGTTTTTATTTTCAAAATCTCTTAACACATCATTGAGTATTGTATTCCTTTCCAGCAGCTTTCTATTTCATATTTTAATAAGTGAAGCTTGGGAAATAGTTCCTTCTTTAGATTAATTTTAAGTACTTCCATGGCACAATATCTGTACTTCTCAATTACAGTATTTCCATATCCCATTAGTTCTACATCTGAAGCCCAGGTCGTATTTTTTTCCCCAGCTCACTTAAAAATCAGTAATCTAATTTTAAGAGGAAACAACTTCAAAAACGGATATGGTACAAATAAGTGTTGTAAGTCCATTAAAATAAGTGTTCCATGATTTTCCACTAGACATTAGTTGATAAAACTCAGCAGGAAGGCTAATATGATCATGCTCACAGGTGACTTGTGTGTGTCAAGAGATTTCACCTACTTGTTCCTTGTCCAGAGACAACTGTTGGGAACTAACTACTGTTCCGCTCCCCAAACACAACAAACCCTCGTACGTGAGCTCAAAAAATTCCTTTATTAGAAGCGCCGGCATCCCTGGCAAAAAATTTCTCTCGCAAGCTAACAAGTCCGTCTGTCAAGAAGATAAATAATTGTCTTCTACATCTATTCATCTCCTCCCCTTGCCTTATTATCCCCACAGTTAGGGTGGGGCTTAGCAAACAGCAGTGGCTCTTCCTTCCCTAGAATCGGCCCATAGATTTCCACTGTTCTCCTCTCCTCTGCCTTCTGTGCATCCGTATGTCAGGCACTGGATCCAGCTATTCCTCCTCTTCCTCATCAGCCACCTCCAGACCTGGGGGCTGTTGTCTCGCCATCTGAGGGATGACAAACAGCCCAGGCTCCGTCTCTGTCTCTCTCTCTCTCTGCCAGTTCCATTCCCACTTCCCCCTCGGAGCTCCCAGGTTGCCCTGATACTGACTCCCCAGCCATCGCCTCCTCCTCAGTTTCCCAGGAAATAAATGAATAGATGCCTATGCGAATTGATAAATAATTTGATATAAAGTCTACAACGGCACCACTCCTTCGGGGCCCTATTTCTGAGTTGCTGGTCTTAATTTGACCTCTAGGGCTGATCTTATGTCCTCAAACTGGCCCTCCTGTCCAAAGTAGAGCTAATAAGATTTAATATATCAGTTGATGATAAGACTTTTAGACTTCAGGTTTCATATCGCTGACTATTATGCTGATTAATGCTAAGCTTCTAGAGTGGGAATATCATTTTTAGTTAACTGATTGAGACTTCTTTGAGTCAATAACAGAAGGATTTGTAAGCTAGAATAAATTGTTGCCTTCCTTTGTGTTCCCAGGGACTTCTATTTCTGTAAGCTGCAATGATTCTTAACGTCCAACAATATATTTTTTTTCCTTTGAATCCTGGTTACCTCTTATTTATATTTTATATTGTTGCTGAAAAAAAGATTGCTGGAAAAGGACTATTTCTCCTCCAGGGTTGGCAGAATCAACAGCCTGCACTAATCCCACCATCGGTGACCAAAGTTCTGCCAGATGAGGATGGCTTTTTCATAATTAGGTTGTGCCAGAAAGGAAGCGAGTCCCTTTTTGTCTCGCTCCTGTAAATTAGATGAGAAAATCAATAATGTGAATCTTACATTATGAAATAACAAGCATGGATAAGAGAAGTGGCTCCTTTACAGAGAAAAGAAATAAACTGATATATTTCACAGTGAAATGACATATACATAGTACACACCAAAATATCTATATTAGAACTTTTTTTAAAAAAAAATCATAAGCAGTCTAATTTTCTAGCCCGAATATAGTAGTCGTGAGTAAAATAAAAGTATATTATCATCTAAAATTAGTCTTATGGGCTGCATTATCCCTTACATAAAACATTATTCTTTATGTGTTGAGGATTCCTTAATTGCCTGCTTATTTACTTAATACTGATTGTGATGTTTGTTAATGAATATCCTACATAATCAGTTAACTTTACAGATGGCTAAGGGATGTGTCACTTTTATCATCATTCAGAGCGTGCTTCCTCGTGATTAAAATATTGCTTTTAATAAACATATTCTGATATCTCTCTTACAATAAAGATCCTTTAAATGTAAGTAGGTTCATTGCTAAGCAATGCCTATTTCTTTTTAAAGACAGGGCAGGGCAATGGTTGAAAATAATTCAAATAATTATTGATAAATATTTGGATAGTATTTGTTGAGTAACACTGAATTTGTATAAATTGATTGTATGGAGTTTTTCTTTTGAAGTTTGAACTAATTTCTCTTTTGCTACTAGAAATTTTGTAGGTAAATTGAAATACAAAATTGGTTTCAGTTCAGACATCCAATTATTGTGCATATTCCATAAGGCATAAATATCACTGTCCAGTTATACCAGGGGTCAGCAACCTGCAGCTCAAGGAGCTGCATGTGGCTCTTTCATTCCTCTGCTGCGGCTCCTGATTGCCACTCAGCTCCACAGTTGATTGGGCTTTTGATTAGAACAAGTTGAGGAAAAAGGACACTATGCTAGGAGGAAACTCTATGGTGGGGGAACCGGACTTCCAGTCGGCTCCAGAATTGAACGGGGGTCTTCCGGTTAGGACCTTTGTGGCCCTTTGAGTGTTTAAGGTTGCCGACCCCTGAGTTAAACAAATATTTTGATGTTTATACATATGCCTCAATGCTGGAAATATGATTTATTTTAATGTCAAAATTAAACAATATTTAAATTGGAAAAATGTAGAAATGGTTCAATCTATTTTTACTAATCTGGGGTTGGTAGATAAAAATGGATAACAAAGAAGTGGATTTTATTATAACAGTATTATAAACACAAGATAGAAGGGGAAATATGTTTTCCTAAAAAGAAAGTAAGCTAAACATGTATATAAAATTGCTGCACCATGCATTTTACCTATTAGAAGCGACCACATTATGCGTAGAATAAAATTTGTTCAACCTTTGTACAGGATGCCCTCCAAGTCCAACAGTTGAACTTTATGACCTCTTGTTATTCTTGCTAAAGACCAGTTATCTGGCCAGTTATATTCACCAATCCTATTCACAAATCCTTCTGTCCTATGTAGACTTAGCCTCCTCCCATATATGTTCAGTAATTAAGGTTTGATTTCTTGGGGTTGAACAGACAAAAGATCTGTCTTGACACAATCAAAAACCTTTTGAAAAATGATAGCAGACCATGGAGGTTCAGTAAAATGGTGGTGTATTGTAATAATATAATCATACAAATTTTGCAACTTAAAGACTTAAGTATGTAATCACAGCATTTCAATGGTGACGTCCTTGAGGCTAACTGCTGATGGCATTGTTTATGTACTTTCTTCTAAAGGGCTGGGAACAGATTAGGGCTAAGCCCGTTAAAAGTTTGTGTGAACTGAAATAATTTTGCTGTGACCCTAGTTTCTTCTTTACCATTATACTTCATTACAATTGTTGAGCTCTGCAGCAGTCATGTTGCAAGTATTAACCTAGTTGACACAACATATACAGTATTGGGAATTTGCCAAGCTGGCCATCAATCAGTTGCTCACTATTAGCTTTTTATGTTTCTGATTTTTTTGTTTATTTCTTTCTTTGCCAAAGGGTGGTAGTATTTCAACAAAGAACATAAAATCTTTCATGAATTCAAAGATTTCTTTTACTGTACATATGTACTGTAAGTACTAAAACATGTCCATTTTTTTCTTTTCGTTTAATCAACATTTTCAGACTTCTAAAATGTCCCAAGGGAAGCTGCCTAAACTAAAATTTGATGCTCATTCCCCCCTTTTTTAATATACGATCATTTCTTAGATACTACCTTATTTTTTTTTCTCAACCATCATTTACATTTATTTTATAATCCCCAATGTCTGTCAACCGTTCATTAATTCTTGATCTTATATCAAGAGAAATTAATCAGCTGGACTTCCAAGTGAATTTAAAAGCAGGGAGTGGCCACATTAAAACGTTTCAACAGCATTTTAATGTCAAAGCACACAGTTTGTGTATAACCAAGCTTGAGAAATATATCCAATACATATACATCAGGACTGAAATCCACCAGGTTCTGACAAGTTCTGGAGAACTGGTAGCATAAATTTTGAATAGTTTGGAGTACCAGTAGCGGAAATTTTAAGAAGTTCAGGGAACCGGCAAATGCCACCTCTGGCTGGCCCCAGAGTGGGGTGGGAATGGATATTTTGCAGTATCCTTCCCCTGGAGTGGGGAGGGAATGGAGATTTTACAGTGTCCTTCCCCTGGAGTGGGAGGGAATGGAGATTTTGCAGTATCCTTCCCCTGGAGTGGGGTGGAAATGGAGATTTTGCAGTATCCTTCCCCTGCCATGCCCACCAAGCCACGCCCACCAAGCCACACTACACCCATCAAGCCACGCCCACAGAACTGGTAGTAAAAACATTTGAATTTCACCACAGATATACATCCAATATATGTTTTCTTTACTTTATTTTTTTTTTAAATTGGAACCATTTCTATTTTCTGTGTTCAACTTCTTTTCAAATCCCAGGAAGTTATATTATACACACACACACACACACACACACACACACACACACACACTACAAATGGTGCAAATTCACCAAAGCAAAGCAAATTTAATTTAAGCAGTGGAGTTATTGATTTATATCAGTATTCTGGTATTCTTTTTTTTTGGGGGGGGGACGTCTCTATGCATGTGTGTATGAGAGAGAGTGAGAATAAGTATATAATTTTAATCTGTGCTGTGTTACCATAAAGCAAACTTCAGAAGTTCTGTTCATTGCTCCTAATTAAAATCAGATAAATTAATTGATTGGCAATCAGTATGGATTTACCCCATAGTTGTGATGGCTCCATACTTTTTGATCTCTCTCTTTCTCTCTCTCCTTCTCTCCCTCTCTCCCCCTCCTCCCTCCCTCCCTCCCTCCCTCCCTCCCTCTCTCTCTCTCTCTCTCTCTCTCTCTCTCTCTGTACATGTTTGTGTGTTTGTGTAGAAAGAAAGAGAGAGATAGGCAGAGAGTTTCTGCCCCTCCTTTTTATTTTCTGCTATTTCTTTCGGGTGAACTGCTATTCACTCATCCAACAAGGTTTGCTCCAAAGATATGGCTTGTTGTTTTATAGCTTTTTCAATAAATACTTTTATTAGATTTTTTTTTTGTTACGTTTCAGTTTTCATGTTCTCTGAAGGAAAATCAATTAAAACAACAAATGAGCAGGAAATATGTTTTATTTCCTCTTCACATTTTTCTAATCTAGTTGGAACAGGCCAAGCTCTAGATATAGCTCTTTCTACTCCCATCCTGTCACATGAGGGTATCTTCTAATAAAGCAAATTGGATTATAAACAAAGCTCAGCAAAAAAGAAAAGAAAAGAAAAAGCTTTTTTCCTATATACCCTGTATAACGGTGGTCTCCTTGGAGAGTAAATCAAATCTACAGAGGGGAGGCAGAAACTGGTTTCAGAATCTGGAACCAGTCCTGGGTTGTCTCCATAACTCAGAATGAAGTGAGGGCAGAACCTTTGCATAATTAAAAGAAGTGAAATCATATTTAATTTGAGTTATGCTTGGACATATTTTTGCAATGCTAACATTTTCCATTGGAAGGAGTTGGTATGTGGCTGTATCTAATGAGTAAAAGTCCCTCTCCAATTTCCATATTTATTTCATCCCCCTTTTTCATAATGTAAACTGATAATGCTGGAGAAGACTCCTGCGAGTCCCTTGGACTGCAAGGCCATCCAACCGGTCGGTCCTAAAGGAGATCAACCCTGACTGCTCTTTAGAAGGTGAGATCCTGAAGATGAAACTCAAACACTTTGGCCACCTAATGAGAAGGAAGGACTCACTGGAGAAGAGCCTCATGCTGGGAAAGATGGAGGGCAAAAGAAGAAGGGGACGACAGAGAATGAAATGGCTGGATGGAGTCACTGAAGCAGTAGGCATGAGCTTAAATGGACTCCAGACGATGGTAGAGGACAGGAAGGCCTGGAGGAACGTTGTCCATGGGGTCACGATGGGTCAGACACGACTTCACAACTAACAACAACAAGAAAACTGCTACCATTATATAAACTACTAATATACCAGGAATAGTATTCCTCTGATGGAAGTCCATGAATCTAAGCTGCATGTTCAGAGGTGTGTGTGTGTGCGTGCGTGCGTGTGTGTGTGTGTGTGTGTGTTTGTGTGTAGGGGAGGGTGTTTTGCCTTCTAGCTTATCAACTATTCTGCTAAGGTGTAGAAAAAGGACTTTGCCCTCAGGGTACCATCAAGAGCTGCTCTTACCCTGAGTAATTTACTCTTTTCACAATCCCCTTGGTCTAAACTTAATTGTTTTATGTAAGGAAAAATCCCTCTTAACTGTACTGGTGTCAGGTGTGAAGGGTCAGGACCGTATCTGAAGTTGCAATTAAAAAAAAAAAATTCTCAAGCTTATATACACAAGCATCTAGTAAGATCCAATACTAAATTGGTGCCAGGTAACGATCAACGGAATTCAAAAGGGGTTGGACTTTTAGATGTTTGTGGCCACTTAATGATTCTAGGTTCATGATACACTTAACTCCATTCTTCAGCTCTGCCTGCTCTTCTCCTACAATGGGTCTCTCATTTAGGAATTGAGTTTTTTCAGGCCAGTAATGAGGGCTTTTTTTTGTTAAATAAATTTGTTCTTGCTTCTAAAGAACTATTCCTCCCAAACTGATGTTTGCCTTTGCTTTTTGACCAATAAAGTTCAGGGATTCAAAACAAGGGAAAACAAGTGATTTTTCTTGTGAAATATCAACCATGTGCGATCAAAATATGTCAGAGTGCGTGACTACTATTTTGAGACAACATAGGAGCAAAATACGGTACAGAGAGGTTTTGCCTTTCAAACAGTGGTTTATATACAACACACACACACACACACACACACACACACACACACACACATATATATATATATATATAAGATTTTTACAACCCCTGGTAAGCCCCAATTATGGGAGGAAGCTAACTGCTTCCATCATCTGTCAATCGGCTCATCACAAGAGTCCATCACGACAGAAACCCAATATTTTTACTGTTGCCTTTGTTATATTTGTGTTTTTTTTATTTGTGCTGATAAATAAATAAAGGGAGACTAGTATAGATCTATTTCAAGCTATTTAGCTCTCATCAGCTAGCCATACCCTTACTGGGATTTGAACCTGGGCTATATTACATACTAGGCAGATATCTTAGCCATTAGGCCACAGGCTCTTATCCGTTATCAGCGAAGCCAGGGTGAAAGGTATCTATTAGATTTTTACAACCCCTGGTAAGCCCCAATTATGGGAGGAAGCTAACTGCTTCCATCATCTGTCAATCAGCTCGTCACAAGAGTCCATCACAACAGAAACCCAATATTTTTATATTATATGTTATATTTGTGTTTTTTATTTGTGCTGATAAATAAATAAAGGGAGACTAGTATAGATCTATTTCAAGCTATTTAGCTCTCATCAGCTAGCCATACCCTTACTGGGATTTGAACCTGGGCTATATTACATACTAGGCAGATAAATAAATAAGCACATATATATATATGTACACATACATACATATACATACACACATACATACATACATACATACATACATACATACATGTGTTAGACAAATACCAGGCAAGCAAAGAATCTTCAACTCTACACGGTGAACCGCAATGGAGATAGATCATGAGGAGAGAGAGATGCCCTCACATGGCCTCCCTTATACATATACAGCTTCTTAAAGTGACAGTAACCCTGTTGACTCATCCTCATGTCATCATCTCAGTTTACAGCCATACAGCAGCTGGTCAGCTATTAAATCCGTCATTTACTCTGACAAAATATTTTCTTTCATTTGTACTATGAGTCCAGTAACTTCCATTTTTTGCAAAATTGACTTATATGAATCTCAAAAGACAAATCGGTATAAATTAACCCGTAAGGAGTGAAATCTGGTGAAACAAAAAAACAGCAGTTCTCATGCTAAAAGGAACTCCTATTTCAACCAAGACCAGGAAATGAAAAACAACATTTCCATTGACTCTGAAACACAGGAAAGAAAGAAAGAAAGAAAGAAAGAAAGAAAGAAAGATAGATAGATAGATAGATAGATAGATAGATAGATATTGAACCTTATCTCAAGAACTATATATAATTTTTGTCCTATGTGTCCTACAGCAAATAGAACTTTTTACGTTTCTATGGCTTCACTGTTGGTTGCGGTGAAGAACTAAGCTTGATATTTATGAACCTTCAGCCAACCATGTAAGGATGGTATCTGGAGAGCTAAGGTTTTTACAACATGGGAAAGCTGACATAACCTTTACACCAATTAATGCTTTCAATTCACTGCCTGCATATTAGACTGTCCACTAAATGGAGTAAGATTTCTCACCATGGACTTTAAGGACATTCCCCCCTCCCCCCAATCAAGTTATACTTCGTTTGGTTCATACCACATTTGATTTATTGCGCTACCAAAATTTCAAATTAATTCACAAAGGGGATTTCGCACTACATGGGCTGAAATGCAAAGACCTTGCAATTATTCTGAGTGTCACTTTTGCTTGCTTAATGAAGGTTTGGACTGGGTTGTATGTTTAATTAATTCTAACAAACTGTAAGTGAGGTTTTTATCCTTCAACAGAAAGCTAATCCCAACTCTGTCTTCTGGCAATACTTCCTATTGTTCTTCCCTGGTCTGAAATTTAATGTGCTGCTGAATTCTTCTCCAAACTTAGCATTGCAAATATTGTGGACAAATCATTGCTGATTACATTATGTTTGCTTTATTTAAAGGAAGTTTGTTAGAGTTAGAATGCCTCATAAGTCTAGATTAAAATTGCATTAGCACCACAATTCTAAGGAGTAACCAACTAATCAAGCACACTATTTTGATCTGATTAAGAATATGTTTGCATTAGCATCTCACCAAAAGAATCTTTATAAAACAAACTTTCACAGACAATGTGTTAAATACATCTTAAAGCAAGTTTCTGTATGAACAACCTCTGGAAAATTATCCTTTAAAGGTAAAGGTCTCCCTCTCACATATGTGCTAGTCGTTCCCGACTCTAGGGGGTGGTGTTCATCTCCGTTTCAAAGCCAAAGAGCCAGTGCTGTCCAAAGATGTCTCTGTGATCATGTGGCCAGCATGACTTAATGCCGAAGGCGCACGGAATCCTGTTACCTTCCCACCAAAGGTGGTTCCTCTTTTTCTATTTGCATTTTTATGTGCTTTAGAACTGCTAGGTTGGTAGAAGCTGGGACAAGTAATGGGAGCTCACTCCGTTACATGGCACTAGGGATTCGAACCGCCAAACTGCCGACCTTTCTGATCGACAAGCTCAGCGTCTTAGCCACTGAGCCACCTTGTTCATCAATTATCCTTTACTTGGTGACAAAAGGCTGTATATTCTGATAAGACTCAACAATATTCCTTAGAGTCCTTGTCCAGGTCCTAGCCTGGTAGGGATTCTAGAACACAGAACATAAAATAATAGAATTGGAAGGGGTCTTCTAGTCCAACCTGTTACTCAAGCAGGAGACACTATACCGTTCAGTGGTGGGTTTCAAAAAATGTTTGAACCTACTCTGTGGGTGTGGCCTCCTTTGTGGGAGTGGCTTGCCGCCCATGTGACCAGATGGGAGTGACTTGCCGCCCATGTGACCGGATATGAAGATGCCGACGACACTTGTCAGAACCACCTTAAATTACCTCACACACAGCACTGGCATGCATAAGAATATGATGTAAACTTGTTTTTTAAAAGGCATCTTTGGTTTGCGTTAAAACAACTTCAACACACGCAATGTTCTGATTGCACCACAAACGCAGTAGTCATCCTTACCTTTCACAGAGGCACTGAGTTTTATAAATATGAGCATGATAGTGTAGAATAATCATATCCAAGGACCAGTGGTGGGTTTCAAAAAAAATTGGAACCTCTTCTGTAGGTGTGGCCTGCTTTCTGGGTCCACTGGTGGAACCTCTTCTAACCGGTTCGGTAGATTTGACGAACCGGTTCTACCGAATAGGTGCGAACTGGTAGGAACCTACCTGAACCGGGAGGCTCTCGCAACAGTCACTCGAGCCCTTGTGATCTCTAGGCTGGAATACTGCAATGTGCTCTACATGGGGCTGCCCTTGAGGTGCATCCGGCGACTGCAGTTAGTTCAGAATGTGGCCGCGCGAGTGATAGTGGGCGCACCGCGGTTCGCCCACATAACACCCATCCTCCGCAAGCTGCACTGGCTACCTGTTGATCTCCGGGTGCGCTTCAGGGTGTTGTTGACCACCTTTAAAGCCCTTCATGGTAGTGGATCTGAGTACTTGAGAGACCGCCTTCTGCCGATTACCTCCCTCCGACCGATAAGATCGCACAGACTGGGCCTCCTCCGAATCCCATCCGCCAGTCAATGTCGACTGGCGACTACACGGAGGAGAGCCTTTTCTGTTGCAGCTCCGACCCTGTGGAACGACCTCCCCGTTGAGATACGCACCCTCACCACCGTCCAGGCCTTCCGCACAGCCCTCAAGACCTGGCTATCCCAACAGGCCTGGGGATAAGCTTCTCATTTGCCCCACCCGAGTGTTGAGTGTTGAATGCAAGTTGTGTTTTTATTAATTTACTTTGTTCACATACTGTTTATTTTGAATTGCACCCCCTCCCTAATGATTGTAAGCCGCCCTGAGTCCCCTCAGGGAAAAGGGCGGCCTATAAATCCTAATAAAGAAAGAAAGAAAGAAAGAAAGAAAGAACCCATCTCTGATACCGTTTCAGAAAAATGATAGCCCAGTCTCTTTTTGGAAGTCTCCAGTGATGGAGCAACCAACATTTCTGAAAGCAAGCTATTCCATTGGTTGATTGCTCTCACTATTGTAAAATTTATCCTTAGTTCTAGGTTGATTTAGAAGATCTTAAAATAGATCTTCAAAAGATCAAAGTATGGTTGGTTTTTCTTCTGCATTAAATGTTTGTACTTTAAACTCCTCTCTTAAAAAAGAGAGGAACCTACCAGAACAGATCTTTTGGGTTCTTCTCAGAGGTAAGGTTGCAGTAATTTAAATCTAACTAGCTCATTGGTGATAATTTGAAAGATTATGATTTGCATTGGACTTAGGTTCCTATAAAGCAGTTGTGTTGAAGCTGACTGTTTCTATCAACACCTAACCAACAGACCAAAGAAACTCTCAATTAAATTATCTCCTTTGCACATCCTTTTTAAAAAGTTGTCTAAGTTAAAATCAATATTCCTGTCGCTTTCCCTTTTCTTGTCTTCGCCTTTGCTTAAATCCAGGATACAGTCACTTTAAAGATTCCTAGAATACTAATAATTATTTTTTCCGCTTCATAGTTTTATTGTGGCCTTCTACATCGCACCATTTTGATCACTTCTGGGCAAAGAAAAGCTGTGCTTATTGCATGTATTCAATCCATTTGGTATTCTCCTTAACAAAACAGTATTCTGTTCAACGGTTTCCAAGCTCAAATTAACGTTCAGAGCAATCAACTCTCGCTGAGAACCTGCTAGATGTCCAAAAAAAAAAAAATTGGAATAGGTTTCTGGATCCATGTCTTTCATTTCCAAATGGATTTCACAGAAAGTGTGTTTCATACAACCACTAGTAAAATTCATACAGGATACGTCTACATGGACAATCCCATTGATTTTCTGCAATTAGGCCCAATTGAAAAAAAGCTGTAAAGTAAGACAAAGGAAAGGCACCAAAAGGTTCAGCACAATTCAATTCAATTATCTATCTCAGCTTAAGGAAGGAGAAAGCAAGGCCAAAACCATTAATATACTTTTAAAATGTTTCAAAAACTGATTAGCCTTCTTTTTCAAAGTTGATCTTCTTATATACCTCTGAACATATAGGTAAGTAAGATCTTTATTACGGTCAGAGACCAGCAATATACATTTGTCTTTACACTATATTAAAAATACTAACATTAAAATATAATTAAAAGTATTTACATTAAAAGTGGATAATAACATTATGGTCCAAAGATTGTTAAAGGTATGTCCAGATAATTGGTACAAGATGGTACTATACTGTAGCCATTTTTTTTCTTATGGACATTGCAGCAGCACAGAACTTTGCCACTGCATACGTGGTAACCGGGTTAGTGTCCTGGAGGAGAAAGCCTAGATAAAAATTATCTGCCCTCCCTGGCAATCTCTCTAATAAGGGGAGAATATATGCAGACCTACAAGCTCTGTATAGCTCGCATAGTAATAGTATATGTGAATTATCTTCCACTTCTCCTTTACCACATATACAAACCTGTTCTGCTATAGGAGTTCTCTTATACCTGCCCTGGAGGAATGCTGAAGGAAGAATGTTAAATCTGGCTCGGAAGAAAGCTATTCTCTGTTTTGGAGAGATCAGGTCATTTAGATATCTTGCCAATTCCCACACACCCTGTTTGATTCTGTCCCTACTGTGGAAAGGCAACCTATTTAGTTCTTCTCCTCTGAACATATAAATAAAGCATAATGTGGCGCTGCAGTGATTAGAATGCAGTACTGATCTATCATCTTTCTGTCAATACCATATGTCTGTCTGTCCACCCACCCACCCATCCATCCATCCATCCATCCATCCATCCATCCATCCATCCATCCATCCATCATCTCTTAAAAGCCACGATGGGGCAGTGGTTAGAATGCAGTACTGCAGGCTGCCAGCAGTTCCCCAGTTCAATTCTCACTAGCTCAAGGTTGATTCAGCCTTTCATCCTTCCAAAGTTGGTAAAATGAGGACCCAGATTGTTGGGGGAAAATATGCTGACTCTGTAAACCGCTTAAGAGTGGGGCTGAAAACACTGTGAAGCAGAATGTAAATCTAAATGCTATTGCTATTGTTTACTGGCAAAGATATTAGTCTTATTAATGTTGAAGGGCTTAATTTGTACGCATTCCTAAGGTGCTGAAGGCTTCTCCATTGAGACTAAAAAGAATTTGTATTCTCTGAGTTAATAAAAGAGAGTTTTTTTATAGGAGTTTACACATTATGCTTAACATTCTGACCTTCCATTGAAGTAAATGTCTGTTGAAAATTAACTGAAACCAAAGCTCTGGATTATGGAATGGAAACTTTCAAAAGATTCCTTAAGATGTCAGAATGCAGGATTTGCTCTCCGGCCACCAACAGTTATGACACTAACTAGCACTGGCAGAAGCAAAGTTAACCTTGGCCCTGTCACATTCCAAGTTCATTCCATTAAAAGCAATGCACGTTGTAAGAATTTTTGGTGTTAAAAAAAAAAAACACACACACAGGACGTTATGGCGTCAAGGGATTTGAAGCTGCCATTCGGTTTTCTGTCTGTCTCTCTCTTTTTCTCGGCACTTGGAAGAGCACTTAACAGCTTTGTGATGCTGCTGGAATGCTCCTGGGTACATTGGTGCTGGCAGAGGACATTGTGACCTAGAGCCAATTATCCCTGTGGCCAGATACTGAAGGAGGAATATGTGAGCTTTCCTGGCTTTCAAATTGTTTTCGCTTGGACTGCAATGATCATAATGAAGGAAACTTCTTTAGATAGAATGTTAGGGTTTGAAGGGGCCCTGGAGGTCTTCTAGTTCAACCCCCTGCTCAAAGAGGAGATCCCATACCATTCTGGACAAATAGATGTCTCGAATTAATATGTGTCCCAGGATAATTTTGCAGGATACCATCTGGGTCAGCCACTGGGACCACAGCTTGTCTTCCGAGCTTTTGGAAACGTTCTGGAGCCCATCTTCAGGGAACTTCTCTCTAGCAGAGTGTGTGCTTTCAGCTTTTCAGATAGTATGGACACCCCAATCAATATCTAAAAATCCACATACAACAGGCACCATATAAATACCACACACAGAACAGCCCAAAGCACGTTCTGTGCTAGAAAGAAATTCCCTGAAGAACGGCCTCCGGTACGAGTCTGAAAGACTCGGAAGACAAAAACTCTGGGACCGACCCAGATTAGATCTTGCAAATAGCTGTCCATTCTTTTCTTTAAAAACCTCCAGTGATGGAGCACCCACAGCTTCTGGAGGCAAGCCGTTCCACTGGTTAATGGTTCTCGCAGTAGGAAATTTCTCCTTAATTCTAGGTGTGATTTCTCTTTGATTAATCTTCCACTGATTACCTGTCCTGCCCTCAGGTTCTTTGGAGACTACGTTGACCCCTCCTCCTCAAAGAGACTGCTATCATGTCCCCTTCTCTTCATTAGACTAGACATACCTAGTTCCCTCAACTAGTTGTTCATCTTATGGTTTAGCCTCCAGGTCCCTTATCATCTTCGTTGCTCTTCTCTGAACTCTTTCTAGGATCTCTATCTCTTTCTTGAGGTTCACTATTACCAATAAGCAACTATTACTAATTCGATATGGGCAATATTGGAATATCCCTCCATTAAAGAAAAGTCAGTGTAATCAACTAAGTACTAGTAATCATATTATTGTGTTTTTCAACCCCTGGATCCATAAGTCTTACAAGACAGAAGGGCAGTTCCTTCTCTTCCGTGTATACCTGAGATGCTTTGAGAAACATACTGCTGACCTCACCAAAAATCCATTTCAGTATCTAATGGAAACAAGATCCATTCAAGTGCTTCTTATAAGGCGTTTTTGCGCTGCTGTGAAAATAGGTATACAGAAAACTACTGAGATGTGTATAATGCATCCAGAAGCTTACAGCAAGTCGCTTGGAACTAATCTATTTTTGCATGCATTGGCAAGAAAATGAGGGAGTTATTTCTAAGTCTGGCAATCACTGATCTGGGTTATGTGTATGCGTGTAATGTTACACATATTTTCCTGTTGCTGCACACTTATTCTAATCAGCTGATCGACGAGTCAAAGCTAGGGATTCTCACCCGGAGCTAATCTTTCTGAGAACATACTAAAGCTTAAATTGGAGTGGAACATGGAGGGCAGTTGTGTGTTCCTGGAATAATAACCGTGTTCAGCTTTATAAAGATATTTCCAAATTTCATGCGGAATACAGACAGATCTCTGGGAACAATTGGGTAATCTAACCTGAGCCTTTCTCAGTTCAGCATTCAGATAGTACGGGCATAGATCTTGATGACTATTGGCTATATAGACTGGCTGTCTAAATAAACTCACCACTTCTCCATTAGTTTAGTTTACTTTATTGTCATTGCACATGGTACAACAAAATTAATTGCTCAGTCATCTAGGTCATAGTTGTCCCAAAAGTGCTTTCTTTAAGAGGCAACTGAGCTATTTTTTTCTTTTGAAGACTTTTCGCTTCTCATCCAAGAAGCTTCTTCAACGCTGAAGAAACAAGAGAATTTCACAGAATGGCTTTGGGCCAGTCCACTCTCTCCTTTATAAAGTGAAAATTGGAGAAAAGAGGAAAAATCTTATTAAAAAAAAAGGCAGGGTGTAAGTCTAATAAATCAGGCAAATGAGTAGTAAATGTTGAGTTTTTCACAAATGCGTAGCTAGCAACATAAAAGGATCTCTTTATTCGAAGCATGGATTGAAAAGTGTGTTCTGTGCCCCACATTATTATCCATTCATCTGTTTGTTTGCTTGTTTTAATCTGGAAGAGTCTTTGCTCACATCTAATTTATAGCTGAAGACACATGCTCTATTATTTGTTTTTCCAGTAGATGGGCATAGCGAAGGAATCGTAGGTAAGTGACAAGGCTCTCCAGCCACCCTGTAACACTGTCAGTGGGCAGATACTAATTATTGTTCCTTGCACCAGCCACCTTCCGATGTCTTCTTGCATATTCAGTATCGTTTAAATATTGCAAACCACTGAATTGCAAATGTTAGCCCAGCCATGAATAAAAAATGTTGCTATTTTATTCTAAAAATAATAATTATAGATAGGCTGCCTTTGTTGTATTTTTTTTTAAAATCCATTTTACATGAGAGTTATGGGCTGTTGCAAAGTTGCCGCTGTTTGAAGGGAGGGCCAACACAAATGTTTTAATTGCAAATACAAGAGAAGAGGTGTTGCAAGTGATAGTGAAAAGATAGTGACTTGTTTTTGACAAGGGCGACCAGCAATGGGTGGCTACCTCCGGCTTCTGTTGTAGAGTGGTGGATGGGTTTAGATGAACCGATCCAAAGCTTGCTCTCTTCCATAGCAAAGATTGATGTTCTGCATGAAATCATTGTACTCTCCATCAAACAGGATGTCCAAATCCATAGAACAACCAACATATGGAATTTAAGATACCAGCTGTTGAAAGCAATTTGGTGTCCAGTTCAGACAAAAACATATATTATATCCATTTATTCATTATTATTTTTCCATTCAGTTATGTCCGAATTCAGTGGTGGGATTCAACTTTTTTTTTTACTACAGGTTCCGTGGGCGTGGCTTGGTGGGTGTGGTAGGGGAAGGATACTGCAAAATCCCCATTCTCTCCCCACCCCACTAACCTGCTTTCCAGCTCCATTCTCCTGTGCAGGGCAACAAAAGAAGACCCAGATGGTCAGCTGGGACTCAGGAGGCAGCACATAGATCAGGGGTGGGGCCAGCCAGTGGTGGTATTTGCCAGTTCTCCAAACTACTCAAAATTTCTGCTATCGGTTTGCAAGAACCAGACAGAACTGGCTGAATACCACCTCTGTGTCTGATGCTTGATGACTTTATAGTGCTCTCCATGCTATCCTGTCAATCACAGCTTCTTTCAATGGTTGGATGTTCATCTTTATATCTTTGATGGTATCAAGCCAGCAAGTTCTTTGCTTGGCCTTCTTCTTGATCCACGAGCCATTCCTGAATTTTCCAATGAATTTGCAAGCAGGGTGTCAACGTTCCAGAAAACCCAACGCCAGTGAAAAACTCGGAGACAGGCATTTTCTCAAAGCTCACATTTATTAGAGTAGGTATACAGGCACATCTGGAAAAACCTGAATCGGAGATTTCCGGGCTTTCGCTCAGCAAGTCAAAAGTCTCAACCCATCCCTTGCACCCATCAGTCCATCACCTCGTCCAATCAGAATTGTCCCAACTCGCAACCTTACTTCAACCATCCTCTTCCAGGTGCAGGAATACCATGACCTTGACTAAAAAGAAGGCTATTATGTCTAACTACATTCCCTCTGCTAAATCCCCCCTCCCAATTCCCCAAGCACAAGAATGTGGCAGCATGGAAGCTTTTGGTGTTAATGTAGCTTCCAAAGCTGACACATGGCATGACCAAAGTAAATCAGATGTAGCCTTGTGATTTTGGCTTCTACTGATGTCTCTGGCACCTCCCTGTTGGTTGTTCTGATCCATGGCGTACTCAATAATTTATTATTATGTACATTTATTATATATACCATTTATTTAAATGCCATCTTCAATGAAATGTTGCAAGGCATATCTGAAGCTCAAAAGCTTTGGAATATTCCCATCCAGCAGCATCTTTTTTTTTTTTTTTAACCATTATTATTATTACTATCCTTGCAAGCCTTGTGATGGAATTACTATTGACTGCTGTCAGGACACTAGTAGATAGGAGGTGAAGTGCCTCCTTGCATGCTTCCTTGTGTTTTGTCAGATCCGTTGCTTTCAGCCGAAGTGTGAAGTGAAAGCTGATGTCAGAAAATACCTTAAGCACATGCTGGTGCCAGTCTCTTGTGACTTCCATATATAGGGGGGTGGGGGACCATATTGCGTTGTAAAATGGCACAAGCACATTTATTGCTGGCCAAGCAGAGCAAACATATCATAACAGGGAGAAACAGGAAGGAAGGGAAGAATCCTGCTGTCAGAACTTATTCCTTTAAGGAGAAATGAATCCTTAGAAAAGCAAAGCAAAGAAAAATATAGTTAGCATGATGGCATCTTGCTTTCTTAAAACTCAAAGCCCTTGTTTTATTTTCGTGCTCCCTGATTTAAAACAAAATCAAGGTTTTTATTATTTTAATGGGTAATATTTCAGAGGTGGCGTTCAGCAGGTTCTGACCATTTCTGGAGAACCGGTAGTGGAAATTTTGAGTACTCCGGAGAACCGGTAAATGCCACCTCTGGCTGGCCCTGTCCCCATCTATTCTCTGCCTCCTGAGTCCCAGCTGATCGGGAGGGAATGGGGATTTTGAAGTAATCTTCGCCAGGAGTAGGGTGGGAGTGAAGATTTTACAGTATTCTTCCCTTGCCACGCCCACCAAGCCATGGCAGGGCCTGGAGTGGAGAGGGAATGGAGAATTTACAGTATCCTTCCCCTGCCATGCCCACCAAGCCACGTCCACAGAGCTGATAGTAATTTTTTTTTGAATCCCTCTCTCTTTCACCACCACCACCACCACCACCACCTCCTCCTCCTCCTCCTCCTCCTCCTCCTCCTCCTCCTCCTCCTCCTCCTCCTCCTCCTCCTCCTCCTCCTCCTCCTTCTTCTCCTCCTTCCCCCCAGATAATAGTGAAGCAGGGAGATGATCTTGAGTCAAACAGGCAAGAACCATGATGTGAGCAGATAGCATCTCATTCCTTTCCATGAGTGCATTCCTAAACCCAACCTTTCTGTTCAGATTACCCATTAAAAACACAGCTTCCCGATGAAGCCACAACATTTCCCAGGAAAACATCTTCTGATGGGGAACGGTTCTTTTCCCCCTCAAATTCACATATTCTGCTTTAGTTAATTCATCACATCAGCTACCCCCTCGCTCTGTGTAAATCTTACCAGACTGCCACTTTCTGACAGTCTAATTAAGACTTAATAGAGAGCATATTTCAGTTTAAACAGAAAAGGAATTTCAATGCCGCATGATATAGAAACTACAATAATACAAAGGGCTCTCAAACCTTGTCCTGTCTCCAAGCTCCATTATAGAAATGATTTTTTGCTCCCCCTCTCATCTGTTGTTGGATGTTTTTTTTATTATTATTTTTTCCTCTTTCCCGTGGAGTATTTTCGGTTGTCCCATTGGTTTTAAACAAATCAGCAATTCATGTTTTCAATGTTTCGCTAGTCAAAATAATTAAGCAGATCAGGCTTGGGAGTACAGGGAGAAAAATAATGGGGTCATTGAAGCACCTAAGCTCGAAAGGGAACCTAAACTCATTCAGATATCACATCTAATAATTGCTGTGAACCCGTATACACAACCCCACGGAGAAAATTCACACTCAAGTTTCAGTAGAACAATTTTAAGACAGGGCTCCACATTATTTCGGTCTGCCCTCATATCAAAAAAGAGGTAGGTATGTTTCTCCCATCTGTTTTTCCTAGGGTGGTGTGTATTTGATGTTTGTTCTTAGCTACTCCAACATTAGTAAAACATTGTACCTCTTACCGTAATAATGTGGCTTGCTTTTTAACCTGCATCTACAATGGAAAGCATGGTGGCTCAGTGGTTAAGACAGTGAGCTTGTTGATCAGAAAGATCAGCAGGGGGGGGGGTTCGAATCCCTAGCGCCACATAACGGAGTGAGCTCCCGTTACTTGTCCCAGCTTCTGCCAACCTAGCAGTTCAAAAGCATGTAGAAATGCAAGTAGAAAAATAGAACTAGAGAAAATAGAAATAGAACTTTCCCTTTGGTGGGAAAGTAACGCGTTCCATGTGCCTTTGACATCTAGTCATGCCTGCCACATGACCAAGGAGATGTCTTCGGTCAGAGCTGGTTTTTGGGCTTTGAAATGGAGATGAGCGCCCCCCCCTCTAGTTTTGGGAACAACTAGCAGATATGTGGGGGGGGGGGGAACTTTACCTTTACCTTACAGTGGAAAAGAAGATATATTAATAGCACTATGCTCTATGCAGATGTTTGATTTTATGGAGTGGTATTTCTGAATTTTGTCCCTGTGTCACAGATGGATTGCCCAAAACAATAGATATGGAACATGTCAAAAGGTAAAATGCAAATGCCTAGTTTGGTATTTCTTACAGATTTTTGCCTGAATGCTGTCTGGGAAAACAAATGTCATAAGGGTTTAAAGGATTTGCTTATAAATGCCACTTATCAGTGGGGAAAACTGAGACTTATAAGTGTCTATGGAGATTGTCAGTCATCCAGGTCATGCTTGTCCCAACGGTGTTTTTTTCAAGAGCCAACTGGACTTTCTGATTTTTCTTTGAATATGTTTTGCTTCTCATCCAATATGACATCATCTATCTCCAGTCTACAACACAGTCCTTTCAAGAGGTCCAATAAGGCTCCACACCCATTTGCACAACTCCGGTGACCATGAGGACAGAGATTAATCTCCAGGTAGCCTTAACATCTCGCTAAAAGAATGCAAAGGACCAAAGGATAAATCGTTCCATTCCCCACCATCCAGTCAGAGCTGAAAAAGCTTCTTGGATGAGAAGTGAAATGTCTTCAAAGAAAAACCAGAAAGTCCAGTTGACTCTTGAAAAAGCAGCTTTGGGATAGATCTATAAGACACTTTGGGGTTTGTTGAGTAGATCGTCAAGAGAATAAGTTGAGAATAGAAATAACTTAGCAATATTGAAAAAAAATGTCTCTTGATAGTTGCCCACTAAACTTCATTTGGTGGTGGTGGGGGAATCCTAGAATGACCTCTGAAAATGAGGGTAGAGTTTAGATGAGTAAATACGGAAAGAGGAGCCAGTTGGTGTAACTTTCTCCCAAGCCATTTCCCTCTCTTAAAAACTGACTCTAAAGCAGATGTCAATGAAGATGCTCTTAAAATGCCAGTCCGCGTTTGAATCTCTCATACTGCTCAACGTGGATATAGCAGAATGCTTTTGCTCTGACTTCAGATTTAGGTACAAGAACATAGCTCAGCCATCAACCCTGATCCTACAGAGAAAATGTTATGTCATAACGAGACTATAAAAAGAAATGCTTTTTGGGGCTGTTGAAATAGAAATAATACCAATGACATGATTGAATTCTAACTCCACGTTCTTCTCACTGCATCCCAACAGAGGGGAATATACGTATGGCTCAGCTTGTATTGTCAAAGAGGCCAATTTTCCTGGGTGATTTAAAAGTCCAATTACTTTGGAGGGAAGGAAGGAAAAGATTGATTTGTCTTGTAACCCTTGAGGCAAGCATATGGTAGTGTTTTTGGAATGATTCTAATTTGGGCTCCAGTTATAGAAATGGAAGAACTCTCAGCCATTTAGAAGATGTCCCAAGTAATGGCATTTCTGAATTGATTTTTCCAATATTAAGTAGCTTTTTTTTTAAAGAGAAAATTCAAAGTTTTCCCCCTCTTTTGTTCTTTAAACAAAACAAAGTTGGATAAGATCTTAGTTTCCAAAAGACAAGTTGTCTATATTTTTTAAAAAAAAAGGATTATTCAGTATAAATAATGCAGTGCTATTTATGGTTTCGTTGTCACTTAATTTGTATATTTTCTGTGTAAACCACACTCATAGCAATTCATAATAAAGTATAAAATCTAGTGTTTATTAATAACACATACTGTTAAGACTTTCTTATCTGTAACACAGTATAAAACCTAATGTTTATTAATAACACATACTGCTAACATAGTCTTATCCGTGAAGACCAATTACTACTAAAGATAGTAGTAAAGATAGAAGATAGTTCTTCTTCTTCTTCTTCTTCTTCTTCTTCTTCTTCTACTTCTTCTCTTCCTCCTCCTCCTCCTCCTCCTCCTCCTCCTCCTCCTCCTCCTCTTCCTCCTCCTCTTTTTTCCCCGCTGACATATAGAGTGATTATTGCAGGGAGGGTGGATTCCTTCTCTATTTTGCTGCCCAGATCTTGCAACACTTTGGATATCCTTTCACAATGTTGGTTGGTTGATTGATTGATTGACTGATTGATTGATTGTTTTTTCTGTGAAGCCCTGATGTAGTCTTTTTATTTCTATTGGCTTTGTGGTTGATTTGTAAGAAATGCTATTCTAGTTCAATAATTCTATTGCAAACTGCCTTAACCACACTTCGGTTAGAAAGCCTGAAGGGGAAAAATTATCCAAATAAATAAATGTTTATAATGAACTCAACATCTGAGCCAAGGCATGATACATTGACTTATTTGCATTTGTAGGCCCCTGAGTTCTACAATCATGAAATGAAAAGTCCATTAACCATACATAACTTTTCCAACAAGTTTATAGATCCAGGCATATCGTAGCTGAATCGCTTCAACCTACCAGACCAACAACTTCCCTAAGTTTGACCTTATAGAATACAGCACCCCATAGATTATCACCTAGCCTCGTGCTGCGAGGTAGTGTCACTTGATCTTTCTCTGAGTTCTCATTACAAAGAAAAGTAATCCCAATAAATGTCATCTTAAGTCAATTCTGAAAGGTCACACTCAGATTTATTTTTCTGTGCATTTTTAGGAGGCCTTATTCAAACTATATCACTTTTAAAAAGAGTTGGGTTTTAAAAGTTTAATTAGCCAAAAGAAAGGATTCTACTGTTTTGGGTATCAGAAGGCAGATTCATTAAAAATCCCTTCCTAGTCTCAGGGTCTGTTAGGAATTTAATAAATCAGCAAGATACCATTGGGGCTACTGTTGTATTGATCTGCAAGTTGAGAGGGGATAATAAGAAAACTGGTTCCTAGACTTAAGGAATGGAATTTCTTGCTTTGGAATTGTTGTGGCCTGCAGCGGCCAGCAGAGCTGGTAGCAGTTTTGGACAGTGGGGAGGTTGGGGAGAAACATGGGCCAGTCCTGGAGTCTGGAGAAAGCTCTGACGAGGGCTCTGCATCAGAGGCAGAGAGGGGGCCAGCGCCATCTGACAGTTATCAGCTGCCTTCAGAGTCAAACATCAATGAGGCAGTTGAACAGCTGGAGCCTGTTCCCAGTGTTCGCATGCACAGAGTTGCCAGATGAATGGAACAGCTAAGGAACAAGGGTCGACTTGGGAGTAAGGCCACAGGTGGACAGTGAATGGCCCCTCCCATAGGGAATAAAAGAGGAGCGAAAGGGGAGTGGAGTTTTCAGGAGACAATTAGTTCATTCCTGCATTCTTGCGGCATCTGAAAGATATGGGCCTGGCCACTCTCCAAGCCTGATAAAGGTTGGTAATTGCAAACTATCTTGAAAGACTGTGGGAGAGGAAAGACTTCTCTGGAGAGGAATTCACTGTAAATTAAATAAAAAAGGTTTATCAGGACGAGGACTCAGCTTCGTGCTGCTTTGTGCTGCTAGGTCAGAACAGGATATATATATTTTATCTAGGTTCACCCACAGATAGTTTTAAGACATGGCAAAGAATTTATACCTTGAGATGGACCCAGCTGACAACCCGAATCAATAATGTACTTAAGCTAGAATGAAAGGTAGATCTTGAATTAAGAAAAGGAACCTCGATGATAGCAGCAAGGCAGTGCCAGCTAGAATAGGTCTGTTCAGTTTGCTGAAGCTGTAAATTCTTTGCAAGTTCAAGAGAGCTGCCGTTGAACTCTCTGCTGTACAATTACGGTTGTTTTGAAATGTGAGTTTTTAGTACATTGGCCAAAGCCTAAACTTGGTGCTTTTCTACAATCTGAGAATTCTTAAATTCTCAGCCTAGCCCTGTGCCCAATTTATTGCAAAGCAGGTAGAAAGCTGTGAAAAAAAGGTTAGTAAATTAGGAAGAATCGCTCTGAAAAACTCTATTTTCAGGACAGCGTCTTTGTCTTTTGGAGAAGGACATAAAATTCCTATTGTTTCCTCCAGGGCAAGTTAAGTCAGTTTGAAAGGAGGATACGTTACATAATTAAAGATGGAAGAAGGCAAAAAGACAAGTGTGGAAAAAAGGCATCTGGTGAAGGAAGGGGGGGGGGGGAACCTTTTCATCTCATTATTTGCGCCAAAGAAATAGCCTTACTCTGGATAAACTGATATTCAGAGATTGACCATAAAGATTGTTAAATGACCTACTGTTTCCATTAATAATTTGGGGTAATCCATTCTCTTATTGCGCACATCTTAGCTTTTGCTCAGACTGGTCCATGACAGCCAGGGGTGGGATTCCCTTACCTCCCCTACCAGTTCACAAATGTGAGCATGTGTCTGTTCATGTGCATTGCCTTCTGCGCATGTGCAGTGCTCATGCATTGCGCCAGAATGAGCCTCCCACAGCCGCTGCTACTGGTTCGAGGAGGATCCTGGAGGATCGCGCAGGTGCTGTATGCGTCCTGCACATGCGTGGAAGCGCAGAACTCGTCAAAACCGGGTAAGGACCGCGGGCGGGCGGGCGCGCCCTTCGCCATTCCCGGAAGTTACTTACTTCCGGGTTCGACGACCAACCGGTTCACAGGGACCGCCGCGAACCGGTTGAAACCCACCCCTGGCACACCCTGAAAGAGCTTTTGCTATGGTCCTGTCTTGCACATACTTGTGACTTAGATCTAATTACCATTTAGTCCTTTCCTAAATTCAGCCTTTGCTTTGTTTCAAATCCATCGAAGCTCCTGCCTCGTTGACTTTTTCTCCTAAAAAGAAAAGGGGGACTAAGATGATTAGGGCAACCGGAGGCTAAAACATATGAGGAATGGTTGCAGGAATTCAGTTTGTCTGGTTTCCTGAAAAGAAGGGTATGAGAAGTAACACGGTAACAGTGTTCCAGTATTTGAGGGGCTGCCACCAAGAAGGTGGGCTCAACCCAGGGATCAAATTCAGCAGTTTCTGACAGGTTCTGGAGAACCGGTAACGGAAATTTTGAGTAGTTCAGAGAACCGGCAAATGCCACCTCTGGCTGTCCCCAGAGTGGGGTGGGAATGAATACTTTGTAATATCCTTCCCCCAGGAGCAGGGTGAGAATGGAGATTTTGCAGTATCCTTCCCCTGCCAGCCCACCAAGCCACGCCCACAGAACCAGTAGTAAAAAAAAAATATTGAATTTCACCACTGGCTCAACCTGTTTTCCAAAGCACCACAGGCAAGTCCAGAAACAATGGATATAAATGAATCAAGGAGAGAAATAACCTGGAATTAAGGAGAAACTTCCTAAGAGTGAGAGCAATTAACCCATGGAAGGGCTTTGCCTTCAGAAGTCGTGGTGCTCTTTCACTGGAGGCTTTCAAGAAGAAACTGGACAGCCACTTGTCTGGAATTGTCTCCTGCTTGTGCAAGAGGTTGGACTAGAAGACCTACAAGGTCTCTTCCAACTTTGTTATTCTGTTAAAAGCTGACTAGTTTTTCCTCAGGGTCCTTTCAGGATTCAGCATTCTCTTTGGATACTAACCTCAAATCCCCTGTCCAGTTTTTGCTCACTCTCACTTATTTCTCTCAACTTTTCTCTTTTCGTTGCTAACCTCAGCCTGTCTCCTGAAAGCAACTTTACGATGAGCCTCAGCAGCTGACAATTTACATAGGAAATCTCTCTGTTGCAAAGAGAGCAAAGTAATCCCTTTTCGACAGAGTAGCTATTCTTTTTTTTTCTTTTAATAATGCACTGCTTTATTTAAAATGACCTGAAATGTAGCATTTGCTTGGCAGGGACTTCCTGAGACATTGAAGGTTTTGACTTCAATTTTAAGGAGAAGCACGCTGGAGAATAAATGAAGGTGGCTTTAAATATCCACAGGGTGTGTGTGTATGTTTGTGTGTGTGTGTGTTTGTTCGTTTGTTTGTTTGTTTGTTACCTTGGACAGATGGAGACCTTTGAAAATGATGGTCTGACATCCAAGGCTTGATTATAGGATGACAGGAGCCATTCTTGCCCTGAGCGATATTTAATTTTATAATCTGTATTGTAAACTACATTGCATAAACTATGTGGTAACCGCAAGATTAATCAGGAAAGTACAAAATTGCTCTTCCTTAGAGCAATTTGGAATGTCATTGAATCAAACTTTGAGAAGTTTAATAAATAAAGGCCATTTGGCTCAATGTTCTTGTTTTTTATTTACCTCCATCATCTTTGTTCTTTTGCCTCCAAGCCAAAACAGATGATCAACAGACAGAAAGAGTGCCTGTGGGCAGTTGTCTACAGATGACATCGAGAAAGCAGACCAAATCTCTGGGCGCTAAGCTAGCTTAATGTGGAAGAAACATTTGTATTTAAACTGAGATCATGGCAACTGTGGATAAATTAATTCTGAGGGTTCATCCCATCCTTCCTGTATTACTCCTGGGAAGGAATTCTGAAGAAAAGGATGCTACCTTCCATAGCATCAGGTTATTTTATTGCAAAGTTCATCAGAGGTTCCTTGAAGGAAAATAGAATAGACAGAATAGAATCTATTCAAGTTGTTTTGTGGATATCTTGCTGGGACTCACATCCAAAGCATGGATATCAGAGGTGGGTTCCTATCAGTTTGCACCAGTTCGGTAGAACTGGTTCGTCAAATCTACTGAACCGGTTAGAAGAGGTTACACCCGAAAGCAGGCCACACCTACAGAAGAGGTTCCAAAAGTTTTGAAACCCACCATTCACACACAAACGCACACGCATACACACACACACACACACACACACACACACAAACACACACAGACAAACAGACAGACAGAGAAAGAGAAAGAAAGGAAGAAAGAAATAAATAAAAAAAGAAAAAAGAAAGAAAAAGTGAGAGAGAGATGAAAGAAAAAAAGGAAAAAGGGACAGAGAGACAAAAGGAAGGAGAGATAGAGAGAGAGAACACATGGTTGGAAAGCCACTCCCACCAGGTCACATGGCCGGCAAGCCACTCCCACAAAGGAGGCCACACCCACAGAGTAGGTTCGAAACATTTTTGAAACCCACCACTTATGGATATCCAACTCTTTTTTGGGATCAAGGGTTGTACGAAGGTTTTGTGGAATATGTTGGTAGGGGCGACAATATTTGCACAAGAATTTTGGGGATGGATGGGCATTGTTTACAAAGCCATATTCTAAAAGTTAGGAAACCTTGATTGCTTTTGAAGATTTACATACTCTACTGGGCAATGATGACAACGTACTTCACTCATATCATAGGGGCAAAACCTATTCATTATTTCTTAGAGAATATTGTTGGTTTAGATTGCAGATCATGGTCAACTGGTCTATCTTTTTTGTTTCTTGGTTGTTTAGAATCAGCAGGTATCACCACATTTCCTGCCATTCTCTTTTGATTTGTTAGTTTGTTTTACTCAAGGTTTTATTTAAAGATCCTAACAGAGTTTTTGAGCATCAAATGAAATGCACTTGAGTGTCACGTTGAGGTTAGGATTGGTTCTTTTCATTGACTCTTCAAGTCAATGTTGGCTTCCAGTGACTTTCAAGACAAGTCCCTGGCAGTTTCATTGGCAAGGTTTTTCGGAAATGGTTTGCCGTTGCCTGCTTCTTAAGGCTGAGAGAAAGGGACTGGGTGAAGGTCACCCAGCTGGCTTCATGCCTAAGGTGGATCTAGAATTCCCACTCTCCCAGTTTCCAGCCTGTTGCCTTCACCAAAGTGGCTCTCAATTGGATTGGTCATACTGGAATTGTATGTCTTCTGACCGAGGCTTCCCAAGAGCATGAAGCAAACTCCTGGTCCCGTCAAAAACCCCTTGACTGTGAATTCTGCTCATTCACATCCAGCAAAGTCTTTCAAGGGGGGATTTATAGTCACAGACCTTATCTGGCTTGGAGAGCGGCCAGGCCAAGATCTGCAAAACTTGGCAAGGAGTCTTGGAGACTCATGGGACAATTAAGCGAACTAATTCTCTCCTGCAAACTCCACTCTCCTTTCACTTTTCTTTTATTTCCCCTGGGAGGGGCCATTCATCATCGACCTGTGGCCTTACTCCCAAGTCGACCCCTGTTCTTTAGCTGTTCCCTTTGTCTTGCAACACTGTGCATGGGCATACTGGGAACAGGCTCCAGTTGTTCATCTGCCTCACTGATGTCTGACTCTGAAGGCAGCTATTAACTGGCATGTAGCTCTGGCCCCCTCTCTGCCTCCAACACAGAGCCCTCATCAGAACCTTCCCCAGACTCCAGGACTGGCCCATGTTCCTCCCCAACCTCCTCACTGTCCGAATCTGCTGCCAGCTCCGCTGGCCGCTGGCGGCCACAGTAGTATGAAATCATTTAAAAACAGAGATTGCTTGTTAGGGCATTTCAATGAACCCAGATTTACATGAACAAATAAATATTTGATACGTAAACTTTTACGGCCTCGCAATGTGCATGCCTTTAGAAACATGCTTCCTTTCTCTCTTTTTCTCTTGTTTCAAATACAGATAATCCCCCAGGAGCAGGTTTTGCAAAGCTTTTAAAGTTATTGCTTGAAAAGGCCTTTTGTTTCTTTTCACTTTTTTTTTAATGGTTTACTTAACTTGATTGGCTTTTATTTAACAATTTGATATTGTTCTATTATGGCAGTCTTTGAACTTCCTCCTCCTCCCCAGTTCAGACAAAATAAAAGTAATATTCCCCAGACACTGAATTCTGTATTCTTTAGGAAATACAAGACAGCAACTCACTTTTATTCGAGTCAGCTCACATTGCATTTTTTCCCATTTTGTCTCACCTGTATTCGTACAATATTCCATTTTTCTCCTTCCTAAAATAGAAATGAGCGAATGGACATTCTTGATCTGTTCTCCTTCCCTCTGTCTCACTTTTGATCAAGGGAGGCCAAGTTTATTTGCAATTCTTATTAATTTCTGGGGAGTTTGTGCAGATAATTCAATTAGATGGCTTCCTTTCTGCCATTACTATTTTGGCTTTTCAATCAGTTTCACAGTTTCTGTACCTATCTTTTCTTTTCTGGCTTGCAAAGTACAGATCACTGGGTATTATATTAAATTATGCCAAGGTTTTGTCTGTGTTTGCCTTATTGCAAATAATTCCCACTTCTGGGAGAAGGGAGCAGTTTTTTTCCCCCCTTTTAGGTATCTTTATATTTTCTCCCAAGCTGACTAACACAACTTTTAAAATTTGAGATTTTTTTCCTCTCCTTTTTTCTTTTCTTTCTTTTCTCCCTTCTTTCCCTCCTTCCTTCCTTTCTTTATCTTCCTTCTTTCTTTCTCTTTCTTTCTTTCTTTCACTTCCCCCTCCCTTCCTCTCTTCTTCTCTCCTCCACTCTCCCCTTTCTCTTTCTCTTTAAGGTGATGTTAACAACCCATTTTTGTCCACATTGTGTAACTTTCAAGTATAAAAAGTCCCCCAAATTCAGGGTATTTTTAAACCTGAAAAAAATATATCTGGCTTTGAAATACAGGTAGTCCTCGACTTAAGACCACAATTGAGGCCAACATTTCTGTTGCTAAGTGAAACCTTTGTTAAATGAGTTTGCCCTGTTTTACAACCTTTCATGCCATAGTTAAGTGAATCAATGTTGTTGTTACATGAATCAAACTGTTGTTAAGTGAAATCTGACTTCCCCATCGACTTAGCTTGTCAGAAGGTCGCAAAAGAGGAATCATCAGGACACTGCAACAGTCATAAATATGAGTTTGAGTTTGATCTCATGACCATGCGGGTGCTAAAGTGGTTGTAAGTGTGAAAAACTGGTTTTGTCACTTTTTTCCGTGCTATTGTAACTTTGAACACTAAGCCACTAAATAAACTGTTGCAAATTGAGGACTACTTGTTTGATCTGAGTGACTCTTCATTTCACTTGATAGATACATGAAATTAAAAGGCTGTTAGATCTTTTTGAGAAATGCCATCCGCATTCAAGATTTATGGAGTGCAGTAAAGCGTCTGTCTCTTTCAAGGAAAAAAATGATACGTTGGGATTCCTCTATTTTACAGGCTGAAAAATTCCAGCCATGAATATCTGCAAGAAACGGTACTTTTTCCAGCTAGGATTTACAAGTTAAGAACAGCTTTCCTTTCAAGTTTCTGTTGGGTTACTGTAGCCCAGTTGTATTTCGCTGTGGCAAGATCAACGGCAGTGGTGGGATTTAGCCGGTTTGCACCTATTCGGGAGAACCGGTTGTTAACTTTCTAAGCAGTTTGGAGGACCGGTTGTTAGAAGAAATCTCCTTTTGTTTTTTTTTTCCACTTTGCAGGGCTAATCCTGTAAGGAAGGCAGGAAGGAAACATTCTGGTGTTGTTTCTCTCCTGATCTTTATTGCCCTGCTTACAGAAACTGCCTCTCCAGTTAACCCTTATTGCATTGTAACAGCTAAGACGAAGCATCCATCAACCTGAGTGACGTTGAGTTGGCCATGGTCACATGACCACCGAGCCACGCCTACCCAGCTGGTCATTAGGGCAGAGAACCAGTTGTTAAATTATTTGAATCCCACCACTGATCAACGGTCATGCTTGACAACACTTAGACATGAATGGTAGCATTTACATTGCACATTGGATGCGGTGCAGATTAAGTACAGAATAAGTGAAACCTGGCTCAAAAACTGTAACTATGAGAGGGACCTTGGAGTCCTAGCGGACTATCACTTAAACAAGAGCCAGCAAAGTGCAGCAGCCGCTGAAAAAGCTAATGCAGTCTTTGTTTGTATAAACAGAGGCATAGAATCGAAACCACGTGAAGTATTAGTACCCCTTTATAAAGCCCTAGTAAGACCACCTGGAATACTGCATCCACTTTTGGTCACCCCGTTAGATATTGAGACTTTGGAAAAAGTGCAACGAAGAACAACTAAGACGATTAAAGGCCTGGAGACTAAGACTAAGACGTATGAAGAACAGTTGCAGGATTTGGGTACGGCCAGTGCAGAGGAAAGAAGGACCAGGGGTGACATGATAGCAGTATTTGAAGGGCTGCCATAAAGAAGAAGAGATCAACTTATTTTTCAAAACACCAGAAGGTTTTGGGTGCTTTACCAGTGGAGGATCTTAAGAAGAGACTGGACAATCACTTGTCTGAAGTGATACAGAGTCTCCTGCTTGAGCAAGAGGTTGGACTAGAAGACCTCCAAGGTCCCTTCCAGCTCCATTCTACTCTAAAAGATATCATTTCATTTCTACATTGGCACCTTTTATTAAAGACTCAACATGAGCTCTGAGTGAGCTTTACAACTAGAAAGAAGATCTTCATTTCATTTTCCGCATAGAATCATTTTTTTTTACTGGGTTTTTTTAAAAGCTTCTATTATATTACAAGGAGGGACCAGCAGACAGAGATATTTTAAATTTATTCCTAATTACAAAAGTGGCAGATTTACTGGCCCCATCTGTCTGTGCCCCTGGAAGTTTCAGCTAAAATTATTAAAGGCAGAAAAATGACTAAATTACTACTTCTTAACACTTCTCAACATGCCCATCCTTAACATATTTTTTTTTAAAGATAGCTGGTGAATTATCTTGTTAAAAAAACTGCATGATATCTACCTGAACCATCTCAAACATGAGTTAGAGAATTTCAGGCGGAAGCATGGGAAAAGATAATGAGGTCAATCGTAAATCATGTTAAGGTCACACATAAGACATGCTACAGGTGGAACACAGGTGAAAAACATAAGAACTAAAACAGTGACCTGCTAGATCACACTCCTTACCAATCTGATCCAGCAATGTGTTCTTGGAGGGATCAGCCAAATGCACAAGGATGCTCAGTGGCAGCTTCCAGTTTCACAATAGCAATAGCACTTAGACTTATATACTGCTTTATAGTGCTTTACAGCCCTCTCTAAGTGGTTTACAGGGTCAGTATATTGCCCCCCAACAATCTGGGTCCTCATTTTACCGACCTCGGAAGGATGGAAGGCTGAGTCATTGAGCCTGGTGAGATTCGAACTGCCAAATTGCAGGCAGCCTGCAGGCAGCAAAAATAGCCTGCAGTACTGCACTCTAACCACTTGGAAGGGAAGGGAAGGAAAGGAAAGAAGGAAGGAAGTACAATAGCAACAACACTTAGACTTATATACTGCTTCACAGTGCTTTACAGCCCTCTATAAGCAGTTTACAGTGTCAGTCTATTGCCCCCAAACAATCTGGGTCCTCATTTTACCGACCTCGGAAGGATGGAAGGCTGAGTCATTGAGCCTGGTGAGATTCGAACTGCCAAATTTCAGGCAGCCTGCGAGGCAGCAGACGTAGCTTGCAGTACTGCACACTAACCACTGTGCCACCATGGCTCAATGCTATCAAAGACCATAGCCATTGATCCTCCTCTTGACTTTCAATGAGAATAGGAAGCAACCTGGAACTCAGGAGAAAATTCCTAACCGTGAAGACAATTAACCAGTGGAACTGCTTACCTTCAGAAGCTGAGGGTGCTCCTTCACGGGAGGATTTTAAGAAGAGGCAGGACAGCCATTTATCTAAAATGCTATGGGGTAGAAGACCTTCAAGGTCCCTTCCAACTCTTTCATTCTGTTCTAGAAGACCTCCAACTCATTTTTCTGTTGTTCTGTTCCATTATCATAAACTGGTCCAACCTGCTTTCAAGCCATCCAGATTGGTAACCACCAGCATTTTGTGATAATCAATCCCATTGTTTAATTGTCTGCATCTTATTCATACATGTGAATTATGGGAATAGGTGGCAAAGAGCCAGTTTGGTGTAATGGTAAAGGTATCAACTAGCAACTGGGAATCTCTGCATTCTGGTCCCGTCTTAGGCACAAAGCCAGCAGGGTTCTCTTCTTAAAAACCTCCAGTGATGGAGCTTCTGAAGGTAAGCCATTCCATTGGTTAATTGTTCCCACTGTAAGGAAATGTGTCCATAGTTTTAGGTTGGCTCTCTCTTTGATTAGTTTAGAACTGTTGACTTGTCACTTTCCCCAAGGCACCATTGAGTGCCAGCCAGTAGTGGGAATCAAGTAATTTAACAACCGGTTCTCTGCCCTAATGATTTCTTCCAATAACCAGTTCAGCACACTGCTCAGAAAGTTAACAACCGGTTCTCCTGAAGTGGTGCGAACCGGCTGAATCCCCCCACTGGTGCCAACTCACACACAGCCCTTCCCACCCACCATCGTCCTCTTCCTCCATAATCATACATTTCCGTTTCAGTATTCTCACGCCCCATAACAAGAACACAAGCTCAAGAAAGTTGAGCAGAACTTCCTTGTTTATCCCACACAATCTTTTCTTTGGCAGTGAGGCCAGGAAGAAGAAAATAGCCAAGCGATTTCTGGTCCAAGAGCTTATCAAAAGCTGTGTCCTCTGTTGCTGCCTACACACTTACCCTCTCTTTCTCTCTCTCTCTCTCTCTCTCTCTCTTTCTCTCTCTCTCTCTCTCTCTCACACACACACACACACACACACACACACACACACAGGAACCAAGTATATAAGTTGTGCCTTGAAGTGGAGAGTTTTATGATGACACATGTCACTCTACGCCGGTGAGCTTCCCATCTTGTTTTTTTTTCTTGTATCCGATTCCTTTTTTAGCCACTTTGATTAGATTTGGGGTTCCAGCAGATAAAATTGGATGTGCCAAGTAAGTCTGTTTGAAGCAATGTGTTCTCTATTGTGTTCTGACAGCGAGAGTTTGCTGTTCTCCCAGGATACCTAGCCTCAAGGCAACACAATCAGCAGAAATTTCAAGAGAATTTTGGTGCCCTGGAGACATTTGTTTTCCTTACACCCTCAATTTCCCCCCCAAAAATAATGTTCTTTTATGATTGAGAGGAGCAAGGCATAAGACTGCAGATTTGTGAAACATAGACCAACCACTTGTTCCGTAGACACACAAGCCCCTGACATTTATGGTGCATTTCTTTCTGCCTAAAATATTTATTTGACCATATGTGTAAGAGAAGCTGCTTCGGTACACCGCAACCAGTCAGCACCCAAGAGCTATGCTTACAGTTCAGCTTGTCTTTGTCATAGTATAGGTAAAGTGAAAGGTTCCCTTTGTACATATGTGCTAGTCGTTCCCAACTCTAGGGGGCGGTGCTCATCTCCGTTTCAAAGCCAAAGAGCCAGCGCTGTCCAAAGACGTCTCCATGATCATGTGGCCGGCATGACTAAATGCCGAAGGTGCACGGAACACTGTTACCTTCCCACCAAAGGTGGTCCCTATTTTTCTACTTGCATTTTTACCTGCTTTCGAACTGCTAGGTTTGCAGACGCTGGGACAAGTAATGGGAGCTCACTCTGTTACGCGGTGCTAGGGATTTGAACCGCCGAACTGCCGACCTTTCTGATCAACAAGCTTAGCGTCTTAGCCACTGAGCCACTGTGTGCCTAGTATATTCTGCTTTGGAGGAGAATAGTATATTCTCTTCAGTGGTGGGTTGCAGGAGGTACGCCCTGGTATGGGCGTACCAGAGCCCGCCTGGAGCACCGGGTACTATTCCGGTATGTTGCTCCAAAGGGCGCACCTGCCTACCCGTGCTCCTTACCTGTCTTTAAAGTCTTTGGCGCTTCTGTGCACAGCGCGTAGAGCGCCTGCGTGACACTACACTGAGCAGCTGGAACATCGCAGAGGCTTGCGGAAGCATCACTGGACAGTACAATGCATGTGTGCGCTGCACGCATCCATGTGGACGATGGCGGGCCCGTTCCAACTGTACCAGTTGGAACGGGATCCGGAACCCACCACTGATTCTCTTCCAAAGCAGCCTAAGAAATGTTTATCACACCTTGAAGTCCAAATGCCTGCTTTTTTTTCTTGAAAGCAGTTAACTTATGACAAAGTAAATGACAGGCATTAACAGGATTCATTTCTTCCTGAATCTGATTCAGGAAGAAAACACGATCAACCCTTTTACCCATGTTCAGTTGGATAAACCCCCGGTTTCAATTCAAACTCCTGCATTTTCTTGGAGATTTCTTTGACTGCATTTTCTTTAGAAGAGACATGTTTATAAGCCCCTAGAAAATCTTGACGTAGAAACTTCTATCATAGAATTCACACAAAGGAAGGTTTCCCTCTATTTCTACCTTAATGTTTAAAATGATTAAATGTGTTGTGACACAGGTTTGAGGGGTAAGGAGAAAATATGGGCAATGACGTCTCCCAGCCCTTTGATCTTTAAAAAAACAGATCTAATGTCTTTCTTTCTTTAAAGTTTATCCTATTTGGGCAAAACGCAAAGTGGCATGCCCAAAAGAGCTTGTCTTGTGCAAAATGCAAATATAACAGGTAAGTGGAAAGGATATAAACTGGTGAGTTTATGTCCTCTCCACTTACCTCTTATATTTGCATTTTCCCTTAGTTACATATTCTGTATCGTGGGCTCCTAGAAAGGTAGAACTTTTGATGGTGCTGAACAAGTGTAGCTACAACCAGATCTTATCATTTACACTCATTGTTGAATCCCACATTCACATTTACATGATTGGCAGCTTTCCTTGCCAGCTTCTCACAAGCCAAAGTCATTGGGGAAGCCAGCAGGAAGCCACCATCCTGTGAGAGTCTCACTGAAGTACCCACATTCCTCATTTAATGACAGCAATCATGACTGCTTAGAATGCTGTTCTTGAGCAGCATAACCATGTGTATTTTTCAATTTAGGAACACGCCACTTAAAAATGGAGTTTTGGGTCCCAAATGGTGTTGCTAAACAAGGGGCTACCTGTACCCTTCAAACATTTGATGAAAGTGGATTCATTGATGCATGTCATGCAAATTGTTCTGACCTAGACTTCCCCAGCAGCACGAAGCCAATTCCTTGTCCTGATAAACCCCTTTTTATTTAATTTACAGTGAATTTCTCTTCAGTAAACTTTTTCCTCTCCCACAGTCCTTTCAAGATAGTTCACAATTACCTTTATCAGGCTTGGAGAGTGGCTAGGCAGATATCTCTCAGACGTCGCAATACTTGGCAGGAATGCAGGAATGAACTAACTGTCTCCTACAAACACCCCTCCCCTTTGGCTCATATTTTATTCCCTATGGGTGGGGCCATTCACCATCCACCTGTGGCCTTGCTCCCAGGTCGACCTCATTCTTTAACTGCTTCCTTTGTCTGGCAACTCTGCGCATGCGCACACTGGGAACAGGCTCCAGCTGTTCATCTGCCTCACTGATGTCTGACTCCAAAGGCAGCTGATAACTGGCATATGGCCCTGGCTCCATCTCTGTCTCCGATGCAGAACCCTCATCAGAGCCTTCCCCAGACTCCACGATTGACCTATGTTCCTCCCCAACCTCCTCACTGTCCGAATCTGCTCTCAGGTCCACTGGCTGTTGGCAGGCCGCAACACTAATTGAACTCAAATTGGAGTTGAAATGACAAATTCATCAGTCATCATCCAATGACTTTAGGAAAGTCTATTAAGCCTATCATCCATTTTGCAATATGTTCAAGGAGCTTCAGTTGTGTGTTTTGTCACTACTAATCATGAATGTAAGATGTTCTGAGACCACCAAAAAAAATGGAAAATAGTAGAGAGAAAAGGATCATGAATTCTCAGAGACTTGGTTCTGGTAGCTTAATTAAGAGTGGCGGAAGGAACTAATACTTCTGAAGCCATTTGTTGCCCAACTCCCTTTTCAATGTCAACCAGTAATTTATTTCCTCAGGAGAGGAACTGCCAAATTTATTGCCAAATTGATAAATTGTTCATTCCCCGTGTGGTCTGAAGCCAGGGGACGAAGCAAAAGTGTTACTCATTGCTTGACTGTTCCGGAGAAACAACAACTGCTAAGTAAATTTAATGAGAACGCACATTTATATCAAATATGAATAGGTTCACCTTGCCTGTATTGCAGTTATGCTTAATTCATAGCGGGATTCTTTTTTTTTAAGCTAAGGTGGGCCTTCCCTCCACGTTGATCGTGCATTGTTATAATTGCCAGGTACGGAAATTTCATCCTAAATTTTGCTCCGTGTCTTGTTTAATAAAACTCGTTGGAGGAATGTGTTGGAATAGGACTGTTTACTAATTCTAAATTGCAGATTCTATCTCCCCCCCCCCCCCCCTGTTGGCAATGTGTGTAGGGAATACTCTAAATGTCGGAATCCTTCTTGTGCGGATTGGTGAATTTCCTCCACTCGGAAAAAATAATAATAATGCCACTCTTTCTTTTCACAGAACATCTGGATAGAGAAGCTATTTTAAATAGTAATGTTTTCCGTAGCGCTTAACTGTTGCCTGCCCTATCCAAGGGGGAGAATTGGGTGGGCTTTTTCCCAATGCTTTTATCACCTGGATCGGGAAAGCAATTTTGTGTTGATTGCAATACCCCTTTAACTCCGCCAAGCTCTCACTAATATCCTAATAATTTGTTTAGATAACGCCTTTGATCCGAATCTCGGTCTGCCTGGAAAAACCTCTTAACGCTTGCAGTAACCCACGTTTTAAAAATCTTAACGCGGTTCTTTTTTTTCTTTTCCCTTTTCTATATTCCAGATAACCGGAAAGTAAATTTAGAAAGGTCCCGATCCCGTCACAATGGAACAATTGCAGCAGTATGATCTCTCCATCACCCCCATGCCAAAGAACTTCTATTTTGTTCACTTCCCATGGAGAACATGATGTAAACGGAGCAAGAAGATCAACCGTGAGCAGAAATTAAAACTTAAGTCCTGAAGGATGAAATATTTTTTACGAACCTTTCTGTATAGAAGAGACAGAAAGAAAAAAAGAAAAAAAAACCAGCTTCGTATATATTACGAAGAAAAACTTCAAGAGCTAAAAGCAGTGTTATAAAACAGCACTATTTCTTCTTCCTCCTCCTCCTCTTCTTTTTCCCTTTTAGTATTGCCGTTGTGTGGGCAACCAAGGATGCAGATACGAATGAGGGAGTTATTTGCAGCTCTCCCAAATGATGAGAATGATAATTTTTTTCCCCAGTTTTTCAATTAACAGCATCGAAAGATCAGGTCAGCGATTCAGTTTTAATTCTTATTTTGACATAAAAGGAAAAAAAAATCAGCATATTAATGAATTTAGACGAACTGATACAGTAGATAAGACCCTGTCTCTTTGGAAACACAGGGGAACAGTATCCTGTCGATTTTTCACGATTCCTATTTCAGGGTTTTGAGCAGGATGGATTCAGCTCTTTGAGTTTCAATCAAAACTTTATTACAACTCTTCAGCCTCAGTGGTAGAAAGATATTTATAGCTGCTTTAAAGCAAGATTGTAGGATTGAATCAAAGTTAGACTGCACCCTTTGCAAATTCAACTAAAGAAGGAATTTTAAATTGGGCACATATATAAACTTTACATTTCTAGTTTGAGAGAGAGAAAATCTTTTCAGACTACTTTGTTTTAATCTTTGTTTAATATTTTGGAGTTTAAAATCTATCAAGGAGTAAGGAATCAGAATTAGTTTTCTTTAGCTTAGTCACACAAACTTTACACAATCTTTGGGCTAACAAAATCCTAATGAAGAAAGAGACAGGAGGGGAAAAAAAACCTGAACACCACTCACAAGCATACAACTCTCCTATGTATTTGGACTATTTTATGATTTACAGCAATTCTCACCAATAAGTTTACAGAAGTAACTTTGAAGCACTTTGGAGGTAGCAAAGGAAGGGTGATATTACCATTTTTAAGTGTTATTTGAAACTCAGGCCAACCAGTAACAAAATTATCACACCACATCTAAGATTCCTAACTAGTTTTTATTTTTTATTTTTTCAAAACTTCTACCGTGTACATCAATTGTCTACATTAAATGCATGAATTTTCCATTTTAATTTTCTGAAGCATTTCTATGTGACATAGAACATCAATCACAAAACAAGTATAATAGATACCTATCTATATATTCTTTGCTTATTGGAACCTATTGCTCTTGCACGGAGCTACAGAGGAAATTGGCAAGTGCATAGGTCTGCCTTGTAGAGAGATTCTAGATAAATGCTATTCTTAATTTTCCTATGAGAAAAAAAAAGGTGGTGGAAATGACCTACAATACTGCCCACTTTTCTTCCAAACAACACAGGGCAAGTTGAAGAGCATCTATACCTCCTTATAGATATTGACTACTTACAGTAGACAGTTCTTGTAAGCATTCCAGCCAGAGGTGGTATTCAGCCAGTTTTGACCGGTTCGCCTGAACTGGTAGCAGAAATCGCGGGTTGGCCTGGCCCCCTACCCCGGCTCTATGCCATCCTATTTAGGCACATTTGTGAGGCACAAGCAAAGCGCATGTGTGGAAGGCCAGGCACATGCGTAGAAGGCGCATGTGTGCCGGCTTCACACATATGTTTGCGTGAAGCGGGCAGGCGGGCATGGGGCGAACCAGTAGTAACAAAATGTGTAACCCACTACTGGTTCCAGCTAAAGAAAAGGGCAACCTTGTCTGAGGAGACTTCAATCTCTTAAGTTCAAAACCTACACCTCAGTAGGTATTATTTATTATCAAGGAGAGTTGTGGAATTGTTTATGTGGAGAAAGTACCTTGAAGGCTTTACTTATATCTGGCGTAAAGTTCAAAACCTATTGCTAATTTCACAGGGAACTGATAATGATCTGTTGTTTTGTAGAAATAGGACATCAACTAAGCGAAAAGTATCCTTGGCTTATTGCTACAGGTGTTTCCGATAATCACTAATTGTTTTGACTAAAAGAGAAAGCGCTCTGAAATTATCTCTGTAAGAATTCATAAATAGGCAAACAGTCAGATTTACCTTTCTCTAGCATAGACATGGAGACTCGAAATGTTGTTTAATACATAAAGTCAAAATGATAAGGTTGACTCAGCCTTCCATCCTTCCGAGGTCAAGTAAAATGAGGACCCAGATTGTTGGGGTCCTCAATATGCTGACTGTAAACCGCTTAGAGGGGGCTGTAAAGCACTGTAAAGCGGCATATAAGTCTAAGCGCTATTGCTATTATGTGAATGGCCAAAGTGTTTTCTGACGTATGGCGTTTACAAATGATACATTGAAGCTCAAAGATGACACCAGTCATTTCCTACTAATTGAAAGCCAAATCATTCACACATTTATCAGAGCGTCTTAAACATAACCTTCTTTTACTTGATGCAGAATTTTTTCTTCTTCTGACCATTACTGATTTTGGCTATATTATTTTTTTAATTTCCTGACATTGTGCTGGTGAGCCAACAAATAGTTTGCAACTTTTAGAGATTTTAGAGAAAAAAAAAACCCTAAAATGGAACAAATGCAGAATATTATCTAAACATGTTCTGGTACTTTCTCTGCCCACTCACTCTGCTGGAATATTTGATGTAAATTTAAAAAGGCATGTACCTTAATAAAGCAAAGAGAGAAATATATATTGTAAATAGAGGATATTTGTATTTATAAAAAAAAAAAAAATCCGAGAAGTATTTTCTGAACTTCATGTTGGATTTTTGAATCTTTTGATACTTTTTATTCGCTCTAAACATTCAAGTGGTTTTTTTTAAAACAAACAAACAAACAAGAAAACAACCTTGATTTTGTTATTGATGTGATTCTTGTTTTGTCGTATGTTTACTTGGTGACCTAGGAAAATGTAGTCTAGCACTCAAAACATCTTCCAGATCTGCCTTGCCTTATTTGCTAATTTTAAGAAGGAAAAAAAAAAATCACCAAATGCATTCATTGCTTGCAAATACACACAGACGTATAAATGCATGGATGTTTGCATGTACACACACAGAACAAATATATGTATATATTTGTGTGCAGGAAAAGTTGTTTAAAAGAATAAACCAAGGGGGGAGGGAATCAGAAATTAATGGAGAAGCTTTAAAATATTCATAGCATATAGAGCTGTTTGTAAGTATTATTCTAAAACTCTGATTAGGTGTATGAAAGAAAGCTAAATTCTGTGGTTTTATACTGTTGTGCACACCATATACCGTACCACACACACTTTCATTTTCTTAAAAATAAGTAAATCAGCAGCAAGGTTTTGCTTTGCGCTACTCACTTTTCAAATAAAGCTGCCCACAGGTGTTTAGGAGACTATACACAGGAGACTATAAGCTTTGATCTTGCAGCCATCATACCCAGAATCTAAGTGATAGAAATAAAAATGTGCTAATTTTTGTAGACAGTGCTAATCAAACCACTATGAAAAAATTATAAATAAGTCACCTTAAACGGTTTCTAGATCTGTGTATGTAGATGACTGTGACTGAAGTTTACCTCTCAGTTCTGACCACTATGTACTAATTCCTTCCTCTCTTTCTCCCTCCTTTCTTCCCATCCCCTTTCCCTTTTTTCCTTCCTCCCTTCTCTTCCCTTTCCTTCCTCCCTCCCTTCCTTCTATTCCCCTTCCTTCCTTCCTTCCTTCCTTCCTTCCTTCCTTCCTCCCCCCCCTCTCTCTCACACACACTTACTCACACACATTCCTCTAATGTTGTATACCTATGCATACATGTTGTATATAGATACTATCTCAAGAATGCTGTTTTACTACACATGGAGTCTTCTTTTCTTCTTCCCCTTCTCAATTAAAAACAAACTAACACTGGGGCAACATGTTTAACTCTAATTCAGATGAAAATCTGAATTCGAATGAATCCACCCTGAATTGGGGAACATAGTTTCTCTTTGTTTCTTCGCCCACTATTATTTTATTATAGAAATGAAGATATATGTAATTAAAAGAAGCAACTCCTAAGTCATCTCTCAACAAGATGGATAGCGAACAAATTTGATAAATACAATTCAGAAATTGTCCCATCTCAATTAGTTTGACCCTGTCTCATAGCATAGCAGTCAGTGCTGGAAGTGTGTGTGTGTGTGTGTGTTTAAATGTGTATCAATATATTAAGCTCATTTTCCCATTCTACAGCTCTTCTTCCAGCGTTATTTGAAAGTTGCATTAATAATCACGAATGTTATTATAAACAGTAAAAGCCTCACTATAACACATTATATTAACATGTAAGACATGAGGTACTTGCTATGTATATTCTAACATATATAAAACTGTGTAAACAAGCAGAAATCAGGAATACTATTATTACTGTGCTCTAATACTAAAAAAAAAATGTTTTCTTTAACAATTTAGTAGTACTTCTGATACTTGATGTATGAATAAATACCACTGAAAGAATAACCACAGCAAAAGCATCTATTTGACACCAACTGTTTTCTGGGATCTGATTCTAATCTGAGCTTTGATTTCTCATTATTATTATTTTTCCAAGCAATTCTTCCACAAGCTTTTCGGAACATGTGACATTCTTCAAATTTTTATATTTGCTAGTAATAGCCACATAACTTTGCACTTTAAAAAGTTTGAAGAAAGAATTTTGAGTCTGTGTGTGTGTATGTATGTGTGTGTGTGTGTGTGTGTGTGTGTGTGTATATTTACACACATACACACATACATATACATACATATACATATATACATACATACATATATACATGCATGCATGCATACATACATACACACACATATACATATATACACACACACAAACACATATATATATATATATATATATATATATATATATATACATATACATACATGCATACATGCATACATACATACATACATACATACATACATACATACATACATACATTTTTCCACCTGCTTTAGGCAAACAGCTTTAAAAGCTGTATTTAAATTTCAATCTAGTAAAAATCAACTTCTAGGTCAGATCTACTTCAATATACATTAACCATAAAATTCTCTTTTCGCTGGTATTAAATATTTTTGATAAGAAGAGTACATTATTAATGTGCACTAAAAAGCCTAGAGTATTTCTATGTAATGCCAACATTCCTTATTTGCAAATGAAAACTTGTTTCAATTATTTTAGAGTTGGGTCAGCCACTGATCTTCTAGGCTTATTTTAAAGAAATTGCTTTTGCTTTCAAATATATTGTATATATTTAATATTTTAACACCCTTAAAGATTTTTTTTTTTGGGGGGAAGGGGGCTGGAGAGAGGTTTGTTTTTGCTTGATTAGATATATATTTGTCTAGAATGGAGAATGCCTTCTGTAATAACTAATTTTTTAAAAAAGAAAAAAATGTGAACAATTCTATTCTTTTTCAACTGTCAACTGCTGGTGATCCACGTTAAGAATATAACAATGCTCTTATGGAAGACATTAAAATCAGTCTGCTTTATTTCAGATTGCCTTGAGTTCCTGATATTTTTTCTGTGTGATAAGATATCAAAGGTCGCCATTTGATTTCAACAATTGGTGACACCAAAATGAATGCTTTTGAAGGAAGGGAGCCATTTGAGAACACAATGAAAAACTTGGGCCAGTTTTCCACCAACAGAACCGCTTTGAGAGGAGAGCTTATCCTGAAAAAAATGAGGATTGAGAAATAAAAGAGTGCTTTGCCAATCAGATGATCAAAAGTCAAAACTCAAGTCCACGTTTGAGACCCGCTGCTGCCATAAGATAGGCTGAGCTCCTGTCACACAGGGCCAGCAGTTCGAAAGCAGGCAACCGCGAGTAGATAAATGGGTACCACTTTGGGGGGGGGGACTTCATGGGGACATGAAATGAGCTCCAGACTCGATGCACCCCCTCCCCCTCCGGGGCAATGGTTATGTTACCGGCAAATCCTTTCACCACATGGAAGCATTAGTATAGGAGACAACATCACACGGTGTAACAAAAATAGATTCTAGGTTCCAACACAAATAAGGGGCTTTAGAGATAGAGAGAACTAATCAATTTGAGGCTCCTTTTTAAGGTTTACAGAGTGGTTTTCTAAATTCTTAATCTGGAGAATTCCCAAAAGCACTCTCACATCTCTTTGATTCTAGGAAGTTTTCCCATTGTGTAAAAAATGTAGCAGGGCAGAAGAGCAAATAAAACAGTACAACAAAGATTTGTTCCCTGCCGTAGATTGTCATAAGGAAAGAAACTCTTCAAATAAAAACAGGGGGGGGGGGAATAATAATCTTTCTCGTCATGTCAATGCAAGTTATTTAGCTGTGGATCTGGCAGGTGAAACAGATAACTTTGTTTGAATTAAAATTCAAGGATTGGAAACCATAACATTTCAATGGAATTCCTGATAGTGAGAACAATTAATCAATGGGTTGACTCGCCTCCAGAGGTTATGGGTGCTACAACACTGTAGGTTTTTAAGAAGGGACTGGACAGCCACTTGTCTGAAATGGTATAGAGGGGTTGGATTAGAAGACCTCCAAGGTGCCTTTCAATTATATTATTATCAGAGTTTGTTGCCGAAAAATCAAATCCAGAAAGCACACACAGATAACTGGTTCAGCTGGATTCATTAACTTCTTTATATACATAATAACAGAGGAATAAATGTACAATACCAATAGTAGATTCTTTCAACGTGGTGGAAGTTACAAGCAGAACATAAGCAGGAGAGAACAGATAGTTACATTTCAGAGTTCAGTGCAGACAGTAGTTTCAGTTTTGATTCTCAGCACAGACTCAGATCTTTTTAAGCTTCCATTTGCTGGCTTAGTTGCTATGCCTATTTATTGGCTGAATAAGCATGTTACCATGTCTCTCCCACTCATGAATACTCTTACAATTATTCTGCTAATTCTGTTATTATTCCTAGGATAAACAATTCTTGTTAGCTGCATTTTAATAATATGGTGGAGGGGAAGGAAAATTTAGCTGTAGTTGTCATGTTATTGTTAAAACAATTAGATACAGCTCACCTAATAATAACCTTGTTAGGTGAGCCGTATCTATTCTCCATTCTTCCTATTATTCAGGCTAAGCTTTATATAAGGTAATAACAGTAGGGACATGTTGGTCTGAAGCTATCCAACAACATAGTCAACTGGCAATCTGAGATGCCAGTTGCCAATCTTAAGATGCTAAACCCAAAAAGGACAAACCCTGGATTAGAGCATTAGTGTACCGTTGATGCAGGTCATTGCAAAAAACAAACTCACCAAGATCAAGGCCTTTACGATGTGTTGTTTTCATTCACTGAACAGCTGTGGAATCTGACAGCATTTTTGCCAGGAGACCCGAAAGACAGTTTATGTGAAATCTTTCAATTTGGCTGATGTGCCTGCAGTCAACTGCCTGTATTGGACATCCGTGTAAAAGCGGAGATCAATTCTGTTGACAGTTGGTTAGGATGCTGGTGGAGCGCCTGATGGCAAGCGATTTCAAAAGCTCGACTTTCCTATTGCATTCTTTTGATCTCTCTCCTGAACCAAAGAACTGTCACTGAAGATGGTGTTGCCAAGGTAGATGAAATCCCAAGCAATGGTGTTTTTTTTTTTCCAGCTCTCAAGCAGTCCATACAAGGACAATCCAATTCATCGGCGGTTGATAAAACCCAACTAAAAGACGATAACGACGATCTCTTAGGCTGCTGCACTTTTGAACGTCAGTCATTAAATCGGTGCATGCTACACGTTTTTAGGCTTAGTAGAAGGGTTGTTTGACAAACCAGCTGCCCCTTTGCTCATGAAATAATTGAGGATTGAGTTGTGGATTAGATGAGACAGTTGATGAAGAAAGAAACATTTCAGAACAAGGGTAAAAACGCATGATCAACAGAGATACCAATAAACTCAGCTACATTCGGATGATCAATTGCTTGCTTGCTTTCCCATTCAAAGCATGATTGTTTCTTCTTGCTGTGAAGTTTTGGTTTAAAGTACTAAAATCTGTATAGATAGTTTGAAGTTTGAAGTTTTGTTTTATTTATATGCCGCCCTATTCTCTGCAGGGACTCAGGGTGGAGAACAACTCAAATGGGGAAGGGAACATACAAAATCAAGACAGGTATTTAAAAAATAACCAACAGCCATACCTGTCGAGAGGGGAAGGGAGCTCATCAACCCCAGGCCTGCCGACACAGCCAGGTTTTAACGGCTTTTCGGAAGGCCCGGAGAGAGGTGAGGGTCCGAATCTCCGCGGGGAGTTTGTTCCAAAGGGCCGGAGCTGCAACAGAGAAGGCCTTCCCCCGGGTCGTAGCCAGATGGCATTGGCTGGTAGACGGGACCCGGAGGAGGCCGACCCTGTGCGATCTAATGGGTCTTTGGGAGGTAATTGGCAGTAGGCGGTCTCTCAAGTACCCAGGTCCAATACCATGAAGGGCTTTATAAGTGATAACTAGCACCTTGAAGCATATCCGGAGACCGATTGGGAGCCAGTGCAGCTCGCGGAGGATAGGTGTAACGTGGGTGTATCGAGGTACACCCACAATCACTCGCGCGGCTGCATTCTGGACAAGTTGAAGTCTCCGAATGCTCTTCAAGGGCTACCCCATGTAGAGCGCATTGCAATAGTCCAGTCTTGAGGTCACGAGGGCGTGAGTGACTGTTGTGAGTGCCTCCCTGCGTTCAGGTAGGAACGCAACTGGTGCACCAGGCGAACCTGGGAATAGATAGATAAGATTTAGATTTATATTTGATATATGAGAATTGAGAACTCACTGTTCCATGTCAGAGCTAAAATTAGAAGAAAAGGAGCACAAATGTAAGATAATCCCTTCACCTCTGGTACATAAAATTCTCTAAAGACTTCTACTCGTAATCATAGTGGCACAGTGGTTAGAATGCAGTATTGCAGGGTAATTCTGCCCACAGTCTGGAGTTCATTCCTAACACGGCTCAAGGTTGACTCAGAATTTCTTTTATGACAATGAATTTAGCTGTGGTGGCGCAGTGCCGACTGCCTGCTGCCTGCAGTTCAACAGTTCTCTTCTCACTGGCTCAAGGTCTTCCAACTTTACGTAGCAGAACGGGTTTGTATATGTGGTAAAGGAGAAGTGGAAGATAATTCACATGTTCTTTTACACTGTGAGCTATACAGAGCTTGTAGGTCTGCACATATTCTCCCCTTATTAGAGAGATTGCCAGGGAGGGCAGACCAATTTTATCTAGGCTTTCTCTTCCAGGACACTAACCCGGTTACCACATATGCAGTGGCAAAGTTCTGTGCTGCTGCAATGTCCATAAGAAAAGAATTGGCTACAGAAGTATAGTACCATCTTGTACCAATTATCTGGAAATACCTCTAACAATCTTTGGACCATTATGTTATTATCCACTTTTAATGTCAATACTTTTTAATTATATTTTAATGTTAGTATTTTTAATATAGTGTAAAAAACTAATGTGTATTGCTGGTCTTTGACCGTAATAAAGATTTTACTTACTTACTTCCAACTTTACGAGGTCGGTAAAATGAGGACCCAGATTGTTGGGGGCAATTTGCTGATTCTGTAAACCATTTAGGGAAGGCTGTAAAGCCCTGTAAAGTGGTACATAAGTCTAAATGCTATTGCTATTGCTCCCTCATTCAGTGATTTTGAGGTTCTGAATATATCTCCTATTGAACACCCAAAGGTTTTTAAGGTAAAGGTAAGATAAAGGTTCCACTCGCAGATATGTGCCAGTCGTTCCCAACTGTAGGGGGAGGTGCTCATCTCTGTTTCAAAGCCAAAGAGCCAGAGCTGTCCAAAGACATCTCCATGGTCATGTGTTCAGCATGACTAAATGCCAAAGGCGCACAGAACGCTGTTACCTTCCCACCAAAGGTGGTTCCTATTTTTCTACTTGCATTTTTACCTGCTTTCGAACTGCTAGGTTGGCAGAAGCCGGGACAAGTCACGGGAGCTCACTCCATTACGTGACCCTAGGGATTTGAACCGCTGAACTGCTGACCTTTCTGATTAAAAAAAAACTCAGTGTCTTAGTCACTTGAGTCACTGCGTCCCTCAAAGGCTTTTAGGGGCACCTAAATATCACAGCCAAATATTTTGGAGATGAGATTCTAGTATCTGATTTGCCTCCTCAGTTTTAACCTTCAGATATTCATGTGGATGCATAAGAACATAAGAAGCAAGCTGAGATGAATACCTAATGCTTCCCAGTATTTATGCCATTTTTAGTGCAAATTGTTTACACCCTAACAGAGAATTCATTTTGGAACGTGATGGCCCATGTTTTACCGAATGAAATAAAAACATCAAATGGAAGCTCTGGTCAAGCAGGCTTTATTGCTACCACTAATAATGCATTTAATTGCTAACTGACAGAGGTATCCTGTGGTGAACATAATGTACCACAATGAATTGTTAACATAACATGTTGCAGCTGCCAGCAGGTAGAAAACTGCAGCCCATGTAGTCATTAGTTTGCCTCCTTTGATTCAGAAAAGCTGGCGGAGATGATGGGTTGTTTGGATGAACATAATATAAGAGAGTTGGAAGGGATCTTGGAGATCTTCTAGTCCGAGTGCCAAAAAGGTTGGACGGAAACATTGTGTCTGCAGAGCAGTGGTGAGTTCCGGATTCCATTCCAATCGGTGCAGTTGGAATGACCCCGGTGTCACCGACATGCCCGCGCAGGGCGCGCACATGCGTTGCAGCTTCAAATGATGCTTTCACAAGCCTCCACAACGCTCCAGTTGCTCAGCGGAGCATCGCGCAGGCACTGTACGTGCCATGTGCATGCGTGGAAGCGCCAACAGCTTTAAACCACAGTAAGGAGCATGGCCAGGCGGGTGGGTGGGCCCCTCCATAGCACCGTACCGGTACCCGGTGCTTCGGGAAGGCTCCAGTTTGCCCGTATCGGGGCGTACCGCCTGCAACCCACCACTGCCGCACAGGTTTGTCAGGACCAAACTCCGGAAAAGCTGGTCAGAACGTATTAAAAGACTGCTATCACGTCATCCCTAGTCCTGCTTTTCACTAGACTGGACTAGACATACCCAGTTACTGCAATTGTTCATCAGTTTTAGCCTACAGCCAAGAGAAGTCCTGATTATATTTGATAACCAGGACAATTTCTTTAATTAGGCAGCCTTCATCACTTATTTTTATCCGCACGCCTCTACTCATTCAGGCAAGCTCTAGGAGAAAATGGAGGGGGAGAACTCCATGAGAAATGGGTTAGAGAAGGAGACCTAAGGAGAAAAATCTGGCCTACCTGGCACCTTTTTATTGGCAATTTGCAAGGGAAATACCTCCGAGAAAATTATTACTGAAATCATTCACATCAAATGTGTAAACTCCCCAGAGATAACGATCAGAATCTGAACTATATGGAAGAGTTTGTTGCACATGATACTCTATGCACTCCTAATGCCTTTTGTATTGATTATCTCATAGTCTTTGCTTCTTGGAAGCAACAGCTAATCTTAAAAGAGCTGTAGCAGCCGCTGGGATGTGGATTCTAGAGGTGGAGGGAAGCTTATTCAGCAGTCTTGCAATGATTAAGGTAATAGGAGCAATTTATTGCCTCCTTCTCTTCTTAGTGATACCTCGAGCCAAAACACAAGACCACTGCTAAAAGGAAGGAGGCTCTTTACCCAGAAATAATAACAATAACAACAACAACAACAACAATAATACAAACTGCATGAAGGCAAAAATTCAACATGTTACCACCAGTAGCAAATGTCGCCTCGGTAATGAGAAAGACGAGACAGTTGACCACTTGATCAATGAGTGCAGTAAAATTTCACAAACTGACTACTTACAATGCCATGACCGCGTTGCTAAGATCATTCACTGGAAATTGTGCCAAAAGTTTGGATTTGAGTACAGCAAAAACCTCTGGGAACATCAGGTTCAGAAGGTTTTAGAAAATGAGAAAGTCAAGATCTTGTGGGACTTCAGAATTCAGACTGACAGGCATTTGGCTCACAACACAACTGACATAACAGTAGTTGAAAAGAAAAAAAAGTATGGTTCATTGACATTGCAATACCTGGAGATACACGAATTGAAGATAAACAGCAAGAAAAAATCACAAAGTACCGGGATTTGCAAATTGAAGTTGAGCGACTGTGGAAAAAGAAATTGTGTGTTGTCCCGATTATAATTGGAGCCCTTGGAGCAATACCCAAAGGGCTACCTCGCTATTTGGAAATTCTAAATTTATCAGACTTGAACATTCTGATTAAAAAGATTAAAAAACTACTTGGAACAGCTTATCTCCTCCGACGTTACCTTAACAGTTCCTAGGTCCTTGGTTAGGACTCGAGCTGTTGATCTACCAACCAGCCCCAAAGTCTGTGAATCTCATCAAAGATTAACATAATAATAATAATAATAATAATAATAATAATAATAATAATGCAGTTTGGCATGGAAAAATGTGCCACTGTATCCATAAAAAGGGGCAAAATCACTGCATGTGAAGGAATTGAAATGCCCAATGGCCAACTAATTAAATGCAACGAAAATGAAGCCTACAAATACTTAGGCATTCTGCAGTTGGATAACATCAAGCATGGAGAAGTAAAAACTATTGTCAGGCGAGAGTACACCAACAGAGTTAGGAAAATTTTGAAATCTAAATTGAATGGTGGAAATACAATCAAGGCCATAAATATCTGGGCAATACCAGTTATAAGATACACAGCTGGTATAGTTAACTGGACACAAACTGATTTGGACATTTTGGACCGAAAAACCAGGAAACTAATGACAATGCACTACAGTTTACATCCACATGGTGATACTGATAGACTTTATCTGCCACGAAAATCAGGTGGCAGAGGATTATTACAAGTGAAGCAAACAGTTGAAGAAGAAAAACATACACTGGCTGATTATTTAAAAGAAAGTCAAGAACATCTATTAATCGAAGTAAAGAACAAAAATCTACTGAAGGCCCAACAGACAAAACAAGAATACAGAAAAGATGTGATAAAATCAAGAATGGAGAGTTGGCAGAACAAAGCACTGCATGGCCAATTTCTGGAAAAAATAAAAGATAAAGTGGACAGTGAACAAACTTGGTTATGGTTAACAACAGGTACATTAAAGAAAGAAACAGAGTCACTAATCCTGGCTGCGCAAGAACAAGCTATCCGCACAAATGCCATTAAGGCCAAAATCAAAAAATCCTCTGATGATGCCAAATGCAGACTTTGCAAAGAAGCTGATGAAATTGTTGATCACATACTCAGCTGCTGTAAAAAAATTGCACAGACTGATTATAAATTGCGGCACAATTCAGTAGCACAAATGATCCATTGGAATTTGTGCAGAAATTATAATATTAAAACAGCAACAAACTGGTGGGAACATCAGCCTGAAAAAGTCACCGAAAATCAGATGGTCAAGATCTTGTGGGATTTTCGCATACAAACAGACAAAATAAAATATAAATATAAATATAAAAATACTGGCGCATAATACACCAGACATCACATTGGTTGAGAAAAATAAGGTCACAATCATAGACATCGCAATACCAGGTGATAGCAGGGTCGACAAGAAGGAACATGAAAAAATCGCAAAATACCAGGACTTAAAAATTGAAATTCAACGACTATGGCACAAACCAGCAGTGGTAATTCCAGTGGTAATTGGCACACTGGATGCTATTCCAAAAGCACTGGAATTACATTTAAAACAGTTAAAAATTGACAAAATCACCATCAGTCAAATGCAAAAAGCCGCACTGCTTGGATCTGCACGCATATTACGAAAATATGTTACAACATCCTAGGCCCCTGGGTGGGGCCCGACTAGTAACCAATGCCAAATCCGGCGAAACAACTGGCCGCTGTGATACAATTGTATGATAATAATAGGAAGAGGAGGAGGAGGAGGAGGAGGAGGAGGAGGAGGAGGAGGAGGAGGAGGAGGAGGAAGAAGAAGAAGAAGAAGATTGGCTGTATTGAGAATTGGAATAGATTAAATAGGGAAAAAAATAGAATGAGAGGGAATATTGCCATACATGATTTTGTATAACATATTTAAAGTAAATGTCAGAGGTTAAGATTAGATTTTGAAAAAGGATGATATTAGATATGCCCAAGAACTGTGTTATCACTATTAGAAGGAAGTAGTAAATATTGATTAATCAAAAAGGAAGGAATTTGTGCTGATATAAATACCTATAATAATACTAGAATAAGATTATTATAAGGATGTAGTAAACACCAATTAATTAAAAAATAAAGGAATATGTGTTGATATCAACAATAGGCTATATTTGTTTGATTAATAACATTTATCTGTATTCATATTAGTTTTGTATCAAAATGAACAATACTCAGATGCCACACTGTCCATGCAATGATATTGATGATATTGGTGTAAAATAAAATAAGAATAAAAAAACTTTACTCAAAAAAGATAGAAAGAAGGCCCTTTTGGAAAAAGAAAACCAGTGTATCTACTTCCCACTCCAGGGGAAGGTTACTGCAAAATCCCCATTCCTTCCTGATCATCTGGGACTCGGGAGGCAGAGAAGAGATGGGGGTGGGGCCAGCCAGAGGCGGTATTTATCGGTTCTCTGAACTACTCACAATTTCCACTACCGGTTCTCCAGAACTGGTCAGAACCTGCTGAATAACATGTCTGTTTCCAACAGACAAACATTTTCTTTCCAAATAAAACCAAAGGGAAAAAAAGACAGAGATAGAGATAGAGATAGAGATAGAGATAGAGATAGAGATAGAGATAGATAGATAGATAGATAGATAGATAGATAGATAGATAGATAGATAGATGATAGATAGATAGATAGATAGATAGATAGATAGATAGATAGATAGATAGATAGATAGATAGATAGATAGATGAGAGAGAGAGAGAGAGAGAGAGATAAACACTCAGTAGTGCTACAAATAGTGGAATGAGCACATGGGACAAGGTGGCAAACCCTGGGAAAGGTGAGTAGCACCTGTTGACCAAAGTGGGATTTTAAAAGTGCTAATTCCGTTTTGCAAAGTAGGAGAGAAAGCTGTTGAGTCCCCTTGTTGATTTCACTCAAAGCAATTGTTTAGAAAAGGGCCTCTTAAGCAGTCTCAAGTTGTTGGCAACCCTGAACAAGCTGAGATATCAAGGAATCCAGTTGTCAAAAGCCAAACAACCATCACAAAACTTTTCTTTTTCCCATCCCTCCTTTTCACATGCAAAGGACGGATCTTAACCCTGCACCTTTTTCTAAGCTCAGAGTGGCTTTCTTTTCTAGAGACCCCAAATAAACCCTCGCTTTATTTTTGCGATTCCATTTCTACGTGTTATTCGTTCGTTCTCACTGTTAATTTCCTCGGAGCAATTAATTTTGTGGAGGGAGGTCAGCAGACACATGCTGCAGGATTTCATTTTTGGGAGAGAGTAGAGGTGAGAAGGCGTTTGAAGTTCTTCCTTAGTTTTAACTGTGTGCAGATTCTTCAAAAAATTACATATATGTTGCTTTTTTTTCTTACTGAAGAAATGGTGGTCTCCAAAATTGAAAGGGGGGGGGTAAACCAAACAGCTTATTTTTAAGAACTTTACAATTTTTTTGCCTGCCTGCTTTTCTTAAAAGAAAGAGCCAGTTTGGTCTAATGCAGAGGTGGGTTCCTACCAGTTCGCACCTATTCGGTAGAACCGGTTCGTCAAATCTACCGAACCAGTTAGAAGAGGTTCCACTAGTGGACCCGGAAAGCAGGCCACACCTACAGAAGAGATTCCAAAAATTTTTGAAACCCACCACTGGTCCTTGGATATGATTATTCTACACTATCCTGCTCATATTTATAAAACTCAGTGCCTCTGTGAAAGGTAAGGATGACTACTGCGTTTGTGGTGCAATCAGAACATTGTGTGTGTTGAAGTTGTTTTAACGCAAACCAAAGATGCCTTTTAAAAAACAAGTTTACATCATATTCTTATGCATGCCAGTGCTGTGTGTGAGGTAATTTAAGGTGGTTCTGACAAGTGTCGTCGGCATCTTCATATCCGGTCACATGGGCAGCAAGCCACTCCCACAAAGGAGGCCACACCCACAGAGTAGGTTCAAACAATTTTTGAAACCCACCACTGGTCTAGTGGTTAGAAAACAGGAGACTGTGAGTTCTAGTCCTGCTTTAAACATGAAAGCCAGCTGGTGACTTTGTGCCAATCACCAGGAGACAGTGAATTCTAGTCCTTCCTTAGGTACCAAAGCCCGCCAGGTGACTTTGGGCCACTCTCCCTCCCTCCCTCCCTCCCTCCCTCCCTCCCTCCCTCCCTCCCTCCCTCCCTCTCTCTCTCTCTCTCTCTCTCTCCTCTCTCTCTCTCTCTCTCTCCCTCCCTCCCTCCCTCTCTCCCTCTCTGCCCAACCTACCACACAGCAGTGTCATGTAGAAAAGAGGAGGGTATGCTGGGCATGTTCACCGCCTTGAGTTATTTGTAAAAATAATAAAATTGGGATTAAAAATAAATTTAAAATGAAAGAAAGAGAACTGTGGGAGGCTGCTAACACATCATTTAAGTACTCCTTGCAGGCCTCCAAGAACCACTGAAATTCATCCAACCTAGAATGCCCTGAGGGGATGCAGTGGTTCAGTGGCTAAGACACTGAGCTTGTCAATCAGAAAGGTCGGCAGTTCAGCAGTTCAAATCCCTAGTGCCGCATAATGGAGTGAGCTCCCGTTACTTGTCCCAGCTTCCGCCAACCTAGCAGTTCGAAAGCACGTAAAAAAATGAAAGTAGAAAAATAGGAAACACCTTTAGTGGGAAGGTAACAGTGTTCTGTGCGTCTTCGGTGTTTAGTCATGCCAGCCACATGACCACGGAGACGTCTTCAGATAGTGTTGGCTCTTCGGCTTCGAAATGGAGATGAGCACTGTCCCTTAGAGTTGGGGACAACTAGCACTTATGTGCGAGGGGAACCTTTACCTTATGAAACAACTGTCATTGGGGCAAGTAGTCTGATTTTTTTTTTAAAAAAAGGAAAGTTTCTTTTCTAGCAGATGAAATTGCAACTATGATAGACATGGCTGGACAAATCTACATTTGTTTTCTATATTATAAAACAAAATATTATTAGTATCAGAGCTGATTATTGCGAATGCTACTGCTATCATTATACAGGTAGCATTCTCTCTCTCTCTCTCTCTCTCTCTCTCTCTCTTTTTTTTTCAGTTTGCCTTCTCCATTCTGCAGCCGGACACACACATACACAAAAACAGGCACAGAGACACACACATACGCGCACACACCAGCCCGAAATCAAATCAGGCAAAAAAGTTTGAGAGTCCTACAAGAAACCCAATCAAATCACGGTGGAATGGAAGACCCCAAGGGATTTGCCTGCGAGTTGCTCTCGCTTCTGATTGAGTTAGCGCGTCCGCAAACAAAATAAATCTGGAATTGCATTTGCTTTAGCAGAATGCAGGTTGAAGCCACTTCAACAAGTGATGCTTAATTTAAAAGGATGAAATTCAGCTGACACCACCTCAAGCAGGTGCTCCTTCTTCTCAGCCAGGCAAGAACTTAAAAGACAAACAGAGAGAGGGAAAGAAAACAGCAGTATGAAACGAGACCCTTCCTCACTTTTCTACATTTCACAGCCAGCCAGTTTTCTGAAATGAATTCCAGCTACAGAAGAGATGTCAGCTATCACTGTTGATTTTCAAGTAGTTTAGTAGGGTTTCAATCCCCCCCAAAAAAAAACAGCAAAAGGGGAAGAGGCAAGTTAACCTAAAGAGTGTGTTTTATGAAGAAATAAGTCTTAAAGAAGACCTAGACACACACTACACTTATTAGACACAATTGCATCCTCATAGAGATATAATCACATCCATGTCCCTCCTGCTTTGTCCATTTCCAAAAAAAACTCCAATCCGTTCTCCAACCTCCAATCCACCTACAGCCTTTGACCTCTCAAACTTTGAATTAGTTAGTTAGTTAGTTAGTTAGTTAGTTAGTTAGTTAGTTAGTTAGTTAGTTGGCTTGTCAAACATGTACGAGATAACAGGTATAAGTAGAAACATAGACATGAGCACATGAAATGAATACAAATAAATGGGAACAGTAGGACAGTGACGGTAGGCAAACTGGTGTGCTTATGCACGCCCCCCTTTATGGACCTGTTAGGAATGGGGTGAGGTCCAAAGTATATAGTTGAAGGTTGAAGCTATGGGGGTTTGAGGAAGTAACAACAGAGTCAGGTAGAGCATTCCAGGTGTTGACCACTCTGTGGCTGAAGTCGTATTTTCTGCAATCGAGTTTGGAGCAGTTTACCTTGAGTTTGTATCTGTTGTTTGCCCATGTATTATTGTGGTTGAAACTGAAGTAGTCATTGACAGGTAGGATGTTCTAACAGATAATTTTGTATACTATGCTTAGGTCAGACCATAGGCGACGTAGTTCCAGGTTGTCTAAGCCCAGAATTTCAAGCCTGGTGGCATAAGGGATTCTATTGTGAGCAGAGGAGTGGAGGACTCTTCTCGTGAAATACCTCTGAACCCACTCAATTGTATTAATGTCCGATATACAGTGTGGATTCCAGGCAGATGAGCTGTATCCGAGGATTGGTCTGGCAAAGGTTTTGTATGCCCTAGTTAGCAGTACAGTGTTACCAGAGAAGAAGCTTTGCAAAATTAGGTTAACAACTCTTAATGCCTTTTTTTGGCAAAGCTGTTACAGTGAGCTGTATCTTACTACTAGACAATTTAGACTACGGTAGAAGGGATAGATCTTTCAGTATAGTTTTTAACAATATTTTAATGTGTGTAGCTTTTGTCTTAATAGTTTAATTAGGTTTTACTTGTTTTATAACTTGCAAACAGCCCAGAATCACCTTGTAGTGTAGATGGGTGATGTAAAAATGTAATAAATAAGTAAGTAAGTAAGTAAGTAAGTAAGTAAGTAAGTAATTAAGTAAGTAAGTAAGTAAATAAGAAAGAAAGAAAGAAAGAAAGAAAGAAAGAAAGAAAGAAAGAAAGAAAGAAAGAAAGAAAGAAAGAAAGAAAGGCTCTGAAGCATGTTTGACCCAAACAGGCAATTGAGTTCTTTATCTAAAATTTAACTGGTCACACAGAGCTTGTTAGAATAACAGAACAGAATAACAGAGTTGGAAGGGTCCTTGGAGGTCTTCTAGTCCAACTTCCTGCTCAAGGAAGCTATTCGTTCACTCTTTCTTTCCATTAAAGAAAGAAAGAAAGAAAGAAAGAAAGAAATGAAGCATATGGTCTGTTTTCTTCCACAGACCTGATTTTCGTCACTGTTGAAATGCTGCTACCTATGGGAAGCAGCACAGCAGCTGTTTGCTATTATGCAGCACTGGGCTTTAGAGCCTGAAATGGAGGGGAAGCCCACCCACCCACCTTGGATAGAGTGCTCTAAAGTGGCTCTTGCAGCTCCCTCCCCCCCCCCCAATGTCTCTTTAAATTGGAAGCTTAGCCGGAAAAGATGCTGAGACTTTGAGGGAGATTTTGAGGAATGCCTTCAGCCTCCTTGTCTGGAAAAGAAGATTGTGATGGTTTGGGGACAGCAGCCTGAATATTATTCTAAGGACTAAAGAATAGGATTTCTCTTCTGTTGGCTGAGCCAAAGTGCTGTGTCTCCAGTTGTATTCTGCACTCTCTACTAGGTGGCAGTTTATTTGTGTGCTTGTTTGTCAACCTGGTACAAGATAGGAGCCGAGGTGACGCAGTGGTTAGAGTGCAGAACTGCAGGCCACTTCAGCTGACTGCTATCTGCAGTTCAGCGGTTCTAATCTCACCGGCTCAAGGTTGACTCAGCCTTCCATCCTTCCGAGGTGGCTAAAATGAGGACCCGGATTGTTGTTGGGGGCAATATGCTGACTCTGTAAACCGCTTAGAGAGGGCTGAAAGCCCTATGAAGCGGTATATAAGTCTAACTGCTATTGCTATTGCTATAACAAGTATAGGTATGAACCTAAACATGAGCAAAGGAAGTAAATACAGATAAATGAGGACAGTAGGACAGGGATGGAAGGCATGCTGGTGTGCTTATGCATGCCCCCTTTAAGGACCTCTTAGGAATGGGGTGAGCTCCACAGTACACAGTTTGAGGTTGAAGCTGTGGGGGTTTGAGGATATAACAAAGGAGTTGGGTTGAGCATTCCAGGCGTTGACCACTCTGTTGCTAAAGTCATATTTTCTGCAATTGAGTTTGAAGTGGTTTACCTTGACTTCGTATCGATTGTTTGCCCGTGTATTATTGTTGTTGAAGCTGAAGTAGTCGTTGACAGGCAAAATGTTGTAGCAGACAATTTTGTGTACTATGTTTAGATCGGACCGCAGGCGGCACAGTTCCAGGTTGTCCAAGCCCAAAATTTCAAGCCTGGTGGGATAAGGGATTCTGTTGTGAGCAAAGGAGTGGAGGACTCTTCTTGTGAAATACCTCTGGACCTGGACCTCAATCATGTTAATGTCTGATATACAGTGCGGTGGACAAACTGTGTTCAAGAATTGGCCTGGCGAAGGTTTTGTATGCCCTAGTTAGCAGTACAGTGTTACCACAGAAGAAGCTTCGTAAAATTAGGTTAACAACTCTTAATGCCTTGCTTTCAATTAAAAGGGACAGCCATTTTCTGGGAATTGCAAGTGTTCTAATAGTGAAGGCACCAAGCTAGAAACCAGGAGATGGAGAGTTCTAGTCCCATTTTAGGCATGAAAGCCAGCTGATCAACTTTAGGCCATTTATCAGGAGAGAGTGAGTTCTAGTCCAGCCTTATCCACAAAAGCCAGCTGGGGGGCTTTGGGCCCATCCCTCTCTCTCAACCAGAAACCAGGAGATGGAGAGTTCTAGTCCCATTTTAGGCATGAAAGCCAGCTGATCAACTGTAGGCCATTTATCAGGAGAGAGTGAGTTCTAGTCCAGCCTTATCCACAAAAGCCAGCTGGGGGGCTTTGGGCCCATCCCTCTCTCTCAACCAGAAACCAGGAGATGGAGAGTTCTAGTCCCATTTTAGGCATGAAAGCCAGCTGATCAACTTTAGGCCATTTATCAGAAGATGGTGAGTTCTAGTCTAGCCTTACCCACAAAAGCCGGCTGGGGGGCTTTGGGCCCGTCCCCCTCTCTCAGCCCAACCCTTTTCACAGGGTTGATGTTATGCAGAATATAGGAAGAAGAAGGTGTATGAGATATATTAGCATTCTTGAGTTATTTATAAAAATAATAAAGGTGCAATAAAAATAAACAATAATAAATGGGGGACTTTATTTGCCCAAGTGCAGATTAGTACAAATAGTTTTTTGCGGTTGTTGCTCAATTAAATACCATGATTTAGTGCAAGCTTTTTTTTGGGGGGGAGGGTGTATTTCCTAAAGGAGCATCTTTTTTTGTGGGGGGGATTTTCTAACGGAGCATATTTGCTTTGTTTTGTTTTAAATCAAATCAGAATCATCATACAGGGGAACAGCAATGCCGTTCATCTTTCTACCACCCACAGAAATGAATTAATGTATGAAAGTTGCATTAAAAAATAAATAGGTCCTTTAATGCACCAATTTCTTTTGCTAGTTAGACCACTTGCCGTGCGACAGACTGGTAAGGGAAATCTGTCAGAAGACAAGAGAAGGAGTAAACATCAAACAAAATAAAACTTTGCTCCCCTTTGTGAACTGGCTTGCTTTGGGAAAGACGTTGACTAATTCCGTTCAAAAAAACAAAGATCCCAATTTTAATGCTCAGTCCTTGTCAAAGGACTTCTTTGACAAAAATACACAGCTTTACCAGACCTGCAAACTTTTGTCGTATTTATTCAAGAGTGCAGCTTCCTTTTCTTGGCTCTTTTGGGTGCATGTTAATTCTTCCGAAGACGAGTGTCAATTTCACGTGTTTTTCGTTGCAATCTGAAATGGAAAGTGGTTTTTAATGGCCGAATTTTTCTTTGTTCCTGGATGCCTGGCCATAAATCTCAAGATGTATCGATTTAAATCCTAAGATTTATAGATTTATACATCCCTAAGAGGCGTGCATAAGCGGACCAATGTGCCTACCATGCCTGTCCTAATGTTTCTTTTTATTTGTATCCGTTTCATGTATCCAAAATCAGGTTTATACTTATATATGTTATCTAATGCCCGTTTGGCGAAATAAATAAAAGAAAATAAATAGCAGTAGCAGTTAGACTTATATACCGCTTCATAGGGCTTTCAGCCCTCTCTAAGCGGTTTACAGAGTCAGCATATTGCCCTCACAGTCTGGGTCCTCATTTCACCCACCTCGGAAGGATGGAAGGCTGAGTCAACCTTGAGCCAGTGAGATTTGAACCGTCGAACTGCAGCTAGCAGTCAGCTGAAGTGGCTGCAGTACTGCACTTTAACCACTGTGCCACCTCGGCTCTTAAAAAAAATCAAGCACAGAAGTCAAGAGGCATCCAAACAGATACTTCAAACTTCTACTGTATTGTCATCCCTGATGGTCTCTGACTCCCACCAAAAATTGTATTAGGAGAGATTAGGTCAGGAGTTCCATTTAACCTAACTTGAATTTCTCCCCTCAACAACCTCTTTTGGTCCCCCTATATCTATGGAGGCATCCCGTAGTAGTTGTATAATTAAACATGATGCTAGAGGCAGCAAAAGATAAAGTCAAAAACTCCCCAAGTTTATTTTGTCTCCAGGTAACTTCATGAATATGTTCATAGAGATAGAAATGGTTTTACACTGTCTTCTTCTGGGATGTTATTTCATTTTCTCAGTCTCCCTCCCTCTCACACTCTCTGTGTGTCTTTCCTCCCTCCCTCCCTTCTTTCCTCCTTTCCTTCTTTCCTCCCTCCCTGTGCCCTTCCTTCCTCACTTACTCCTCCATCCTTCTCTTCCTCCCTCCCCCTTCCTATCTTCCTCAATTCTTTCTTTCCTCCTTTCTTTCTTTCTTTCTTCCCTCCCTCTCTTCTTTCCTTCCTTCTTTCCTCTCTCCCTCCCTGTGTCTTTCCTTCTTACCTTCCTTCCTTCCTTCCTTCCTATCTTCCTCCCTCCCTTCTTTCCTTCCTTCTTTCTTTCCTCTCTTCCTCCTTCCCTCCCTCCCTTCCTTCTTTCCTCCCTTCCTTCCTCTCCCTCCCTGTGGCCTTCCTTCCTACTTTCCTTCCTTCTTTCCTCTCTCCCTCCCTGTGTCCTTCTTTCTTCATTCATTCTTTCTTTCCTTCCTTCCTTCCTTCCTTTGGTCCTTCCTTCCTTCCTTTGGTCCTTCCTTCCTTCCTTCCTTCCTTCCTTCTTTGAATGGGAGATCTCTTTCCCCAGTCGTTTCTATTGAGCACATCCAGATCTCTGAACATTAGCCTGCAAGTGATAAGTCAAAGAAGCATTTCCATTTTTCCCTCTGCCATGACTTTCATTTTTCCTCTTTCAATTATATTGCTTCTTTTGGGATCAGTGGCAGCAGAAAATAAAGGTGTTGAAAAAAAAAACCCTTTTTTAAAAAAATCTGTTTAAAATGAGTCATCCTCCACTTACAGTTAAGTGCTTTGATTTTCTTATAACCCCCACCAACCTGCACCCATGAATACCAGAAAAACGGAATCAATCCTAGATTCATTCATTCATTTATTTTTATTTTTAATTTGTTCCCCCCCCCCCCCTGGAACTTAAACATTTGTTATGCTGTAAATGCATCCCTCCAAATTATAGATAATGTGACCAGGAGTGAGGAGAGATCAAATTTGATTGTTACACCCTCACTGGGGTCTCTTAATCCTATACATTACAGCAGGAAAATTTTATTACTTCCCTATTAAATAGGAGAGAATAAATTCCATCCTTGTAGTATTTCTTTTCTCTAGAAATGGAATTAATTTCTGCTTGATGAGATAGCAAAATGACTGCAGTGGGAATATTTCTTTTATTTTAAGTTGTTCTTTCTGAATATTCTGCAGCGTTTCCATGATTGTGGTAGCATATCTTTACATAATAATATAATTTTGCACTTTGGGGTGCCTTGGGGGTAAGATAGATGATTGGAATAAGTGCTTTGGAATAGAATGACAAAATAAATTGGGAGTTGCTGGATGGAAATTCTATTTCTTAGACAGATTTTTCTCTCTTGCTGGATCCTTCAAAGGCTGCTGAGGAAAACGGAGAGTAGTGATTACCAAGTTTTCTTTTAATTGCTCCTGGATACAAGTAGTCCCTTGACTTATAACCATTCATTCAGTGACCATCCAAAATTACACCAGTATTGGAAAAGTGACTTACAATCCGTTCACATGATCATGTGATCAAAATCTGCGCGCTTGGCAACTTGCGTGTACTCTGGGGTCATGTGATTTATAACCTTCCCAGCTAGCTTCCAACAAGCAAAGTCAATGAGGGAAGCCAGATTCACTTAATGACCGTATGATTCACTTAACAACTGCAGTGCTGTGCTTAACAGCTGTGCCGAAAAGGTCATAACGTGTGGCTCAACTCACTTAGCAACTGTCTTGCTTAGCAATGGAAACGGTGACCATACGTTGAGGACCACCTGTACTTCATTTGGGGGATCTTGGCATCTCAACAGTCCTCACCTCTAGGAGTGGTCCAAGGTACCGTATTTTTCAGACTATAAGATGCACCAGTGTATAAGACTCACCAAGATTTCAAAGAGGTAAATAAGGAAAAAAAATGATTTTGTCCTCCCTGACCTCTGAAGGCTTCAGCAGGGCTGGGGGAAGGCAAAAACGCCCCAGTTTTTGCAAAAAAAGGGTGGAAAATGGGCCATTTTTTGTAAAAACGGGGGCATTTTTGCCTTCCCCCACTCTGCTGAAGCCTGCAGAGTGTTCCTCGGGGCTGGGGGAAAGCAAAAGAACATTCATTTTGTGAAAAACAGCCTGTTTTTTGCTCATTTTTCACAAAAATGGGGTGCAGGGGTGAGGCTTTGGGAGGCCAAAAATGGCTGTATTCATTGTATAAGACACACCAATATTTCCACGCTCTTTTAGAGGGGGGAAGGTGTGTCTTATACTCTGAAAAATATGGTAGTTTAGATTGTTCTGGTGGTCCATTGAAAGTTGAGAAAAGATTGAACAGACATGTCTATTAAACTAAAATGCCAACAACAGACATGTCTATTAAACTAAAATGCCAACAATACAACAATGGCCTCAAAGGGTCTTGCAGTTAGAAATGCAATCTTTCCCTGGAGGATTCCCTGCAATCCTCCAGGGAAAGATTGACAGCAAACAGGGAAGAAGAAGAACATCATGGCTTTAAAATCAAAGGGACTGATTTGGTCAAAACTCAACAGCATTTTTTTGTGTCGCCAACAGGATCACCAACGTCCAATGACATATAGAAGAGAAGAAGAAGAGAGAAGAACGGAAGAGGAGGAGGAGGTGGTGGTGGTGGTGGTGGTGGTTGGGGGTTAGTCTTATTTTAGGACAGCTAATATTCTTTTATATAGTGAATTTTTATAGACTGCATTTCAAGAGGAGGAGGAGGAGGAGGAGGAGGAGGAGGAGGAGGAGGAGGAGGAGGAGAAAAAGAAGAAAAAGAAGAAGAAGAAGAAGAAGAAGAAGAAGAAGAAGAAGAAGAAGAAGAAGAAGAAGAAGAAGAAGAAGACACGGTTACTCAGTGGCAAAGCTTGTCAATCAGAAAGGTCGGCAGTTCAGCGGTTCGAATCCCTAGCGCCAGGTAACGGAGTGAGCTCCCGTTACTTGTCCCAGCTTCTGCCAACCTAGCAGTTCGAAAGCATGTAAAATGCAAGTAGAAAAAGAGGAACCACCTTTGGTGGGGAGGTTAACAACATTCTGTGCACCTTTGGCGTTGAGTCATGCCGGCCACAAGACCACGGAGACATCTTCGGACAACACTGGCTCTTCGCCTTTGAAACGGAGATGAGCACCGCCCCCTAGAGTCGGGAACGACTAGCACATATGTGCAAGGGGAATCTTTATCTTTACCTTTATGGTTGTAAGTCAAGGGCTTACCTGTATTAGGTTTTATACTGTTTTAATGTTTTGATATTGTAAGCCTCCCGGAGTTACCACACTCTAGGATGGGCGGTGATAATTTTTACAAATAAATAAATACATTTTCATCCCACTTTTCATGTTTCTCCCAACATTCAAAGTAAGGGATAATAGGGTGCTAACCAGAGGTGGGTTCCTACCAGTTCGCACCTATTCGGTAGAACCAGTTTGTCAAATCTACCGAACCAGTTAGAAGAGGTTCCACCAGTGGACCCAGAAAGCAGGCCACACCTACAGAAGAGGTTCCAAAAATTTTTGAAACACACCACTGCCACACACACACACACAGTCACACACACACAGAGTGAGAGAGAGAGAGAGAGAGAGAGACTGACAGAGAGAGAAAGAGAAAACAAGAAAGAAAGAAAGAAAGAAAGAAAGAAAGAAAGAAAGAAAGAAAGAAAGAAAGAAAGAAAGAAAAAGAGTGAGAGAGAGAGAGATGAAAGAAAAAAAGAAAAAAGGTACAGAGAGACAAAAGGAAGGAGAGAGAGAGAGAGAGAGAAAACACATGGCTGGCAAGCCACTCCCACCAGGTCACATGGCCGGTAAGCCACTTCCACAAAGGAGGCCACACCCACAGAGTAGGTTCAAAAAAATTTTGAAACCCACCACTGGTGCTAACCATTTTCCTAAATTTTCCCAGCTACACCAAGACAGCAGCAAATTGTCCAATGGAGCTTGTAAGAAATGCAAAATGCAAAAAAAAAAGAAAAGAAGAAAAGAAAGCATTGTTTGGATAAACCTCCTTAATTCCTATTCACCGATATTGTACTTGAAAGAAATAATATCATTTCGTGGCATAATTAGATTGACAACTATCCATGCTTGAAGGCTATTAAGGGGGTTTCACTGGGACCGCTCGGATTTCCAACCCGAAATTGATCATTTTAGCTATTCTAAGTACATGTGATCGATACCATCAACCCTGACTTGGCCTTAAGTGCTGATAAATGTTTAAACCACCGCAAGCACAGACACAGCCTGACAAATTAGATACAGAATTAATTTATTTTTTTTACATGTGGACTTTGAGCAAACAATCTGAAAACAATCCTATACTTGGAATACTTTAGGTACTTAACTAGCAACCCCTGAGGTGGTTGTTATAGCCCTAAACATACCTGTGAAGCTAATATCTAAAAGTCAGCTTTAACTACAGTCAACATACTTCACATTTTCTGCACATTTCAGCCCCAGCCTGGTTAATATTCATTTGCTTTTTAGCCTGCCTCATTTGTAAAGTGATATGGAAGAGGGGGGGGTGGAATAGAGTCCAGCAGGTTATGAACGAGTTGCCGGTTCTCACAAAAATAATGAGATTTTTTTTTAATAATTATTATTATTATTATTATTATTATTATTATTATTATTATTATTATTATTATTATTATTATTATTGTGGAGATCTTCCTGTCTTGACTGGCATGCCTTTGGCTTATTGAAACTTTCAATTTCTAGACTGACTCAGAGGCAGTTGTGTACCGCAGCTGTGGATGTGATGGTAATGAATTAAAATATTAAGAGGGTGAAATAAAATCAATCAAATAAAGTGTTAGAGCAAAGCAAATAAGAAAAGTGCAGCTAATTAGAACTATTGAGGAATTAATGGAAACTTTGTAGATGGAACTGCAGCAGTGGTGGGTTTCAAAAATTGTTCGAACCTACTCTGTGGGTGTGGCCTCCTTTGTGGGAGTGGCTTGCCGCCCATGTGACCGGATGGGAGTGGCTTGCCGCCCATGTGACCGGATATGAAGATGCCGACGACACTTGTCAGAACCACCTTAAATTACCTCACACACAGCACTGGCATGCATAAGAATATGATGTAAACTTGTTTTTTAAAAGGCATCTTTGGTTTGCGTTAAAACAATTTCAACACACCCAATGTTCTGATTGCACCACAAACGCAGTAGTCATCCTTACCTTTCACAGAGGCACTGAGTTTTATAAATATGAGCATGATAGTGTAGAATAATCATATCCAAGGACCAGTGGTGGGTTTCAAAAAATTTTGGAACCTCTTCTGTAGGTGTGGCCTGCTTTCCGGGTCCACTGGTGGAACCTCTTCTAACCGGTTCGGTAGATTTGACGAACTGGTTCTACCGAATAGGTGCGAACTGGTAGGAACCCACCTCTGAACTGCATGCTTTCTAAGTCCCACTTTAAAAGTTGGATCCCTTGTGGTTTTCTTAATAGATGATTGTATGTAAAAAAAATTGTGTGGATCACAACAAATTGTGTCAAGTTCTTAAAGAGATGGGAGTACCAGACCATCTTATTTGTCTCTTGAGAAACCTATATGTGGGTCAAGAAGCAAGAGTGAGAACTAGACACGGAACAACTGATTGGATCAAAATTGGGAAAGGAGTCAGACAAGGCTGTATACTGTCGCCCTGCCTATTTAACTTATACACAGAGCACATCATGAGAAAGGTGGGGCTAGATGAATCAAAAGTTGGAATTAAGATTGCTGGGAGAAATATCAGCAACCTCAGATATGAAGATGATACCACTCTAATGGCAGAAAGTGAAAAGGAATGAAAGAGCCTCGTGATGCGGGTGAAGGAGGAGAGTGCAAAAGTTGGCTTGAAATTCAACATTAAGAAAAATAAGATCACGGCATCCGGCCCTCTCAATTCCTGGCAAATAGATGGGGAAGAAATAGAGGTAGTGACAGATTTTATTTTCCTGGGCTCCAAGATCACCGCAGATGGGGACTGCAGCCAAAAAAATTAAAAGACACTTGCTCCTGGGGAGGAAAGCTATTGCAAATCTAGAGAGCATACTAAAATGCAGACACATCACCCTGCCAACAAAAGTGTGTATAGTCAAAGCTATGGATTTCCCAGTTGCAATGGATGGCTGTGAAAGTTGGACCATAAGAAAGGCTGAGTGCCAAAGAATGGAGGCCTTTGAACTCTGGTGCTGGAGAAGACTCCTGCGAGTCCCTTGGACTGCAAGGCGATCCAACTGGTCAGTCCTAGAGGAGATCAACCCTGACTGACTGCGCTTTAGAAGGACAGATCCTGAAGATGAAACTCAAATAAAAGAAGAAGGGAGGAATGTTGTCCATGGGGTCACGATGGGTTGGACATGACTTCACAACTAACAACAACAAGGGGGAGTGTCTGTATGTGTATGTATGGGTGTGTGTCTTTCAGTGTACACTATTGTCACCAGTTGATTGCAACTTCTCTAGTTACTTTCTTCCATGAAATTCCAAAGAAAGCATTGAGAAAAAACTCCATCCAGAGGCTTCTTCACTAGTGGAAATGTTCAACAACCAAACTCCATAACCTGGTTGACCACTTTGAAAAACAGAATGATCAATGACAATTATTGTTATCCTGAATGTCTCCTCCCCCTCCCCCCCAATCTCAGATAATACTCTGGTTGTGAAAGTTGGACAATAAGGAAGGCTGAGTGCCAAAGAATAGAGGCATTTGAACTATGGCGCTGGAGAAGACTCCTACGAATCCCTTGGACTGCAAGGCGATCAAACTGGTCAGTTTTAGAGGAGATCAACCCTGACTGCTCTTTAGAAGGCCTGATCCTGAAGATGAAACTCAAACACTTTGGCCACCTAATGAGAAGGAAGGACTCCCTGAGAAGAGCCGAATGCTGGGAAAGACTGAGGGCAAAAGAAGAAGGGGGCAACAGAGAATGAGGTGGCTGGATGGAGTCACCAAAGCAATTGGCATGAGCTTAAATGGACTCCAGAGGATGGTACAGGACAGAAAGGCCTGGAGGAACATTGTCCATGGGGTTGCGATGAGTTGGACATGACTTTGCAACTAACAACATCAACATGTAAAAATAAATAAACCAGCAAAAAAAACACGAGTTAGAAGTTATTTCTGCAAGTTCCTTGAATATGCAATGAGGATGCCTGGTCTTATATCTCTTCCAAATTGATGGACACCCAACCCTTTCAGCTTGCTATTAGAAGGAAAGATTTATTGAGTCACTATTAAGCCAAGTTGTAATGCATGATTCCCCAGGAAATGCAAATCGACTGTGATAACAGAAATTCTATGGTGTTTGGGAAGCAAGACTGAAAACTGCCAGCCTTTAAAACAAGGATAGGTCATTTTTAGATGCTTTTTAGCATTTTAGGGAAGGAAAGTGTGGAAAATAGGCAGTCGTAGGTCACATGAACATGGGGGGGGGGGAGAATGAGTGTTTAATCTTCCCCCCCTGGACTTTTCTTTCTTTTCTAAATAACATTTTAAAGCGTACATTACCAGCTTTCCATATTCGCCATTGGAAAATGATGGAATGTTGTTTTACCAGATTTCAACAACGGCAGGAAGAAAGAATCATTGGGTAAAGAATAGTTGGGCAAATGAAAGATCTGCAAGAAAACAACCAAGCTCAGAGAGCACCAAGGATTCCTCAGATCCCACCCTAAAATGTTCTTCTCTTCTGTGACACCCAATAAGTAACGCAATAAAGAAAGAGCAAGTGTTACAACATTGGAAATAACTTCTCTACCAATTGTCCCTTGTTGGAAGAAATGTCCATCTGGATTCAGTTCCAAGTGGGAAGATAGACACTGCAAACATGGAGACTGCTTGGAATGGTAGACAAGATAACATGGTTTGAGGTCCTGAGCCAAAAAGGCACATGGGTGAGAGATAGAGATAGATACCCTCTGTTGGGCTTTGAATTTGAGCTTGTATTCTGATTGGTTGTCAGACTCCCATGGGGCCATGCAGGGGTAACTTTGTATGTTGTCTTTGAGTCCCAGGCTTGGTTGACTCTTGCTGGGTGATGATGTAATGAAAGGGCTTTGGGCAATTCCTACTATGGCTCTGCCTGAAGGATGTAGATCTTTGCTATGTAGAGTAGACTGACCCATTGGTCCATTGACAAAGATTGGGGGACTAAGTTTTTGCCTTCCTTTTAGGAGAAATATTCTGCCCTTTTAATATTTCCTCAAATATCTCCTTTTCCTAGGAGAAGGGTGAGTGCTAACTTCCTGCACTCTTAACACAATTTCAATCTGAACTTTTGAATGTGTTTTGACCTACAGTTCAGGAAAGGGAAATGCAACTGAAAATATCTGGAGGCTTTCACATCGAGTAAGGCTAAAACTTTAAAGGTGAGGGAGAAACAACACTTCCCTTTTTGACTCTTTTGAGGTAGAGCTGAACATTCAGCAACCTCATTTTTTTTTTAATTTAAAAAAATACAGCATTGAAATCCTGCCAGCGTGTCAATTGCGATCAATATTTTTATTACCTGTTCTGGATTTCTGGTTGTTTTCATGTTGGATGTCATGGATTCTTTGCTTTGAATACTGCGACCAACAATAAAGATCACGCCCTATTTTGTAATATACAGAAGAGCCGAGGTGGCGCAGTGCTTAGGGTGCAGTACTGCAGGCCACTTCAGCTGACTGTTATCTGCAGTTCAGTGGTTCTAATCTCACCGGCTCAAGGTTAACTCAGCCTTCCATCCTTCCGAGGTGGGTGAAATGAGGACCCAGACTGTGGGGGCGATATGCTGACTCTGTAAACCGCTTAGAGAGGGCTGAAAGCCCTATGAGGAGGTATATAAGTCTAACTGCTATTGCTATTGCTATTGCATATATATATGGCTAGCTGATGAGAGCTAAATAGCTTGAAATAGATCTATACTAGTCTCCCTTTATTTATTTATCAGCACAAATAAAAAAAGACATTTTAAAAAGACAAATCATATATATATATATATATATATATATATATATATATATATATATATATATATATATATATATATATATATATATATTCAGTGCCCCAAATCTATGAAAAGCAAGAGTAAGTTACTTGATAAGTTATAAAATTTTCTCCTTGCCTGGTTTATCTAGCTGTTCTTTTTTAGCTGACTCTACACCCAGTATTTTTTTGCTCAACTTGATTTCTTGGCCTCCTCTGTAAAGGAAGGACTGGCCCTGATTTTTTGGCTCCATACTGTTTGCGGCCATCAATTTAACTAAGCGGCTTTTGAAGAGGGGCAAAATGAATGTCAGGCAGGAATTTACAGGAACCATTAAGTCACTTAGTAAAATTAGCAGTCTTCAGCTATCGTAGTCAAATTGATTTCTCTCCCCTTCCCCTCTGCTTCCCTGCCATCAGCAAACAAGCGGATAGACTCGGGTAAATATGCATTGCAGCCCAGTGACAGCCACTCAGCAATCAAAATAATTTACTCAAAGAATCCATCACTCAGTTCATTACCGGGATTCTAATCATCACAGATCTGGCATGGGAGATATGAAAAGATCTGAACCCAGGGCAGGGAGCAGAAAAGAAGCTATAAAAAGCTATAAAATTTGAAAGGACTTTCCTTTGCAGGTGGTCTTCGATGTCTCAGGTCATCCTCCGTGCACAATTTTCCTGATTATTGTTCCCATCATTCTCCTATTTTCAGTTCTCATTCCATGGGAGAAGGGAATCTGTCTGTCTGTCTGTCTGTGTTTGTGTGTGTGTGTCTGTGTTCCAACATAACCCTGGAATGCCTGGAACAATTTCAACCAAACTTGGCACACAGATGACTTACTCTCTGGAAACAAATGCTGTGGGGGTAAGACACCCCTAACCCCCCTCAGAGTGTATGTCCTGTTAAGATACAGCCTGTTGTGCCTTAAAATGTCTTCTACCATACTGCCGTAAAATGGTTTCTACTGTACCGCGCAGTGGAGTTGACATGGTAACGGCTTCACAGTACTCCACAAGGGGGCTCCCTCTGGTAAGGGGGAAAAATCCAACATTAGAAATGATTTAAATTGTTTAAAGTTAGCTTAGCAAGAAGAAGCTAAGATCAATGTAGAGATGTTATTAATTTCTTTATTTCTTTTTTCTCAATAGATTTTAGACCGTGTTTGTTAAAAATCTATACCGTGTACGGGTTCTGGGAAGTCGGGGAGGGGAAGGAGGAGGGGGGTCAGGGGGAGGGGGGGGAGGGAGGGATATACATTAGGCTAGACACGATGTGTTAGATCTCAATGCAATGTGACTTCACATGTATACTGTTTTTCTCTAATTTTTCTTTAAAAATAGGATAATCCAAATACATTAACATATAGTGGAAATACACCGAGGGGAGGAGGAGTAGGAAAGAAGAAAGATGGGTAGAGAGGGATGGGAGAGAGGATGGGGGGGGGGAGGTGAAAAGGAAGGGGGGGAGCGGATCTGGAGAGAGGAGTGGTAGAGGGCGAGGGGAAGTAGGGTAGAGGGGGATGATGGAGGGAAGATAGAAAGTTGGAGGGTGGTGGAAGAAAGGTGTATGGAGAATGGAAGAGGTATATTGGGCTTTTATTTTCTGGGGCATTGTCGACAAGAGGAATTGATGCAATTATTGTTTAATACCATATGGTGTATACATGTGAGTGTATGAAAATGAAAATAAAATATACTAAAAACAAACAAACAAAAAAAAATAAAAAAACTACGTTTGGTCCAGACATTTTCAACAAAATCAGGGCTTTTCCTGTCTAATACAAGATTAAGATAAATAAATACCTGCACACCGCTGGGTTATCAGCTAGCATTTTATAAAGTCAGTTCAGTTTTATCCAAGCAAACAATTGCTTTGAGTGCATAGTGAGTGACACAGCCTTCTGTCTTTTGGCCCTTGGTCTCTTGTTTATTTTTCTCCCCGCTTCAACTTTTTTCTCTTTGTTCTCAAAGTTGTCAGCCCTGTGTCTCTGTGACTGCCAAGCTTCTGTTTTAAATTACCGCTCTCTGTTTGACCGGCTGCATGGATTCTCACCCCACTGACAATCAAAAACACTAAGCCAGATTGCACACCTCCTCCCTGCTTTTAGGATCCAGCCATGTCAAAGCTGCTCTTGGGTTTCAAAACTAATCCACCTCTTCCTAATTATTCTTTGAACCAACACCTTCTCCGGGGATTGTTCACACCGAGGATTGCCCCAACTTTCTCTTGACAAATGCTCAGTAATTGAGCACATGGTTTACACGCTAGGGGACCAACATTTAGTTCCTTGTACCACCGGGAAGAAAAAACACAAGTTCAATTAAAAGGAAATAAAGAATGGTGGCGACAGAATGCTTGAGCCAAAGAGTTGCAAATTAAAGTGAGGAATAATTGCTGTGTTCAGAGAAAGGCACTGAAGAGCTATCTGTACAGTCCAGAGGTGGGTTCCTACCAGTTCGCACCTATTCGGTAGAACCGGTTCGTCAAATCTACCGAACCGGTTAGAAGAGGTTCCACCAGTGGACCTGGAAAGCAGGCCACACCTACAGAAGAGGTTCCAAAATTTTATGAAACCCACCACTGGCGCGTGCACATACACACACACACACACACACAGACTCACGCACAGAGAGAAAGAGAATGAGAACGAAAGGAAGGAAGGAAAAAAGAAAGAAAGAAAGAAAGAAAGAAAGAAAGAAAGAAAAAGTGAGAGAGATGAAAGAAAAAAAGGAAAAAGGGACAGAGAGACAAAAGGAGAGAGAGAGAGAGAGAGAGAGAGAGAGAGAGAGAGAGAGAATACATGGCCGGCAAGCCACTCCCACCAGGTCACATGGCCAGAAAGCCACTCCCACCAGGTCACATGGCCGGAAAGCCACTCCCACAAAGGAGGCCACACCCACAGAGTAGGTTCGAATTTTTTTTGAAACCCACCACTGGTACAGTCCCAGAGTTTTAGCTTCATGCTTCTACACTTGTTATTGAGATGACATGAGAAGAAATGGTTAAATGGGTGGGAAGTTGTATTCAACTTATTTCGACCATCCATTTCTACTTCGATTCACATTTAATATTCATTGAATCCAAGTCGTCTTATCTCTGATTTAGATTTTCTTCTAATTTCTTTGGACCTGAGCATTTTGGGAATGTGATCCTTTCTATCCTTCTCTTCTGACCCAGTCTTTGCAAGTAGTGATAAAATGTTTACTCGTGAGTAAATCAAATATCTTTTGGTAACAGGGCAGTGACAGTCTTTTATTCACAAGGATAAACAAAAAAATCAAACATTATTAGTCCCGACAATAGCAATAACAATAGCAGTTAGACTTATATACCGCTTCATAGGGCTTTCAGCCCTCTCTAAGCGGTTTACAGAGTCAGCACATTGCCCCCACAGTCTGGGTCCTCATTTCACCCACCTCGGAAGGATGGAAGGCTGAGTCAACCTTGATTAGAACCGCTGAACTGCAGATAACAGTCAGCTGAAGTGGTCTGCAGTACTGCACCCTAACCACTGCGCCACCTCGGCTCAACAAACTTGGTTCTGGCCAAGGAATCCAAATTGCTTGCTGTATACTAGAAAATGAATGATCGTCTGCAACAACTAGTCACTTCCAAACCCCTATTATTTATTTCCCAGGCAGGGAGGAGCTGACTAGCATCTTCATCTGCTTTTCTCTGAGAGCCGGCTTATTGAGTTCCTTTGCTCTCCTCTCCTCTCTATGCATCTGGGGTGGGGCCCATCTGTTCCTCCCCCTCACTTAGCTCAGGTCCTGAAGACAGCTGCCTGTCCACCTGGGGGATGAAGGAAGGCCCTGGATTTGCCTTTGTCTCTGATGCTGTTTCCTTATCAGAGCCTTCCAAAGCTGGCCCAGGCTCTTCCTTCTCCTTGTCCAATTCTGTAGCTAGCTCCACTGGCAGCCGAGGGGACACAACACCTTCCTATGTCTATAACTCTTCTCTTCTTTTTTGTTATTTTTAAGCATTTCCATATCTTCTACTTAATATTGGTGCTGCAGAAGAGGAATAAGCCTAGAATCATTACATCCCCACAAATGGTTTAAGTCCAAGCCAGCTTGAATTCCATTGACTCTCATCTAATGCTGACCATTAGTTGACTAGATTCTTGGGAACATCCATGAGCAATAAATCACCGATGATAATGTGTGGTCCTGATTCTTCATGCCCAACATATGTGTGTGGATGTGTCCTTCAATGAACAGAAGCATGACAGTTTTAGCATGTTCTCTTGAAATACTCATTACATTCCCCTCTTGTTCCCTTAGCCCACAGGCAACAGAAACATAGTTCATCCAAGAATCTTTTGCTTCTAATTCTGGCTAGTTTCATGAATAGATTTGAATGACTTGTGAACTATCAGTAAATTTATGTCTGTTTTATATAGCTTTTGGATTTGAGTTCTGTTTTGTGCTTGTTATTACTATCACTCTTATATTGTTAACTGCCTTGGGGAAGATCTATTAGATTGAAATATGCTGGTAGAAACACTGTTATGATCAAATAAATATATATGTAGGAAACACGGTAAAGTGCTTTGGAACAGGTGATATCAACTGGGAAATCTTTGGGACTGGGTAGGAAAGAAGAGACAAGCAACCCAAAATAATTGTCTTTATCAAATCATTTTAGATTTGGAATGCAGTATGTTTCAATGCACCATTGTTTTAACTCTACTCCGGGATCTGTTGCCTTTCTCATATCTATCCATATCTATAAGGTAAAGGTTCCCCTTTACACATATGTGCTGGTCATTCCCTACTCTAGGGGACGGTGCTCATCTCTGTTTCAAAGCTGAAGAGGCAGTGTTGTCCGAAGATGTCTCCGTGGTCATTTTTGTTGGGTGATGGGCAGAAAATGATGCTATAAGGTAAAGGTAAAGATTCCCCTTGCACATATGTGCTAGTTGTTTCCAATTCTAGCAGGAGGTGCTCATCTCTGTTTCAAGGCCAAAGAGGCAGCACTGTCTCTGTTTTCATGTGGCCGGTGTGATTAAACGCCAAAGGCACATGCAATGCTGTTACCTTCCCACCAAAGGTGGTTCTTAGTTTTCTACTTCCTTTATTATTTTTTTTACATGCTTTCGAACTGCTAGGTTGGCAGAAGCTGGGAAAAGTCATGGGAGCTCACTCCGTTACATGGCGCTGGGGATTCGAACTGCCAAACTGCTGACTTTTCTGATTGACAAGCTCAGCATCTTAGCCACTGAGCCACCTTTTACCCATGTTTATAATCTCCTACAAAAGATCAGCTTGTAGAAAAGATGGGTGGCAAAATGGCTGAAATGGTCATATGCTTGAAAAACCATCATTTTTTTCAGTGCTGTTGTGACTTCAAAGATCACAACCTGTACCCAAATCTATCAACAACTGGGTGTTGTTTTTTTTTGTGTACCATTTCTGGCCATTTCATAGCCTTTCATTTCTGCAAGGCAATGCTTCCGTCGACAAAAGGCACATTTCTATTTTTGCTGCCAAGTGATGACTAACTTCAATCCACTAAAGACCAAGGCAGCTTAATCAGAAGCCCTAGCTGTGCTTACATCACCCACGAAACCCCTACTAATTTACAGAAAGAAGAACATTTCCCTTTAGAGCTTGAAAATGTGACAAATGCTAAAGCATAGCAGGGGGAGTTTTATCTTTTTTTTAAAGAGCCTAATTTCTAAAAGAAACAAGCGAGTTGAATTTATTCGGAGCTTTCCGTAGCTGTAAGAGATCAGGAGTCTGTTAAAAAAGAAGATGACAAATAGAATAATGAATAAAGAAATCTCCCAGCGGCTAAAGTTAAGGCGGAGTTGAAAGGAAAGGCGAATTGTCCTGCAAACTTTTTTTAAAAAAAAAATTTGTTGCTGCAACTCAGCTTTTATTTCTCTTCTCTTTTCATTTCTCTTTTCCTTCTCTGAGTCTGCTGGTAGGTGGCCAGTGAGAACACCATGCCTAATGTTCACAGAAACCAATAAAACATCTTGAAGTGCACAGACTATCTTCCTTCCGGCTGTGCAGCCGCTTTTAAACCGGTGTTTTATGTAATAATCTTTTTGTAGGAATGTAGGGAGAGGAAATTAAGGTGCAAAAAACTTAATACAAATCCAATTTTCTGAAGCATTGGAGACAAATCAGAGGCAGCCCCTCAACTTGGTCTCATTAGGCTTGTGCAAAGTCTTTTATTATGGCTTCCACACTGATACCCAATCTCAAATCATACTGATTCCCAAGAATCGCACACACACCCCTGCAGATTTGAAAAAAAGAAACCGGCAGCTTTGAGGTTCTTGCTTTCTTCGCTAGCGATACGGTTAGTTTCACAGGGCTCCTCATCAGCCCCAAAGTTGAATTGCAGCCACTGGGGGGAGGTGGGGGAAATGGTACAGGTTTCTCAAAATTATAGTAAGAGTTTTCAGCAACTAAGCGACAAAAGAGTTGCGTCGTATTATTACACCCAAGCTCTTTTTGACCACAGAATGGACCCATAAGTCAGTCAAATTAAAAATGCACATATACCCCATAAATTAGAGGTGGGTTTCTGCCGATTCGCTTCATTGTGCGCACATGCACAGTTGACTGTAAATTGTTCTGCGTATGCGCAGAACATGAAATAATTACTAAAAAAATATGCCAGCAATGGCATCTGCAACTGGGGAACTCTCTGACATAAATGTATACTGTACCGTGGAATCACTGAAGGGAAACAATGATTATCAAGAAGACAAGAGAGAAGAGGCTTCGGGGGGTGGAGCCTGCCGCCGTCGGGAGCTCAACGAAGCTCCTGCCAGGACTCTGGTTCGTATATCTTATAAGATCTATAGATATCTCCCCTTTCTGGCAGAAAGGGGCAGGGAGAAGGTCAGTCGTTAGGATCTCTTTGTAATTCATAGCTTTTTTTTTGCTGTGAATGGAGAAGAGGTTCAACATTAGCTGAGCCTTTACTCCGGCCAGTTTTCCGCGCTGCCTTTTTTGCAGCCTAGGCAGATTGCCCCCCCCCCCAGGACAAAGCTAAGCTATTTAAAAGTCAATCCGGGCGGGGACCATTCCTGAGGAATTTCTTTTATTACTATCTAAAATACCAGCTTCAATTTCGCAAAAGGCTCCCTTCCTTTTTTAGCTGCGTCACAAGATGGCGATCTCGTAGTTTTTGTGTTTGATGTGACGTACTTAGCCAGCCCTACCCTCCTGAAGGCTTCTCTGTACTAATTGCTAAAAGATTAACTGAGGGGAGCAGAGACTTTGATTTTTGGCTCGCTTGATTGCTTGTCTTTTATTTCTACTTTGGAATGGCTCCCAAATCTAAACAGAAGCGCTTCCTTAATAACATATCTCTAAAAACTGCTATGAAGCCGCTACCCTTGCCTCCCACACCCTCCACGGGAGATTTGTTAACACAAGAATTTCTTCTCAAAACGCTTAATGACTTCAGACAGGAAATTAATCAACTGATATCGGATTTATATGATCAATTTGATGCTAAAATTGCTCAGGCAAAGAAGGATATGATCGGAGTAATGACAGTCATGACAGATTATATTGCTGAAGCGGAGGACAAATTGGAACTTTTGGAAGAAACTAACCTTAATTTGATATCCAAAATTCAAACGTTACAACAGGAAATGGAAATTGCTCAAAAACAACTTGTCATGATAAATTACAATAAGACTGCCTTTGCAATAAGGGTTAGAGGACTGCGTGAAAACCAACAGGAGAATTTGAAACAGATCTTCTTTGAGGCTTTCAGCCGCTTGGTGGGAAGTCCGGGATTTAACTTTGATTGGCAGATTCAAAGAATTTACCGCCAGAATTCCTGGGTAGCAAAACAGCGACAGCTTCCGAGGGACATAATAATATACTTTACCACAAGGGAATCCAGAAATGAGATAATACAGAGGCTTTACAGCAAGAGGTTGAGAATTGACGGACAGGACTTGATTGTTTTTAAAGAGATACCATTTCAATTATTAAGAACAAGGAAAGAGTACGCTTTCTTAACCGAAGAACTCAGAAATTCTCAGATTCCATACAAATGGGAAGTCCCAGCTGGTATTACAGTTACATTTGGCAACCAAAAACACCGCATTAACTCTGTCTGTGAAGCCCGAGAATTTTACTACGAGATCCTGAAGGCGGGACTTCCTGATTCATCCGGACCTGGAGAGAGACAAGGAGAAGGAGAAGACAAACAGCGAGACACGTGGCTACAAGGCGGAGGGTGTTGCTTTCCTCTTCCGGAAGGGCAGAAGACTAAAGAATAAAGACTAAGCGATGTTCTTAAAGCTTTATGATTTCCGTCTGGGATAAAATGGAAAAGTGGTATATTGATGATGAGACATGGAGACTGAAAGAAGCGTTGCTGATTGTGGACACATATTGTATATAAGATTTGTCTGAATTCTAACTCAAATTGCGCATGAATTATTTTCTTAGGCGAGGAGAGCGGAGATTGCGATCTTTTTGAGTTGTGGTCTGGGACGAATGGAGTTGGGAGGCGCGTGGGAGAGGGAAGGGTAGCGAAAGCTTAATTAGACTACTTGGGGCTAGAATGCAAGCTGATATTTGTTTGAGTTGCTATTTCAATATAAGGTCAAGAAAGATTGGTCGGAGAGTCTTCAGGAAAGTGGAGTAAATATGGGAGGAGCAATGGACGCGGATAAAATATATATATGGACATAGATAAAGGCAGGGTGGAAGGTAAAAAATTTACATGTGGAGGTGGGTAAGGATAGAAAGGGAGGTGTTGGAAATGAAAAATGAAAGAAGTACTTGAGTTTAATGGTTTTATAGAAAGGTTTGGATATTCGGATAAAAAAGAGAGAAATTAAAGGTTTGAATAGATAGACAAAGCAATGAGACTTTTAGTTGGGGAATCCTAATTGATCAACTTACCTGGCTCTAATATAGTTTGAAACCCTGCAAGTAGTAAAATAATCGAAATTTGGAATGAGCTACATTGTTTAAGATTTACAGATAATGGGAAGCTGTGTTAACGTAGTGGGTTTATTGACCCTTCTCTGTTTCCCCTTTCTTTTTAGGTGTGTGTGTATTTTTTATTATTCTCTTTTTTTTTTTTTTTTTGGCTTTTCTTTTCTTTTCTTTTTTTAATTTTAAAGTTAGCTGGCCTTATTATACTCAAATGCTTGTTAAAGAATTATGCCGGGTATGGGACCTGCGAAGCCGTAAGGGGGTTAGGGAGGGGGGATTATAGGGGGGAGGGGGGAGGGTGGAATTACAGTTTCAATTCTTAGAACAATAAGAATTCACTTGTATACTGCGGCTCGTTTTCCTTTTTTTTTTTCTTTTTCTCTTTTATTCTTTAAAAAAAAAAAAAAAAAAAATGATGGATACACCAAAGCGAGGAGAAGAGGGAAAGAGGAGGGAGAAGTAAAGAGGGAGTGAGAGGGAATGTAAGGAGGGTGAGATGGAGGGAGGGTGAGATGTCTGAGGGGGAAGGGAAGTAGAAGAGGGGAATGCTGGAGGGGTGAAATGAAAGTTGGAGGGGGAGAAGAGAGGGTGTATGGGGGATTGAAGTGTTATGTTGGGTTTTTTTTTTTTTGTTTGTTTTTTTTCTCTTTGTTTTTTTTTTGTTACGCACAGTATATAAGTGATTGTATAAAATGAAAATGAAAATGAAATAAATAAAATGTATTTGAAGAAAAAGAAGACAAGAGAGAAGATCTTCAGCTCACCAGACTATCATCTTTCTTTGTCAAGTGTTTATCAAATTAGCCTGGCTTTTCAGTTACATGTAGGGCCACAATTATAAGGGCTGCCCGTAAGTACTACTCATTCAGCGCCATTCAAATCATTTTTGGACTACTTACAATTTAGACCTTACCACTAGATGGGAGCAAAGATTTTTGAATTCCCTCTGCTGCCCTCTGGCGGGCACTCCGATTCCTGCAGCCCATTTATGGCAACTCTAAAGACCAGCCTGTGTGATTTGTAACATGATTTGTCAGATTAACTCTCTGCTACATCTCCAGAGGATTTGAGGGATAGATTTGGCTGTATATTAAAATAGATCTCTTAAAAAGTCAAAGCGATTTGAAAGTAGAATCCGTTCCCTGGCAAGGACCATCTGTTAAAGAGGTTTTAACAAGAGGTTTCCAATCTTGGAGTGACACACTGTAATTCTCATCTATCTTTTCATATCTCTCAGAGAGAGACAGAGAGAGAGACAGAGACAGAAAGGAAGACACACACACAGAGAGAGAGACAGAGAGAGAGAGAGAGACAGAGAGAGACAGAAAGAGACAGACAGAGAGACAGAGAGAGACAGAGAGAACAAAAGCATACCATTCAAATGTAACTTCAGAAAAATTACCCCATCACTCGTGCATTTAAATCTCTGCATTCCTCTTTTAAATTGTTCTATAGCATTTAAGTATGTCAGTCACTGATCACTTTTGGGAGAGAAGGAACCATTAATGGAGCTTTTCAATAAGAGATGCAAGTCAGATCAGCTGCTTACACTCTTTAAGTCAATGACAGCTCCTCTAATCAGATTACAAGTAAGAGGAGGGGAGGAAAGCCCATTGAGATTTTATTGGGTAACAAGCTGTTTGAGTTCTGATTCCACCAGGAATAGAAATTAAGAGTCCAATAAATATTCCGGCTAAGTGGTTTGCGCAGCAAAGAGGCCCCTGCAAATGGAGTATAGAATAATCACCAATATTTTTCCCCTCCCTCTGCTTTGATTTGCAAAATCCAGTTTTGCTTTGTCTGCCAGCATTCTGGATTGAAATTCCATAAAGCAGATGAATTAGAAAGAAGCTTTGCATGTAGTAGAGAAGAGAGGGGGGGAATGGAGAACAGAAAGAATTATCTCTTGAGTGCAGTAACCTTCAAGCAAAACATATTAATCTCTTTTTTTATGGCTGAAACATTAGCGAAACTGCACCCTGATAGTTAAAGATGCTTTCGCCCCTCCTTTTCCTAGCGTTGTTATCAGAAACACTCCAGGGTCTGTCTAGATGTGAAAATACACTCAATCGCCACCTTGCTTTAAAGACCTCCTTCCTTTACTCTTATTGTACTGGCAACCCCACCCCCGGCATGTGTTAGGCTGCATTATGCTCCTTCAAAGGGGGAAGAGGTTACAAGAGCTTGAGGTAGATTCTGTGTGGCAACTGTTGTTCAACAGAACAGCTTTCACCTTGTACAGGGGAAACGCTGAAGGGTTATAGAAGAAAGGATAGGTGAAAAAAATAGCAATAAGACTGTTGTAAAATAATGAAGAGTCCAATTGTAATAATGACAGATGCCAAATAGCCTAGTGAAGAGATCAGAAAGTAAATAAAATCAAATTAATATTTAATAGGATCATAGAGCCATATATCTATCTCTATATCTATCTACAGTATCCATCTATCCATATCTATCTATTGCTGTCTCTCTATATCTATCTACAGTATCCATCTATCCATATCTATCTATTGCTGTCTCTCTATATCTATTTCTTTCTATCTATCCATCTATCTATCTATATCTATCATCTATCTATCTATCTATCTATCTATCTATCTATCTATCTATCTATCTATCTACCTACCTACCTACCTATCGCTGTCTCTCTATATCTATTTTTTTCTATCTATTTCTTTCTACCTATCTATCATCCATCTATCTATCTATCTATCTATCTATCTATCTATCTATCTATCTATCTATTGCTGTCACTCTATATCTATTTCTTTCTTTCTTTCTATCTATCTATCTATCTATCTATCTTTCTTTCTTTCTTTCTTTCTAACTATCTATCATCTACCTACCTACCTACCTACCTACCTACTTACCTACCTTATATCATCTATCATCTAGATATCTAGCTATCATCTAGTATCTATCTCTTTATGATCTCTCTATCTTCTATCAATCTATCAATTTATCATTCAATCACTCTATCAAGTGCTCTGTCTCTATATCTATCTATCTGTCCGTCCGTCCGTCCATCCATCCATCCATCCATCCACCCACCCATCCATCCACTGCACCACCACAGCGATAGATAGGTGGATGGGTGGATGGATGGATGCATAGATAGATAGATAGATAGATAGATAGATAGATAGATAGATAGATAGATAGATAGATAGATAGATGATAGATGGATGGATGTATGAATGGATGTATGGAGAGATACAGATGATGTAGGAGAGAGAGCGGGAGAGATAATAAATATATTGATAAATGGATAATAGAGATAGATAGATAGATAGATAGATAGATAGATAGATAGATAGATAGATGGATGGATGGATGGATGGATGGATGGATGGATGGATGGATGGATGGATGGATGGATGGATGGATGGAGAGCAGGAGAGATAATAAATATATTGATAAATGAATAATAGAGATAGATAGATAGATAGATAGATAGATAGATGGATGGATGGATGGATGGATGGATGGATGGATGGATGGATGGATGGATGGATGGATGGATGGATGGATGGATGGATGGATAGATATGATGTAGGAGAGAGAGAGGGAGAGATAATAAATATATTGATAAATGAATAATAGAGATAGATAGATAGATAGATAGATAGATAGATAGATAGATAGATGATGATAGATAGATAGATAGATAGATAGATAGATAGATATGATATGATATGATATGATATGATATGATATAGATAGACAGATGGACGGACAGACAGAAATTATGGATGTTTCACAGCACAGTTCAGGTTTTGTGGGTGGATCCTCAATCTGGCGAGCAGCAGTAGAGTTATTGCTCATCATTAGTTCCTACATGACATGTGCAAAGTCCATGCGATGAATTTCTTTATAGGACATATGCTAAATGACTCAAGAAACCTAGAAGGGTAATTTAATATAACTTGATTTACCTCAACCTTTTTTTTTATTTTTTAAATCTGTGCATACAAACCAATTCACACCTTCCTAATTCTTTTCCTCCACCCCAGGCCATATATTTTCCTTGCATACATGAATAGCAAATGAAAATAATGTAGCACAAGCTTTCTGCAATGTATTGTGGGAAGTTCAGCTCGGTAATTTTTTTAAAGGGGGGGTTCAGGGTTCAAACCTCAGGAAACAAAATAATAATGGGTGTTTGTGTCTATGTGTATGAGGCAGTGGGGGGTGGGATAGAGGGAAGGAGAGAGAGAGGGAGGGAGAGCTGTGCCTCTACTCCCAAGTTGGCCCTCGTTTCTTAACTGTTCCCTTCTCCTGGAAGCTCTGTGCATGTGCACATCGGGAACAGGCTCCAGCTGTTCTTCTGCCCCGTGACCCATCAAAACCGTGGTCCACTAAAGCGCGCCCGACGAAAGCGCGTACGTGACGTCATCAGCAGCGCGACGAAAAAAATTAAAAATAAATTAAATTAAAATTAAAATAAAATTAAAGCAAGCCGATTCACATAAAGGTAAGGGTTAGGTTTAGGGTTAGGGTTAGGGTTAGGGTTAGGGTTAGGGTTAGGTTAAGGGTTAGGGTTAGGGTTACGTTACGCGTTAGGGTTAGGTTTAGGGTTACGTTAAGGGTTAGCGTTAGGTTTAGTGTTAGGTTAAGGGTTAGGTTTAGGGTTAGGTTTAGGGTTAGGTTAAGGGTTAGGTTTAGGGTTAGGTTTAGGGTTAGGTTTGGGGGGGATAGAGTAAGGTTTTCGCTTTAATTTTAAATTTACCACTCACAGTGCAATGTTTTCGTCGCGCTGTGATGACGTCACGTACGCGCTTTCGTCGAGCGCGCTTTAGTCCACCGCGGTTTTGTGGTGGAACCCTTCTGCCCTACTGATATCCGACTCTGAAGGCAGCTGATAACTGTCGGATGGCCCTGACCACATCTCTGTCTCCGACACAGAGCACTCATCAGAGCCTTCCCCTGACTCCAGAACTGACCCATGTTGCCTCCCTCCCCCAACCTCTTCACTGTCTGAGTCTGCCACCAGCTCTGCTGGCAGCTGGCGAGACACAACACACAGGTGCTTTTTTTCAAGAATCAGCTGGACTTTCTTGTATTTTTGTGTTTGTTTGTTTTTTAAGACATTTTGCTTCTTGGATGAGAAGCGAAACGTCTTCAAGCAGAAAGCAAAAAGTCCAGTTGACTCGTGAAAAAAACACCTTTGGGATAACCATGACCTGGATGACTGAGAATCTCCCTAAACAACAACAACAATCTCTGCCGACCCATGTCATTGGGAAGGTTGAGAAAAATGTCAAATCCATTCTCAATATATGGTTGATTGGGCATCCAATCATAATCACAATAATAGAGTGAATCAGGAAGAGCAAATAGGAACAGATATAGCTCTGTAATCATACACAGTTGGTGTGTACACATACACAAATACACACAGGCAGAAAAGCACATAAAGCGCTTCCAATTCTGAGAACTCGGTTAAATGCTTTCACATCAACATTGGAATTATGCAGAACAATATGCCTGTCTGGTGCATGTTTACGCAATGAGTAAATATAGATGGATGTTATGATTCTTTACACCCCATTACTGAAGTGTAAGGAACGGGTGTCGGCGAGAAGAGATAACAAATCATTCTGTTGTTGGTAGCTTATGGATCCAAACCCAGCCATGATGTTTGTGTCAGGAAGCCAGACGCGGAGGGATGTCTCTGCATGCTAATGCAGGGAAGGAAGCAGAGCAAGGGCGAGAGCAATAAATTGGCAATAATAAGGAGTGATTAGATTTTTGGACCACGTACAAGATGGCTTCTTTCATGGTAATGCAGCGGTTTGCAAAAAAGGAAGTTTACGTCTTTGATTAATCTCTTCTCCTCTCCCCTCTCCCTCCTTCCTCATTCCCCCTTCCTCCCTTCTCTTCTGTCCCCTTTCCCCTTCCCATCTTCCTTCCCCTTTTTCCGAACTCCTCCCTCCTCCCTCTCTCTTTCCCCTGCCTGTTCCCTTCTTCTCCCTTCCCTCCTTCCTTCCCTCCCCTTTCTCCAGACTCCTTCCTCCTCCCTCTCACCTTCTCCTGCCTGTTCCCTCGTTCTCCCTTCCCTCCTTCCCTCCTTCCCTCCCTTCTCTCCAGACTCCTTCCCCTTATCTCTCTCTCCTTCTCCCTCCCCCTTTTCCTTCAACCTTCCCCTTCTCTTCTTCCAGTTTCCCTTCCCTCTCTCCATGCTCCTCCCCCCTTTCCTCTCTCCTTCCCCACAGAGGTGGTATTCAGCAGGTTCTGACTAGTTCTGGAGAACCAGTAGTGGAAATTTTGAGTAGTTCGGAAAATCAGTAACAGGGGTGGGTTCCTGCCAGTTCTAACCTCTTCTATAGAAGAGGTTCCACAAATCTATCGTGCCATTTAGAACCGGTTCCAGCTCCCTCCCCCCGCCTGTCCGCACATCATCAAGATGAAGAGCAAGAGGAGGAATTCTGGGAGTTGAAGTCCACAAGTCTTAAAGCTGTCAAGTTTGAACACCCCTGGTTTTTTTTTTAAAGGGTTAGGGGTGCAAGGGTCTTGTAACTTGATAGTTTTAAGACTTGCACACTTCAATGCCAGAGTTCCTAAGCCAACATTTTGGTTGCTAAGCGCCAAGCCACTCCCACTCGGTCACATGGCTGGCAAGCCACTCCCACAGAACAGGCCACACCTACAGAAGAGGTTCTAAAAAAATTTGAAACCCACCACTGATCGGTAAATACCACCTCTGATTGGCCCCATCTGTTTTCTGCCTCCCAAGTCCCAGCTCATTGGGAGGGAATGGAGATTTTGCAGTATCCTTCCCCTGCCATGCCCACCAAGCCATGCCACGCCCTTAGAATGTTTAGTAAAAAAAATTTGAATCCCACCACTGGGCTGGACCGTGGTCAATTCACAAACCATTTGTTGACTGGAGCCATCTTGGAACATCTTCAGGGTTCCCCCCAGTTAGGCTGGATAGAACTATGGGAAAGGGAGAGAGAAGCAGAGATAGATGGGGAAATGTGTAACCAAAATAACATTCTTTCTCCTGGGAACCAAGGACACTATTACTAGCACCTCACGGGGCATGGATGGGAGTCATCCGGGTCTGGGACTGTGACCTGATTGAGGCATGTGATGGTTGTGTAGTCTGGGGAAGAACTTTGGATTTTGATTTGGGTGGGGAAAACCCGGGGACCTCCAGAGTCAGGTTTTCACCAGCTGTGTCAATAGCACATGCATAATAATAAGGTACGCGGTGTCTCAGTGGCTAAGACGTTGAGCTTGTCGATTGGAAAGGTCGGCAGTTCATGGTTCGAATCCCTAGTGCTGCATAATGGAATGAGCTCCCATTACTTGTCCCAGCTGCTGCCAACCTAGGCGTGTAAAAATGCAAGTAGAAAAATAGGAGCCACCTTTGGTGGGAAGGTAACAGCATTCCGTGCACCTTTGGTGTTTAGTTATGCCGGCCACATGACCATGGAGACGTCTTTAGACAGTGCTGGCTCTTCAGCTTTGAAACGGAGATGAGCACCACCCACTAGAGTCAGGGAACGACTAGCACATTCGTGCAAGGAGAACCTTTACCTTTAATTATCTATTCTTTGAAGAAGCTTCTAGCCTTGAAGTTTTGATTTCACCTGGGCTGTTACTTGGAACCCTGACACCTGTTCCTGCTTCTTTATGTCATCCTGGATAACTTTGGACCTTCCATTCTTCGTCCTCGGACCATTTCACCCAGAGATGGATGAAGGTTCGTTTTCCGATGAGGATTTTGAGTTAACCTCTCTGCAGCAACTGTGCTCGCTACCAGCTTGCAAGTGGGCTATTTCTGGTAAACAAGACGCCATCGTAACGCAACCCAATCAGGGAGCGGAATGTTGCTTCTTAATGGCAATTTCTCGTAACTGAAAAATCTCAAGTGTCATTAAAGAGACCGGCTATTGAAAAAGAGCAGGCTTTTAGCCTGGAAAAGGCCCTGGATAAAATGCCTTCCCCCATCTTTCTTTCTCCCTTGTGCCACTCTGCTTCCTCAACTTCCTCAACTTAAAATAAAATAAAAATGAGAGGGTAGCAAAGGCTGTGAGCATGCTTTTTTTTTTTCAAAAGCAGAGTCCTTCGTGATGAGATGTTCAACCATTTTCCCCCTCCCAGCCCCTAGTCCCATACACCTTTGAATGTGTTTATTCAAGAATTGTATGCTTATTTGTCTAGTAATCCATATTTGTTTAATAATTTAGTAATAGGTAGAAGAGTAGACGAATGTCAATGAATATACAGTACATGTCCCAGAATCCAAAACCAGAATAATATCTCAGGACTGGGTCGCTCATCAGGACCAGAGGGGTTCTGACCTAGGCTTCCCCAGCAGCACGAAGCCAAGTCCTCATCCCGATAAACCCCTTTCATTTGATTTACAGTGAATACCTCTCTAGTAAAGTCTTCCCTCTCCCAAGTCTTTCAAGGTACTTCATAATTAGTGACATTTATCAGGCTTGGAGAGCTGCCAGGCCGATATCGTCCAAACTGCCACTTTGTAGCAGACAATACTTGACAAGAAGTCAGGAACAGATCTTCACTCTGATGAATTGAACTAATTGTCTCCTGCAAACTCCACTCCCCTTTTGCTCCTTTATTCCCTATGGGAGGGGCCATTCACCATCCATACTCTAAGGACCCTTGTTACTTAGCTGTTCCCTTTGCACACTGGGAACAGGCTCCAGCTGTTCATCTGCCTCATTGATGTCTGACTCCAAAGGCAGCTGATAACTGTCATACAGCCCTAGCCCCATCTCTACCTCCGACACAGAGCCCTCATCAGAGCCTTCTCCAAACTCCAGAACTGGCCCATGTTCCTCCCTGACTTCCTTACTGTCTGAATCTACTGCCAGCTCCGCTGGCCACTGTCGGGGCACAACAAGAAGTTTGGTCTTCCAAGCTTTTGGAATCATGCTGGAACCCATTCTCTAGCAGAGAGAGGTTCTCTGAGGATGAGCTCCAGTTCAAGTCAAAAAGCTTGAAAAACCAAACCTCTGGTCCTGGTTGGATCCTGTAGGAAAGTAAACATTAAGAATGCCATTGAGCAAAATTAGATAGTAGGTTCTCCTCCTGTAAATGCTAATAGGAATAGCACTTATATACCACTTTACAGTGCTTTACAGCCCTCTCTAAGAAGTTTACAAAGCCAGCATCTTGCCCCCAACAAACAATCTGGGTCTTCATTTTGCCCACCTCAGAAGGATGGAAGGATGAGTCAACCTTGAGCCTGGTGAGATTTGAAGTATCAAACTGCAGGCAGGCGGCAGCTGGCAGAGGGAGCCTGCAATACTGCACTCTAACCACTGTGCCACCGTGGCTCATGAAGTCAAGTTATCAGTGGTAGGACTATACTCATCTAAAGTGCTGTTTTAATGCTGGTGGTAAATGTAGTATGATGTACAATGATTTTGCAGTCCTGGTTATTTTTACTTTTGTCTTAGCTTAATTGATCATTGTGGCTGGACTGTATCCAGATAGGAGACATGTTACAAATGTGTGTTTTGGCATTTGACTGGTTGTTCCTTGTTTTCTGCCTAGTAAATCACAGAGTGAAAGGAAAAGCCCTATTTTACTCTCCCCATTTTCCAGACAGCGGGAAAACGAATGTATTTCCTTCCCCTTTTCTTTGAGCGAGCGATCCTCGTGGCTTAAGGTATGGTGTTTTTCAGCCTCGGTGATTTTAAGATGTGTGGACTTCATCTCCCAGAATTCCCCAGCCAATGTGGTGCCGGCGTTGAACAAAAACTGCAAGGAAGAATGGAGATGACAAGGTCATTTCTGCAATGCTTTTCTTCCTGCCCTAAAACATATTTCTTAGAGGCAAAAGTCGACAGGTCTTCAGACTGATGTTCCAGACCAACAAACCCACTTTTCTCTATCCCAGAGTGCTCAGAATCAGAGCACCATAGAAATACAGATTTCTAAAATGAAGCTGGGGTTTGAAAGGTCATCAGATCCTCCTGATTATTGCAGACCTTCCAGCTCCTCTTCTCTTTGATGTTCCACTGCAATATAAAGGAACCATTATTTTAATTACTAAATGTAAATCTGTTTAAGACAGGCTGCTATGGCTTCATTTGTCTACCTGAAGCCATTAGAGGTAACTCCTGGATCAGCAGAAGACTATTCTCTTGTTGCTCAAGATATGGAGTCAATTATCAATTCTCCTTCCTTCTTTCCTTCCTTCCTTTCTTCCCTCCCTCCCTCTCTCTCTATCTCCATATGTACAAAGATACACAGACAGAGATCTGTACAGGTAGTCCTCAATTTATGACCAAAATTGGTCCCAACATTTCTGTTGTTAGGCGAGACGTTTGAGCTTTATGGCCTTTCTTGCCACAGTTGTTAAGTTGTTGAATGTTGAATGTTGAATGTTGATTTTATTTATATGCCGCCCTTTTCCCCCGAAGGGGACTCAGGGCGGCTCACAACTCAACCAGGGAAGGGGGATACAAACAAGAATTTAAAACGACATAAAAAACAATGCATGATTAAAACACAACAGTCATACCAATTTGAGACGGGGGCAACAGTTCTTTAGCCCCAGGCCTGTCGGAACAGCCAGGTTTTAATGGCTTTGCGGAAGGCCTGGAGGGTGGTGAGGGTGCGAATCTCCACGGGGAGTTCGTTCCAGAGGGTCGGAGCAGCCACAGAGAAGGCTCTCCTCCGAGTAGTCACCAGTCGACACTGGCCGGCGGATGGAATTCGGAGGAGGCCTAATCTGTGGGATCTAATCGGTCTAGTGGAGGTAATGGAGGTAAGTGAATCATTGACGTTGATAATTTAGTAACACAATGGCTTGCCCATTCATTTTGCTTGTCAAAAGATTGCAAAAGGTGATCACATGACTTTGGGACGCAGCAACGGTTGTCAGTATGAACCAATCACCAAGCGTCTGAATTTTGATCACATGGTCATCTGGATGCCACCAAGGTAGTAAGAGTGAAAAAATGGTCATAAGTTACTTTTGTTAGAGCTGTTGTAACTTTGGATGGTCACTAAATGACACACACACACACACACACACACACACACACACACACTTCTAAAACAGGACTAAGCGGAAATCGGTTTATTGGTATTTCACTGACAATGAACATTGAAGCTAATGGACAGGAAAAGAGCAAAAGGCTAAAAATAGAAGGACCTTTGGAGCTTCACAATGTATCAGCCAAGGACCTACTTGTTGTTGTTAGTTGCGAAGTCAAGTCCAACCAATAGTGACCCCATGGACAACGTTCCTCCAGGCCTTCCTGTCCTCTACCATCCTCTGGAGTCTATTTAAGCTCAAGCCGACTGCTTCAGTGACTCCATCCAGCCACCTTGTTCTCTGTCATTCCCTTCTTCTTTTGCCCTCCATCTTTCCCAACATTAGGCTCTTCTCCAGTGAGTCCTTCCTTCTCATTAGGTGGCCAAAGTATTTGAGTTTCCTCTTCAGGCTCTGGCCTTCTAAAGAGCAGTCAGGGTTGACCTCCTCTAGGACTGACCGGTTTGATGGCCTTGCAGTCCAAGGGACTCGCAGAAGTCTTATCCAGCACCAGAGTTCAAAGGCCTCCATTCTTTGGCGCTCAGCCTCTCTTATGGTCCAACTTTCACAGCCATCCATTGCAGCTGGGAAAACCATAACCTTGATTATACTCCCTTTTGTTGGCAGGGTGATGTCTCTGCTTTTTAGTATGCTGTCTAGATTTGCCACTTGTAGACCTCTGCAATTGATCTATTATTTGTTGATGCTACTTTTGAGGATCTGAAGATGATGTGTTTTTAACATTTGAGTTTTTGTTCGGAAGGACAAATGCATAGAGGACAAAAAAGAGCTTGTATCTGGGCGTGTTTGAGAATAGATGTTCTCAGAAAGGGGCCTGATGCTTAATTTTCAAAACTTCTGAAATCTATATATATCCAAGATCTTCTATTGCTCCCCCACCTCTCCAGAAACTACAAATTATATTTCTTTGCATTTGGCCCTCCTTGATGAAGCAACTGGCTTCATGGCTTGGTTTTCTAGGGCGACTGAAAAAAACAAACCCTCAGGAAATAGGAAGCAGAAGTAAGCCAATGAGCAGCTAAATTCTGCGTTCAAGGTCCTAATGTCTTCAATCATTGGGTGAATTCCCACCCCTAATTCTATTACACAAAAAAATTTAAATATTTGTCACCGCAGAGTCTGCCAAATTCTTCTACCACCTGTTTTAAGGGCACATTTCTTCTCCTGATGGATGACCCATATTTTACAGAGTGATTCGCCATTAATCATGATAAGGAATAAGCCTAACAAGTTATACATCCAATGTAGCACTGTTTGGGCAGCTTAAAGCTGAAAGAAACTATTAATTTTAGCACATGTTCCACAAAAGAAAAGCAGGAAAGGTTGCTTTCCTGACAGGTTCTTTTCTTGAAGGCTGCTTGGAAAGTTTATTCTGTCATGATGTCCTTCTCTTGGTTGGTTTCTTTTTCTTTTTCTTTTAATTTCATAGTCAACATCAGTTAAACATCAATAAAAATTGCTTTGGTCAACATCAGTAAAACATCAGTAAAAATCACAACACCAAATACAAGTTGGGAGGAAACGACCTCGTAGATGATCCTCACTCTGTCAAGGACCTTGGAGTGCTGATTTCAAAGGGGCTAAGCCCCAGAGCTCAATGTACTAGCATTGGCAAAAGGCATTAAGAGTTGTTAACCTAATTTTGTGAAGCTTCTTCTCCGGCAACATAGTACTGCTAACTAGGGCATACAAAACCTTTGCCAGACCAATTCTCGAATACAACTCGTCTGCCTGGAATCCACACTGTATATCGGACATTAATACGATTGAGCAGATCCAGAGGTATTTAACGAGAAGAATACTCCACTCCTCTGCTCACAGTAGAATACCTTATGTCACCAGACTTGAAATTTTGGGCTTGGCCAATCTGGAACTGCATCACTTATGGTCAGACCTAAGCATAGTACACAAAATTATCTGCTACAATGTCCTACTTGTCAATGACTACTTCAGCTTCAAACACAGGCAAACAATTGATACAAACTCAAGGTAAATCGCTCCAAAATCGATTGCAGGAAACACGACATCAGCAACAGAGTGGTCAATGCCTGGAATGCTCTTCCTGACTCCATTGTTACATCCGAGCAATCTTCGGACATTCTGCCCCCCCACAGGCCTACTGATTGCTCCATTGACATTTTGCCCGGGGTCAAACTCCCAAAACCCCGCATTTACTCCATGTCACCCAGGGAAATGGAGGAGATGCGTTCTTTCATTGACAAAAATTTGAAACGTGGTTTCATTGAACCGGCCCGACCCAAGGTGGCGGCCCCTGTGCTGTTTCGTGAGAAGAAAGATGGGTCTCTTCGTTTATGTTGTGACTTTAGAAACCTTAACGCCATCTGTACTCAGAACCTCTACCCACTACCCTTGATGAAGGACTTGTTGGCGCAACTGGGGAAGGGCCGCATCTTCACAAAATTGGACCTGCGCGAAGCTTACTATAGGGTTCGCATTAAGGAAGGGGACGAATGGAAGACCGCTTTCAACTGCCCTCTTGGTTGTTTCCAGTTCCGGGTTATGCCTTTTGGCCTACAGGGGGCTCCTGCTGTGTTCATGCAATTTATTAATGAGATCCTGCACGATCATCTCTATAAGGGCGTTATCGTATATCTAGACGATATCCTCATTTATACCCGCTCTTACGACCACCACGTCAATCTGGTGCGCACTGTTTTGAAAAAACTCCGTGCTGCCAACCTGTATGCCAAATTGTCTAAGTGTGAGTTTCACCAATCTACTATTGACTATCTGGGCTACCGTATCTCCCCTCATGGCGTTGAAATGGACCCTGAGAAAGTAAAGGCGGTCACTGAATGGGACGCTCCCAAAACTCGTAAACAATTGCAAAAATTTTTGGGTTTCGCTAATTTCTACCGTCAATTTATTCCCTCTTTTGCCGACATTGCTCTCCCTATTACTAATTTGCTCAAAACTAAAGGCGAACCGAAGCCTAAACCCAATAAGCCTTTGGACTGGACCATGGAATGCCAGGCGGCGTTCGAAAAGCTTAAACGCCTTTTTGCCGCTGAACCAGTACTTAAACATCCTGATCTCAACCAGCCGTTCGTTGTCCAGGCTGATGCCAGTGATGTCGCCGTTGGAGCAGTTCTGCTACAAGCCAATGACCAAGGTAACTTACAGCCTTGCGCGTACACCTCACGTAAACTCACTGACACGGAACAGCGCTGGGCAATCTGGGAGAAAGAGGCTTTTGCAGTCCGTTGGGCCCTCGCTACTTGGCGCCATTTCCTTGAAGGCTCTAAACACCCTTTTGAGGTGTGGACTGACCACAAGAATTTGGAAGCGTTGCGCACGCCTCGCCGTCTCTCCCCAAAGCAGATGCGTTGGGCCCAGTATTTTAACCGTTTCAATTTCACTCTAAAGTATATCCCGGGCGGAAAGAACTTCATGGCCGATGCTTTGTCCCGGTTGCCACAGTATAATTGTTCCAAACTGAGTATCGTCCAACCACTCTTGGCAGCTCCGGTGCTCACACGCCAACAGACCAAGGCTCAAAAGGACGTGCCTCACGATCTGCTTTCTAACCTCAAAGCGGCTCTTCCTCAAGACGACTGGTTCCTGAACCATCGGGACGAGTGCACTATGAGGGACGATCTACCGTGGATTGGTGCTAAATTGTACATCCCCGCTTCCCTACGGCTTGTGGTCCTTCGTCGCGCTCATGACTCCAGGATGGCGGGTCATTTTGGGTTCGTGAAAACTTTGCACCTCGTGAAGAGGCAATTCTGGTGGCCCTCTTTAAAAAAGGACATTGAGCTTTATGTATCCAGTTGCCCAGTTTGCGCTACCGCCAAAAAGCCGCCGGGGAAACCACACGGACTTCTGCAGTCCGTCGCCCGCCCGATTGCCCCGTGGAAGGAGATTTCTATGGACTTTATTGTGGAGCTTCCCGAGAGCCAAGGGCACACGGTCATCTGGGTGGTTACTGATTTGTTCTCCAAGCAAGTTCATTTCGTGCCTTGCCACAAGATTCCTTCCGCCAAGGCGTTGGCTAAGCTATTCCTTTCCCACATATACCGCTTGCATGGGGTTCCCGACCGTATTATCTCCGATCGTGGGGTCCAATTCACATCTAAATTTTGGAAGGAGTTCCTCACACGTATTGGCTCCGCCCAGGGCCTTAGCTCCGCCTACCATCCTCAGACTAATGGCGGCTGTGAACGTACTAATTCCGTCCTTGAACAATATTTACGTTGTTTCATCAATTATCAACAGGACGATTGGGTGGACTTGTTACCACACGCTGAAGTGGCCTATAACAATTCGGTTCACTCCAGCACCGGTTTCACCCCTTTCCGGGTCGTTTACGGCCAGGATTTTGTTCCAATCCCCGAACTGCCTACGGCTCAGCCTCAAGTTCCTTCCGTGGCAGACTGGAGTGAACGTCTCAGTCGCCTTTGGCCCCTCACTCTTTCCACCTTGGACGCTGCCCACAAGGCTCATAAGAAGCAGGCTGATAAGAAACGCTCTCAGCCTTATGTTTACCACGTTGGAGATTTAGTGTATTTGTCCACTAAGTTCTTGCATACTACACAAAAGTCTAAGAAATTGGGTCCCAAGTATGTTGGCCCTTTCCCAATTGTGAAAGTTATCAATCCTGTTTCTGTTCGTTTGCAATTGCCCAAACATCTCAACCGGATCCATCCGGTATTCCATATCAACCTCATCAAGCCTGTTCGAGTGTCTGACCTACGGCCCGCAGATGACCCTCCACCTGCTCCGTTGCTTATTGATGGGGAACGTCATTTTGAAGTCCGGGACATTCTGGATTCCCGCAGGCACCGTAATCGCATCCAATACCTTGTGGCTTGGAAACATTTTCCCCCCTCCCACACGGAATGGGTTGATAAGTCCCACGTTCGTGCCCCCCGCTTGCTTCAGAAATTTTATGCTGCTTATCCCGACAAGCCTTGACTTTTCTCCTTTCCCTCTCTTGTTTGTTTGTTGTTTGTCTGTTTTGTTTGTTTTTTTTTTCCAGGCCTGACAGCCTTTTTTCCGGGGGACGGCCGGATGTCAGCTTCTGCTTTGCTGCTGCTTCAGCTGCCATGAAATGGGAAGGGGGGGGCGTGTATGTGGGAGGGTTTTAATTGATGTGCTGGAGGACTGCTGAAGGAATGTTCTAGGATGTACCAGTCGTTGGGATTTACGCATGCGTACGGGTTTCCCGCCTGCATCAACGGCCTTCACATTCCATCTTGGCCTGTCTTTTTGAAGTTATCTCACACCTGACATTTGAAGGACTTATGATTGGACTGGAGCTTTGATCCTAAGGGGGGGGAACGGGCTTTGCTATATATCAATTGCTTTCGCGCCATATTATTCAGATTTTGCTTCACTACTGCTCGCTTACCATTTATAATTAGTAAAAGTACATTGGATTTCCAACCCATGGAGTCTCTTGGTTTTCTTTCCTAATTATGGAGTGGAGTGGGGCGTGACACTAACTAACTAAATAAATAAATAAATAAATAAATACATAAACAAACAAACAAACAAACAAACAAATAAATCAGTTCTTCCTGCCATAAATTAGCCTCCATCAAGAGGAATATGTTGCTAGTTTTGAGTTGCTATCACTCCTAACCATTTCCTAGACTGTCTAGGGATTTTCCACACAGCCTCTGTGTTCAACAGCTTGACTCCTGTGAGTAAACAGGATGGAAAGAAAGCTGTCTTGACAAATCCCTGTCCAGTTGTCAACTCCTTCATCTGCTTCCATGCAATGGTATGTGGGAAAATCCTTGGGAGATTAAGCCAAAAGATGCTGTCAAGGGAACAGTTGGATAAGAGGCAGCATAGCCCACAGCTGGATAGTAGACAGAGCCAGAGGCTCAGAAGGGACCTTCCCAAAGTCCTCAGGCTGCAAAGAGGATGTGGGGAGGAGGAATTTTTGTTTCAGATTTGCAAGGTACTAACAATGTAGTTTTGTAATAAAGTAGATTTAGGCCAACTAAGTTGAGATTCCTATCTGGTCAGAGAATTGGAAAGTTGGCATCATGATTGAACTTCTTAGAACCTTTTCTTTAACACCCTGTCAACTCCGAATCGAACCTGGATGAAGCCATTTTGTGCTGCTTCACAGTTGCCACGCACTATGGGGGAGGAGGATTGAGGGGAAAATAGTTAGACCGTCTCATAGACAAAATAAAAAAAGCTCCCCCATGGGAGCCAAGGTCATCCCAACAGATGGCAGCAGGAGGAGGAGCAAAAGTGATCGAGAGAGCCCACCAACTGCTTTGATTTGGACAATTGACTTGTGACACCTGAGGAGGGAAACTTTTGCCCCTTTAATTACATGGTAACCACAAGAAACTTTTAGACTTGGTTTTCACTGGCTGTGCCGATATGATGTATCCAATAAACATGTTCTCTCAGGAACCTTCCTGCTTTGAAGTTCTGATTTTTTGGGGGGGGGATGCATTACTCAGAACGCTGACACCCCAACCCTCTTTAAATATCTTTTGTGGCCACGGACCCTCAAGACTTAAGATTTAAATCATAATATTTCTTCAACACTTCGCAGACCCCAGGGTGCCCATAGACTACAGGTTGAGAACTACGTGTTCCCACCCCATTTTTTTTTACAGCTGATTAGGCAGGAGACTCCAATTAGTCCAGAATGCAGCCGCGCGAGCGATTGTGGGTGCACCAAGGTACACCCACGTTACACCTATCCTCCGCGAGCTGCACTGGCTACCTATTAGTCTCCGAATCCGCTTCAAGGTGCTGGTCGCTACCTATAAAGCCCTACATGGGATCGGACCTGGGTACCTGAGAGACCGCCTCCTGCCAATTACCTCTCTCAGACCAATTAGATCGCACAGGTTAGGTCTCCTCCAGATTCCATCTGCCAGCCAATGTCGGCTGGCGACTCCCCGGGGGAGAGCCTTCTCTGTTGCAGCTCCGGCCCTCTGGAACGAGCTCCCTGTTGAGATCCGGACCCTTACTACCCTCCCGGCCTTCTGCAAAGCTACCAAGTCCTGGCTGTTCCAGCAGGCTGGGGGGGGGGGGCTGAGAAGCATTTACCTCCACGGAAATTGTGAATGTTGGTTTTGTTTTTAATATGTTGTCTTTGTCTCGTTTTCCCCCTTTCCCTTGTCTTTTGTGAGCTGCCCGGAGTCCTCCGGGAGTGGGCGGCATACAAGACAAATAAATAAATAAATAATAAATAAAATCTTCCAAAGAGGCAAATCCTGAAAATGCTTTTGACCGACATGGTTACTGGAATGGAGAAAAATCTCTATTCCCCTCTGGGAAAAAAAAACAACAACTATGGAAACAAAACTACTTGCAGTTGTTATTATCCAAAGTGGCAATATGAAATCTGCAGCAATCGCAAAGAAATTACTCCCAGCATTAGGGTGATAGCAAACAAGAAGATAATTGCCCTGGCTATTTCTCTCATATTCTGACTTGGAAGAAAGCCTATTGCGGCGGATTGATTTATTTATTTCATATATTTTGAGGGAGAGGCCTGCCTTTTGAAATCCCTTCTTTTTGTGACTAAAAAATTCATTTCTGCTCTCGAGAGCATTTTATAGCAGTTTCCCAAGCGGTGTTGAATAGCTGCTTTTCTATTACTTTTCTCTACTTGGTAGGCTTGTGGAAATGATCCTTCCTGATGGAGAGCGGATGGCATTTGTGCGTGCACATTGTCAGTTGCAGAAAATGTTGCATTGGGCTTTCATGCTCCCCTTTTCTTTGAAGGCAAAGAAATTGAGACAGAGGTAGATACTCGGCTGTGAAGCACAAGAGGCTGTAGAAAAAAAAGGCTGATCTGTGACTGGCATGAATAACAATAGCTCAGTCGATAGCAAGGAGAGCTAGTTTTGTGTAGTAGCTAAAGCGTTAGGCCAAAAACTGGGAGATGGTTGCGACCCTACCTGGATCGGGAGGCTCTTCAGAAAGTCACTCACGCCCTCGTGACCTCAAGACTGGATTATTGTAACGTGCTCTACATGGGGCTGCCCTTGAAGAGTGTTTGAAGACTCCAGCTGGTCCAGAACGCAGCCGCGTGAGCGATCGTGGGTGCAATCAGGTACACCCACGTCACACCTATCCTCCGCGAGCTGCACTGGTTACCCATTAGTCTCCGGATCCGCTTCAAGGCACTGGTCGTTACCTATAAAGCCCTTCATGGCATCGGACCTGGGTACCTGAGAGACCGCCTCCTGCCGATTACCTCCCATAGACCGATTAGATCACACAGGTTAGGCCTTCTCAGGATCCCATCTGCCAGCCAGTGTCGGCTGGCGACTCCCCGGGGGAGAGCCTTCTCTGTTGCACCTCCAGCCCTCTGGAACGATCTCCCCGTGGAGATCCGGACCCTCACTACCCTCCCGGCCTTCCGCAAAGCCGTTAAGTCCTGGCTGCTCCAGCAGGCTGGGGGGCTTTCAAAATATCCAGCCCCTCGGAAATTGTGATTGTTGTATATTTTAATATGTTGTCTTGTGTATTATCCCCTTCCCTTGTTTTATTGTAAGCCGCCCAGAGTCCTTCGGGAGTGGGCGGCATACAAGCTCAATAAAATGAAATGAAACGAAACAAATGGTGAGTTCTAGTCTCGCCTTAGGCATGAGGCCAGCTGTGTGATCTTCGGTCAGTCATTCTCTCTCTCTCTCAGCCCTAGGAAGCAGGCAATGGCAAACCAGTTTCAAAATGTAGAGAAAAGTAAAATCTTATGCATAGTCAAGAAAAACCAAAAGGACACATATAGACTGGGTGAAACCAGGCTTAATAGCATTAACTGTGAGAGGGATCTTGGAGTCTTAGTGGACATCCAGCTAAATATGAGCCAACAGTGTGCAGCAGCAGCCAAAAAAGCCAATGCAATCCTAAACTGCATTAACAGAGGGATACAATCAAGATCAAGGGAGGTACACCAGGCACTTTTTATCATATGTAGTGGATGTGCAATGAGGCCAAAAAATATTGGGAAATGATTCAGTCATGGTTAGAACAAATGGTGGGAGACCAAATCTTGTTTAAACTGGAAATTTTTGTCCTAGCTATAATACTGGAGGGGGGAGGGTAAAGAAAGATACACTTTATTTAATTATACATGTACTAACTGCGGCGCGCATAACTTATGCACAATATTGGAAAAAAGAAAATGCACCATCAGAGTCAGATATAATAAGAAAAGTGTTGGCCTGTGCGGAAGCAGATAGGCTCACTCTTGAACTGAAAAATAAAGGGGAATCAGAATATTTTGAAGTCTGGAACAGATTTTATGACTGCTATAAGACAAGGTGACAAGACTGGAGCAAACTGTATATATTGTGATTGGACAGAAAGATAGACAATGATAGATAGTAGGCTAATTGTTAATGGTTGAGACTAGCTGTATATAATGTGAATGTATGGTCACTTCAACGTCCCGGTACTGCATTGTTTTAAATGTAAAAATAATAAAAATATATTGGAAAAAAAGACAACAAAAAAGATCAAGGGAGGTACTAATACCACTCTATAAAGCCTTAGTAGGACCACACCTACAGTGCTACATCCAGTTTTGGTCACCACACTATAAAAAAGGATATTGAGACTCTAGAAAAAATGCAGAGAAAAACTCTGATCGTCTTACTAGGACAAACACATCTGCTAGAACCAAACTGGGAAAAAAAATATTGCCTTTTTTTTTCCTTAAGCAGTTTCTTGAAAGACAATTTGTTTCAGAAGGAGAAAAAGAGAACTTGCTATTTTTCCCTTCAGTTAGGTATGGTGTCCTTGTCCTTGAACTTGGTTAATTATAGGCTGGTCAAGGGGGAGCCCTGGGCTCCAAGATCACCGCAGATGGGGACTACAGCCAAGAAATTAAAAGATGCTTGCTCCTGGGGAAGAAAGCTATATAGCAAATCTAGACAGCATACTAAAAAGCAGACACATCACCCTGCCAACAAAAGTGTGTATAGTCAAGGCTCTGGTTTTCCCAGTTGCAATGGATGGCTGTGAAAGTTGGACCATAAGAAAGGCTGAGTGCCAAAGAATGGAGGCCTTTGAACTCTGGTGCTGGAGAAGACTCCTGCGAGTCCCTTGGACTGCAAGGCGATCCAACTGATCAGTCCTAGAGGAGATCAACCCTGACTGACTGCTCTTTAGAAGGACAGATTCTGAAGATGAAACTCAAATAAAAGAAGAAGGGAGGAACTTTGTCCATGGGGTCACGATGGGTTGGACATGACTTCACAACTAACAACAACAAGGGGGAGTGTCTGTATATGTATGTATGGGTGTGTGTCTTTCAGTGTACACTATTGTCACCAGTTGATTGCAACTTTTTTCCATGAAATTCCAAAGAAAGCATTGAGAAAAAACTCCATCCAGAGGCTTCTTCACTAGTGGAAATGTTCAACAACCAAACTCCATAACCTGGTTGACCACTTTGAAAAACAGAATGATCAATGACAATTATTGTTATCCTGAATGTCTCCCCCCCCCCCCCCCCCAATCTCAGATAATACTCTTCAGGAGCACCAGAATCTGTTACATTCCCAGGTGAGACTCTTGAAGAGTGGTGACATTTCTGGAGCAACATCATGAGCGAGGAGATGCAGAAGAAAGACAAATAGCATCTTTAAACCTGTTGAAATTATTCAGGCATGTGTTTGTCATCCTTTGGATCCCAGCTACTGGTGTATATCCGTACATCTTAACAACATGCATCTCCAAGTCAATTTTTTTGCTTTTTCAAACAGAGAGCTGCAAAACATCTCCAATAGTTACAATTCTCAACCCTTGTCTTAGAGGTGGACACTCCCCCCCTCCTTCCTCCTGCAACTGTTTGCTAGGTGCTCTATAAAAAGCTATCACCATGGTACCTAAGCCTTTCCCTATTAAAGAAACGATTTTCACTGCTTACTTAGCAACACTGACAATAGCCTCAAGCAGCAGTGGAGGCAAGCTGACTTTGTGGCATTTCTCAGGACCAATTCTTCTCCACCGTTGTTTCCATTGTAAAAAAAGATGCAGCGTTAGAAGAAGGGAATAAAAAAACAGCAACAACATCCCATTAGTCACATCATTGTGCGTGCAGAATAATAACAATAACAGAGCTGGAAGGGACCTTGCAGGTTTTCTAGTCTAACCCCCCTGCTTAGGCAGGAAATCCTATAGCATTTCAAACAAATGGTTATCCAACCTCTTCTGAAAAACTTCCAGTGTTGGAGCATTCACAACTTCTGGAGGCAAGTTGTTCGACGGATTGATTGTTCTCACTGTCAGGGAATTTCTCCTTAGTTCTAAGCTGCTGCTCTCCTTGATTAGTTTCCATCCATTGCTTCTTGTCCTGACTTCAGGGGCTTTGAAATATCTTGACTGCCTCTTCTTTGTGGCAACCCCTGAGATATGGGGACACTGCTATTGTGTCATTCCGAGTCCTTCTTTTCATTAAACTAGCCATGCCCAATTCCAGCAACCGTTCTTTAGAAGTTTTAGCCTCCAGTCCCCTAATCATCTTTGTTGCTCTTCCCTGCACTCTTTCCGGAGTCTCAACACAGTTTTTACATCGTGGTGACCAAAACTGGATGCAGTATTCCAAGTGTGGTCTTACCAAGACATTATTAAGTAGTATTGACACTTCGGGTGTTCTCCATCCTGCAGCTCTACTCTGCAATTTTGCATAGCAAAAAGAGGAAACTCAACGTCTGTCCTAGAGAGGCAAAACTAGTCTTTTGGAAGATCTCCAGGGTTTATCAAAACAGGACATGGTGACAAACTCCACTCAAGTTGGAAGCGTGTGGTAGAAAGATGACATCCCTCTAGAGTGTGTTTTGGGGAAACATGGTATGTGAGAGCAATGCAGCTTTGCATTAATTCATTAGTCTAGTTTATTTATACTGCCTTCTTAACACTCTTTGAAACAAAATTAGTTTCCCCCACCCCTTATCAATAAAAGCCAAAAACTGAAAGTTTGCAGGGTAAAAATAATGGATTAAAAAAAGGGAGTAGAGAGAGATTAGGAAAAAAGCCCGCTGTCAGCCCTGGAGGCTGGAGTCTTTAATCGGAGTCTTCACAGCTGCCAGAGCAGTGGATGGGAAAGCTGTGGGAATGGGAGGGGGGAGATTAAGATAGTATTGGATGGGTAATCATAAATGTTAGGAATATAATCTAATGGTTGGGTTGGCAATATATCAATCATGTAACAATACTGTACCTGTTTCTTTAAATCATACTATAAAATGTGATTGGTTGCTGTTTTCCTCAATCGGCCATAAGAGGGAGCCAGAATGACTGTTAGCTCTCTGTGTCAACGTTCCAAGTATCATGTAGAATTAAATCAGAGCCCAAGGCAAAACAATCCTTAAAGGTCCAATTTAATAAAGCAGACATCTTAACACATCTGTGTTAATCTCAATTCTGGAAATTACATCAGAATTCCACCCAGTTAAAAGTTCATGATCTTGTCCCCACACCCACAATCCATCACATGGTTTAATCTTCTTCCATGCTGGCGTCTCCACCCAGCTGCTTTCGGTCAGGTGTAAAAGTACGGAGACAAAAGATGACCTTGGCTTCTAGTAAAGAATGACAACAATACATTCCACAATCCTACTCCTGTCTATTCCCCCCTCCCATCAATATACTAATGAAACCGCATAATGAAATAAGAGAAAGTGTGGCAGGCCAAAATTCTCAAAGGAATATAATTGCAGGTCTGACACTCTGTTTTGTTAGATGCTGCGCTGATCTGATCTGAGTGTTTTTGGAAGCTGGCTTTTCGAAAGTGCTGTGATCTATTGTAAGTTTTGCAACTGCTAGCAAACTTTGAGTACTGAACTGATTATATGATACTAGACTATGTTATTTGGATTATCCCTTAACTGAAAGACGTTGATGACTGACTGTCTTATCCGTGTAAGACTTGGACTGTTTGATGGACTCTGATACCTCTATTTCAATGAAAGTAAAAGCCTATTTAAACTGCAGTGTCTCTGTATGCTGGTTTGTGTGTTCTCCAACACAACTCTCACAACACTTCACTGAACGTACTTGCTCTCCCAATGGGGAGCTTACCTAACACTAACAATGTTTCTCCCTCAGGAGTCAAGGACGTTCAGCCTGCAACTGGGGAGGTGTGACTGGAAGTCAACCAAAGTTGGGACGGTGACCTGATTGGACCATGCTATTCACATGTGGATGGAGGGGAAGGAACTTTGACTTTACTTTGGGTGGGGGAAACCTGGGGCTTTCAGATTCAGATTTTTTCCAGATGTGCCAATATGGCGTCTCTCACGAATTCAAACCTTGAGGAAGATGCCTGCCTCAGGGTTTTGATTCTGTTGGGGGTGTCACTTGGAACCCTGACACCTGCTCTGTGCCAATGCTTAAAATTGAATACTTTACTGGATGACAATCCAAACCTGGGTCTCAAAAGGAGATCCCTTGTCAGTTTTGGACTAGTGGTTCTGCTTTCCATCTCCCATTTCTCTGTTGTGATTTGATGACATGGATGTACTGAAGGCAGCCTTGCTTGTTTCATATAATCCATTTAAATATTTTAAGGTCTGATTTCACTGTATCCTCCCAGCTCAAATGTTTTGGGAGGTTTTCAATGTCTTGTGAGAAGCCAAAAGAATGAAGGTACATCAGATCTCCAGTAGGATGCTCTTCCAGAGGACATCTCCCATAGGACAAAAAAGCTCACAGCTCCTAGGTTCCATAAAATTATTTTAACAATGGTTATCCATCTTGGTTCCCCAGATGTAATCAGGCTATAGCTGCTTTTATACTTGAATGTCTTCTCAGCCAGCTGGAGAACTTAGATTCATCCATGAGAATGAAGTGATGAGAAATATTGGCCTAAGATTTGATATGAAAAGACAGTAACCATAATTTGCTTCTGCCCTGTTATTTTCTCAAGAATATTGGACAAAACTCCATTTTTTTTTCATATGAGTACTATATTCCAGCACTGACATTTCTGGTTATTTATAATACTATAATCAGGTTTCATGATAACAAAATGCAATTAAAAGATCTCAGATTACAGGGCTGAGAAAATGCTGATCAGAAATATAACCGTGGCTTAGACTGATTAATGGCCAAAGTCAATTTTATATACTTTCACAAGCTGCCCTTCTCTCTTCTTCAAAGCTATTAGAAACTTTTTTTAAAAATGCACTCTGTAAAATGCACTATATTAAAGAATAATATTATGTGTCCCAAAATAAGACTTACCTCTCCCAACCTACGTTATCCAAACAAACAAGCCAACATTTGCAATTATCGATTGGAATCTTAGAGTCAAAAATAAAATTTGAGATTATATTTCACCTCCTTTCATGTGAAGAAAACTACCACATCATCCTTCATAGATGGTCATCACCACTAAATGTCTTCAACATGTTTGTTCACCATTGAGCACTTCTTATCCTTAGGAAACAATTCTTGATGTCTATTTCTTTGCATTTTGAACCCAATGGTGCTTGGAAAATCTTTAGGGAAAATTCATAAAAGTAGGAGGAGGAATTTCATGAATGAGGTACCTCAGGCTCCCTACAATGATAGTTATACCTGGAACCCAACACATTCAGAGGACGTAATGATTGTGGATGACTGTTTATTTAAAGAAATATCATCGGTTGTGACTGGATGGGATAGAAGGATGGGTACTGATCCAGTCATAACTGAGGAAGCTTCTTGGATGAGAAGTGAAAGATATTTTTCTTTTACCTCAAGGAAAAACAGTCTAGTTGCCTTTTGAAAATGCACCTTTAAGACTATTACCTGAATGCCATCTCCTTCACTTCAGAGCCCTAAGTAATGGTAATTCCAAGCTTGAAAGCATTCAAGTATTTTACCTTGCTTTCTCTAGCTTGATAAATTTTCCAATATCATTTTTTGCTGGGTGATGGGCAGAAAATGATGCTATAAGGTAAAGGTAAAGATTCCCCTTGCACATATGTGCTAGTTGTTCCAGACTCTAGGGGGGAGGTGCTCATCTCTGTTTCAAAGCCAAAGAGCAGCACTGTCTCTGTTTTCATGTGGCCGGTGTGATTAAATGCCAAAGGCACATGCAATGCTGTTACCTTCCCACCAAAGGTGGTTCTTAGTTTTCTACTTCCTTTTTTTTTAACATGGTTTCGAACTGCTAGGTTGGCAGAAGCTGGGACAAGTCATGGGAGCTCACTCCGTTACATGGCGCTGGGGATTCGAACTGCCAAACTGCTGACTTTTCTGATTGACAAGCTCAGCATCTTAGCCACTGAGCCACCTTTTAATCATGTTTATAATCTCCTACAAAAGATCAGCTTGTAGAAAAGATGGGTGGCAAAATGGCTGAAATGGTCATATGCTTGAAAAACCATCATTTTTTTCAGTGCTGTTGTGACTTCAAAGATCACAACCTGTACCCAAATCTATCAACATCTGGGTGTTTTTTGTCTGTGTACCATTTCCTAAGGTAGAGGTAAAGATTCCCACATATGTGCTAGTTGTTCCAGACTCTAGGGGTGAGGTGCTCTTCTCTGTTTCAAAGCCAAAGAACCAGTGCTTTCTCTGTTTTCATGTGGCCGGCATGAATAAATGCCGAAGGCTTACGGAACGCTGTTACCTTCCCCCCAAAGGTGGTCCCTATTTTTCTGCTTACATTTTTACATGCTTTTGAACTGCTAGGTTGACAAAAGCTGGGACAAGTAACAGGAGCTCACTCCATTACATGGCACTACAGATTCGAACTGCCAAACTGCCAACCTTTCTGATTGAAAAGCTCAGCGTTTTAGCCACTGAGCCACCGTGTCCCTTAAGAAATGATGCTATATTTACCCTCCAGTTTGAAGGCTTTACAGACCAGCCTGGAAATACTCCTATCAAGCAACTGCCTTCTTTAATTTGCACATCCATATTTGTTTACGATGGGCAGGGAGGGTGGTATGTGAATTTTGCCCTTTGGGTGAAGCTCAAGGCCATTTTTAATGAACAGTAAAAAGCTGAGAATTTTAGGCGATCCTCCCCCCCCCTTCCCCCACATTGCTCGGAGAGGTGATAGCTTTGCATGGCTAGAATTTAAATGTCTGCCAAAAAATCATAGCTTTTTGCTCTTTCAAATGTCACTTTGCAAAGTCCACTCATTTGTATATCCATCCATGTGAGACCTAGCATACAATCCCAAACTGTTTTCATGCTACAGAAGGGATTACTCTGCATATATATGGCTGGCCATATGCTTGGAAAGGTTGACTTAACATCCAGGAGCTGAAATGCTTGAAATGGAAATTAACCCCTATTTGTCCCCGGCTGCCTTCTGGAACGGAAGAAGATCAAATTTGGATCATCTCCCTTTGAGTCCTTGTATGCACCTTACCCAAAACACTTGTCCTTGACACACTCATCTGAAGATTCATAGGGTTCCTATTTGTATAAACCAATGTTCTCTCAAATCATGGGGTATCTATCACAAGGAGCATCCAGTTAGTAGAAATCCAGATGCAACTAGATAGCAGCAAGCGTTTTCTGCATCTAAATAGACATGCCCTAATTTCTGCAGAGCTGGAGAAGATACACTTCCTATGGTAGGCAATGCATTTGACTGCCTTTAAAGGCCAACCTAGTCAAGATGTTTGAATACTTTGGTCAACAAATGAGAAGAAAGGACTCATTGGAAGTGATCCTACTGTTGGGAAAGATGGAAGGCCAAAGGAGAAGGGGATGAGCAGAGGATGAGATGGTTAGGTAGTGTCATTGATGCAATGAACATGAGTTTCAGGAGGCTCATGTGTCCTGACCTCGGTTTCCCAAGAGCATGAAGCAACTCCTTGTCCCGACAAAAAAAACTTTTATTAATTGACTGTGAATTCTGCTCATTCACATCCAGCAAAGTCTTTCAGGGGAGGATTTACAGTCAAAGACCTTATTGGCTTGCAGAGCTGACAGGCTGATATCTGCAAAACTTGGCAAGGAGTCTCAGAGAGTCATGAAAGAATTAAGAACTAATTGTCTCCTGCAAACTCCACTCCCCTTTCCCTCCTCTTTTATTTCCTCTGGGAGGGACCATTCATTGTCCACCTGTGGCCTTACTCCCAAGTCGACCCTTATTCCTTAGCTGTTCCCTTCATCTGGCATGCACACACTGGGAGCAGGCTCCAGCTGTTCGTCTGCCTCACTGATGTCTGACTCTGAAGGCAGCTGATAACAGGCATATGGCTCTTCCCCACCCCCTCTCTGCTTCTGACACAGAACCTTCCCCAGACTCCAGGACTGGCCCATGTTCCTTCCCAACCTCTTCATTGTCCGAATCTGCTGCCAGCTTTGCTGGCCGCTGGTGAGCCACAATATCATGGAGATGGTGGAGGACAGTGAGGTCCGATATGCTATGGTCCATGGGGCCATGAAGAATCGGACATGACTTATTGACTCAATAACAATGAAGTCAAGATGTCCAGATGAAGTTTATCACCCAATTCTTAATGAAAGGTGCTTGAAGAATCTGATTGGAGAGAATTGCCTGTTGTCCAGCTTGTGAGCTCACGCAATTCACAATGATGCGAATCAAGAGATAATCTCCTGAATAAGGGCATGCTAGATTATTTGGTCGGTTGTGTGAATGCTTGGGTGGTTTAGAGGTAGGGAATTTTGGGAGGATGTGGGTGTTTGGGGATTGCCATGTGTGTTGTACCTGGTCTCTGGGTGTTATGTGAATCTCGTTGTGTGGGTATACTGTGTATATACGTACAGTGACAATAAAGCAAATCTAAATCTAGAATTAAATTCTCTGCTGGAGGAGTGGGGCTCGATATTGTTCCAAATAAAATGTTTTAAAAACGGCTATTTGGTCATGTGTTGGTGAGCTGAGTTTTCCCTAGAACCTGAAGGCCTCCAGCAGTACATAAAATTTAACTAATAAATATATTTATATGTTATGTTTTTTTAAATAGACCCCTTTAGCAAAAGGGCTCCCATGGGGAGAGAAGACAGGCTTCGAAAAAAATATGAAGTGAAATCGTTTTTCCCTCTCTCCCTGCATGTTTCAAAGATGGGGGGCGGGAGGGAAGAATAAGCTTAGCATTCAAAACTTCTCCCCTTTTCTAGCTTCCCTCTGCAGCTGCGGACTTGGGAGAAAAGATTCTTATTCCTCATTGATCCGGCTTTCCACTTAGCCTCTGCATTGCAATGTAAGCGATGACCAACTTATTGCCTGCAGCCTACACAAAAATGATTTTCAACTCCTGTATTACCTCTGTAAACTATGCCATTGTCTACCTTGTGCCCTCCTTTTTGGGTTGCACTCAATTTTTCAGTGAAAACACGACAGAAAGGGTGTGCATGGAATTTTCACACACAGGGTTAGGGTCAATGGAGGGATTCACATTTTTTTTACTACCGGTTCTGTGAGTGTGGCCTGGTGGGAAAGGATACTGCAAAATCCCCCTCCACTCCCCACTCCAGGGGAAGGATACTGCAAAATTCCCATTCCCACCCCACTCCAGGGGAAGGATACTACAAAATCCCTATTCCCACCCCACTCCAGGGGAAGGATACTGCAAAATTTCCATTCCCACCCCACTCCAGGGGAAGGATACTGCAAAATCCCCATTCCCACCCCACTCCAAGGGAAGGATACTGCAAAATCCCCATTCCCTCCCCACTCCAGGGGAAGGATACTGCAAAATCCCCATTCCCACCCCACTCCAGGGGAAGGATACTGCAAAATCCCCATTCCCACCCCACTCCAGGGGAAGGATACTGCAAAATCCCCATTCCCACCCCACTCCAGGGGAAGGATACTGCAAAATCTCCATTCCATCCCCAATCCAGGGGAAGGATACTGCAAAATCCCCATTCCCACCCCACTCCAGGGGAAGAATACTGCAAAATCCCCATTCCCACCCCACTCCAGGGGAAGAATACTACAAAATACCCATTCCCACCCCACTCCAGGGGAAGAATACTGCAAAATCTCCATTCCATCCCCACTCCAGAGGAAGGATACTGCAAAATCTCCATTCCATCTGCACTCCAGGGGAAGAATATTGCAGAATCCCCATTTCCTTCCCACCCCACTAACCTGCTTCCCAGTTCCGTTCTGTGCAAGGCAACAAAAGAAGACCCAGCTGATCAACTGGGACTTGGGAAGCAGTGAATAGATTGGGGGCGGGGCCAGCCTTAGGTGGTATTTGCCGGTTCTCTGAACTACTGAAAATTTCTGCTACCAGTTCGCAAGAACCAGCTGAAAACCACCTCTGGTTAGGGTATCCAACACAAGATTCCAAATTTGGCTTCTTGCACAATTAGCAGCTGTGCCTCTCAGATCGTGGTCTTTGATTTTTGTGTTCCCACTGCCCTAGTTCGAGCCACCGATCCTTTTCTCCTGAATCTCCTGCAGTTCTATTTGTCAGCCTGGGCATGGATTGATGTCAGTTGGCCTTGTCTCCTTTGATGGTTTCACCGGCATTGCTTGACATACTTGCTACACTAAAAACCTTTGGTTGTCTCCTTCAGCTTTCCTAAGAAACAGACATCCAGATTAAGAGTCTGAAGTCGCATATGCTACACTAAAATGTTTGGTTGTCTCCTTCAGCTTTCCTAAACAACGGACATCCAGATTAAGAGTCTGAAGTCGCATACTTTTTCTCCCCCAGCTGCCTATAGAGTTGATTGCGACAAGTCCTTAAACTGTCCTCCCAACGACCAACAAGATCTCACAGGCTGGGCCTCCTCCGGGTGCCGTCGACCGGACAATGCCGGCTGGCGGCTCCCCGGGGGAGGTCCTTCTCTGTAGCTGCATCGGCCCTGTGGAATGATCTACCCTTAGAGATCCGGACCCTTACCACTCTCCCGGCCTTCCATAAAGCCACTAAGACCTGGCTGTTCCGGCAGGCCTGGGGCTGTTGATCAATGTCCAGCCCCACTTAGACAGTATGGATGGTGTATAATTTTAACAATTGTATTTTTACCTCTAATTTTTTTAATGCTTTTTTTATCTTGTCTGTAAGCCGCCCAGAGTCCCAAGGGAGTGGGCAGCATACAAATTTTATTAAATTGAAATTGAAATTGAACTGTTAAATGATATTCGTTCTGTAGTTCCATCTTGATGGAACAAAAGTGATGAAAAGATTAAAAACAATGGCAGGCATTCATCGATGAAGGTTGGGAGTGACGTGGAATTGCCTCAGAAAAGAAATTCAGAAAAAGAATGACAAATATTTCTGTGTCCACTTTATTGCCACTCTATTAATCTCTGCCCCTCTGCGCATCTTCCCACATCGAGAAATAACTGAGTTTAGTCCTCCGTGTGCTCTTATTTCAGAATACACAACGTGGCACCTGCAATGAAGAGTTCCATCCATCCATGTTTTGTTTCAGAAGGATCCTTTCCGTGCCCATTTTCATTTATTTTTTTCATTTTTCTCCAAGAGTATGTTAATATTTGATAATCCGCTGAGCATGCTTGACAGTCATTTGAGCTTCTTTGGAGTCTCCTCTTGCCACTTCTCTGGCTTCTGCTGAGAACTAAAGAGCAATTCATAACCAGTTTCTACTCTGGGAAGTTGGGTTGTTACTTTCGTAATGGAATATTTGGCTAGTGTGGGTTGTTTTCAGTAGGCTCGCGTTTCTAATTTGTCGCTGTTTTTTCTGCTGTGAGAACATCCAGGAAGGTTTAGGTTTAGATTTAGGTTTATTAGATTTATATGCCGCCCTTCTCCCAAGGACTCAGGGCAGCGTACAACATTAAAAGAAACAAATAATACAAAAGTTTTAAAAAATTAAATAGAATATCCCAAACAAACCCAATTAGAATTGACAATAACATTTTTTTTTTACAAAATTCGAATTAAAATTAACAATGATCAATAATTTATTTTGTTTTGTTCAGGCCAGGCTGGCTTGTTGGAAAAGCCAACATTTTAGGGCGCGTAGGAAGGACCGGAGGTCGGGTATTATACGAAGCTCCGGGGGCAGCTCATTCCAGAGGGAAGGCGCCCCCACAGAGAAGGCTCTCCCCCTGGGGGTCGCTAGCTGACACTGTCTGGCCGACGGCACCCTGAGGAGGCCAACTCTGTGGGATCGCACTGGATGGTGGGAGGCTACCGGTGGCGGTAGGTGGTCTCGCAGGTAGCCCACAACAGTCATAAGAAACTAAGAACCAGGGTTATTCAGATGAGTACAAGTTTATTCCACGTTGCCCCTAAACAAGAATCTAAACTAATGGTCAAGGGAAACTTGCAGTAGAGAAGAGTAAACATAATTGAAAAATGGCAGGACATAGATCTCTAAACTTGTACTCATTTGAATAACCCTGGTTTTTAGATCTCTTGTGACCATGAGGGAACTCCAAACTAATGATGCTCTTTACCCCTCCCTTGGGTTCAGCCTGGTCATTTATTACAGTAAATTTTGTTTTCTTCTTCCCTTGTGAATTTTATTTCTTTGAAGAGGTTAATTGTTTCACATGTTCATTCTCTAATTGTTCCTTTTTTTATTATGATGAAGGTCTCATCTACATATCAGATGTTGTGTGTGTGTGTGTTGATAATGAAAGACACTATTAAAAATGCAGTATGATAACTAATGCTATCGTGTTTCCCTGAAAATAAGACAGGGTTCTTTTGACCCCCGAAATAAGCACTTGGCCTTATTTTTGGGGAGGTCTTCTTATTTTTGAGGTGCAAGAGGTGGCAAGCATGGTCACCTCATGGCTGCTGCTGTGTTGCAATATTTTTGGAGAGGGCTTATTTTCAGGGGAGGATTTATAGCAATAGTTAGACTTACATACCGCTTCATAGGGCTTTCAGCCCTCTCTAAGCGGTTTACAGAGTCAGCATATTGCCCCCAACAACAATCCAGGTCCTCATTTTACCCACCTCGGAAGGATGGAAGGCTGAGTCAACCTTGAGACTAGTGGGATTTGAACAGCCGAACTGCTGAACTGCAGTCAGCTGAAGTAGCCTGCAGTGCTGCATTTAACCACTGCGCCACCTCGGCTCCATTATTTTAGCACATGCACTCAAAAGCCCGATTGGGCTTCTTATCCGGGGAGGTCTTATTTTCGGGGAAACAGGGTAACTAATTGTGTAATTTTAACATCTGAGCATTCTGTCTGTCATCATATAATCAACTAAGTGTAACTCCACTTTGCTCTTTGACTTTATATTATTCCAGGTTTATATTGTTCCAGAGAGAGCAAAAGACCAACTCCATCCTACCCAAAGTTGTTTCTCACCCTTTTTTTTTCAACTCTATGGGGACAATCTTTCTGCAATTCAAATTGTTTAGTGTATGGGAGACAGCTGGTTTGTGGAAGTGTGTGTGTGTGTGTGTGTGTGTGTGTGTGTGTGTGTGTGTGTTGAGAATAAAAAAATATATATCTTCGCCCTCCAGCCAAAATAAACCATTCTCCATCTGAGGCTCTGAAAGGTTGGAACTCTTCAATGGTTTTCAAATCAATTGTGCCTACAAAGGCATGAAAGAACTTCTCAGTGAAGGGAGAACAATGCATCATAAGGCTGGCTCCTGACATCAAAGCAGTATTTGCACTCTTGATTGTGATGTGTTACCGGATTTGGCTGAACCTGAATCCTAAGATAAACCGGGAGAACGAAAAAGACTTTCTGGCTCTCTTAAGTGTGATGAGATTTTTTTTAATTTTTTTTTATTGAAAAGGGGGACCAGAACCAATCTGAACTTCCCCCAAATTTTGCTCCATATCTAAGACTTAAGTCACAGTGCTGGCTGAGCAATCTAGCCTTCCATTATAGTTCTAACTCTGGTTAGGTTATTTATTTATTTATTTAAGGATAGACTGTTTTGTGAATTTGGTTCATTTACAATTCAATATATTCTTCAAGATGTCGAGTTCCACACAGTGGAGGAAGAGCTAGGAATCCAGAACTATGCAGATTGCAGGAAAAGGATTGTTAATGCTTAGTTGGGGGTTAAATGTAGTCTTTTGGGAAATCCCTTAATAGGAATTCCCCAGTCTTCTCGGTGTCTTTTATACTGAGTTAATTGAGGTGGAATGTCTTTGAATATGTTAAAATGCTTTCCTCGACCATTCTGGATTTCTCTTCTACCTGGGCTAAGTTGTCTATTATGAGATGAGCTGCCAATTGTCTCACCATTAATCTCTTGGTTTTGTTTTTTTTTACCTGCTCCCCCACAATTTCTCACAGTGAAACTGTAAAAAAGTTGAATATCCTGTGAAAACACAGCCTTTGTCTCTGGGCCTCCTAGTTGTCATTTATTTATTTATTACAAATTAGCTGATAACCTGGTGCTGCCCAGGTATTTATTTATAGGCCCAGACGTGGCACGACAAAACCGCGCTCCACTAAAGCGCGCCTGATTAAACCGTGTCGCTGACGTCATCAGCAGGGTGACAACAGCCACCGCGGAGAAAAAAGGGCGCTTTAAATAGCGCTTTGAAAGCAAGCCGATTCAAGTTAAGGTAAGGGTTAGGTTTAGGATTAGGTTAAGGGTTAGGGTTAGGTTTAGGGTTAGGTTAAGGGTTAGGTTTAGGGTTAGGTTTAGGGTTAGATTAAGGGTTAGGTTTAGGGTTAGGTTTAGGATTAGGTTTAGGGGAGTTAGGTTTAGGGGTTAATTTTAGCTTTAACGTTTACAGCGTGCTTTTTCCTCCACGCTGTTGTCGTGCTGTGATGACGTCAGCTACGCGGTTTCGTCGAGCACGCTTTAGTCGAACGCGGTTTTGTGGTGGAACCGGCCCAGCATACCTGTGAGACCACCTACTGCCACCTGTATCCTCCCACCATCCAGTGCGATCCCACAGAGTTGGCCTCCTCAGGGTGCCGTCGGCCAGACAGTGTCGGCTAGCAACCCCCAGGGGGAGAGCCTTCTCTGTGGGAGCGCCTTCCCTCTGGAATGAGCTGCCCCGGAGCTTCGTACAATCCCTGACCTCCGGTCCTTCCGATGCGCCCTAAAAAGTTGGCTATTCCAACAATCCAGCCTGGCCTGAAGAAAACAAAATAAATTATTGATCATTGTTAATTTTAATTGAATTTTTTAAAAAAATGTTATTGTTAATCCGAATTGGGTTTGTTTGGGATATTCTATTTAATTCTTTTTAATTTTTGTAATATGTGGGTTTTTTTTTAATGTTGTATGCCACCCTGAGTCCTTGGGAGAAGAGTGGCATATAAATTCAATAAACCTAAACCTATTTATAGGGGGAAAATTATGAAAACATAATTTCTAATGTTGGATTTTCCCCCTTACCAGAGGGATCCCCCTTGTGGAGTACTGTGAAGCGTTACCATGACAACTCCACTGCACTGTACAATAGAATCCATTTTACAGCAGTACAGTGGAAGCTATCTGAAGGCACAACAGGCTGTATCAAAACAGAACACAGAACCTGAGAGGTGTTAGGGGTGTCTTACCCCCACAGTATTTGTTTCCAGAGAATAAGTCATCTGTGTACCAAGTGTTGTTGAAATTGCTCAAGGCATTCGAGTTGCAATGGAACATACACACAGAGAGAGCGCCATTTTTACATATATAGAAGAAGAAGGTGGTGGCACTCCTTGGGCGTCTACAGGGTAGGCAAGTGGGCAAACAGGAGAGCTGGGTCCCTTTTGTGTTTCCATTGTGACATCACGGGCCTGGATGGAAGGATCCGAGTTTGCAAGTGCCTCTCGATCCTAATTTCATTCCACTGGGATCTGCAGATTCTTCTGATGGTTTTGATTTTTGGAGTGATGAGGTGGCCGTCAAGTCATTGTTCAACTCTTAGCAACCATAGATAGATGTTCTCCATGAGGATCCATTCCATTTAAGAGCCGAGGTGGCGCAGTGGTTAGGGTGCAGTACTGCAGGCCACTTTAGCTGACTGTGATCTGTAGTTCAGCGGTTCAAATCTCACCGGCTCAAGGTCGACTCAGCCTTCCATCCTTCCGAGGTGGGTGAAATGAGGACCCGGACTGTGGGGGCAAATTGCTGACTCAATTTGCTAAAAAAAAAAATTGTAAACCGCTTAGAGAGGGCTGAAAGCCCTATGAAGCGGTATATAAGTCTAATAAATAAATAAATAAATAAATAAATAAATAATTCCTAAGATGGTCATTCAGGTCTCCCAACACTGCACCTACAACCACTAGAAGTGAGTCCATCTATCTTCCTCGTGGTCATTAGCAATAGTTAGAGCACTTAGACGTACATACCCCTCACTCCCTTCCTGGTGATTGGCTCAAAGCCACCCAGCTAGCTTGGTGCCCTAAGACATGTACTAGAACTCCCAATTTCCAGCTGGGTGCCTTGACCACTACACCAAACTGACTCCTAGATAAATACCTTTACACTTTGTAAAAATGCTGTTTTTTTAAATCTTACAATGGTAGAAAATATCATTTTTTAAGCGAGTTTTTAATGCGTGCACCCCCCACCCACTGAAATTACAGACAGCCTTCCGGCGATGGTTCAACTTTTTACAATGCAGCCTAATCTACGAAATCATCTTACAAACAGGATGGTAAAACCCAACCTTTTATCTCATCCTTGTTTGCTTGGCAGTGATCAAGCATTGTATGTGATAAGTAGCCTCCATTCACGGCAGTCTTTTCATAGAACGATGCTGCCACGAAATAACTGCAATTATCCCACTAGAGAAAGGGCGGGAAATGGCTCATTTAAACTGCCATTTAAATCATTTTAAGGACAGTTTACCTTCCTTCCTTACTGACTTTTCCTTGCAGGGCTCTTCATGTATCCTGCCAAGAGTTGATACAATTCAGTTTTTTTTTAAAAAAACAGACCCAGGTACAACTGTTCCTAGGGTTCTGTCTGGAAAAACAAATTACCTCTGCGACCACGGAAGTCTCTGCCAATTGTCCCTCTCGGCTGCTCCCCTCGTGTGACAGCATTCTGACACACGGAGTGTCACGAGGCTGCTTGGGGGTGAGCGAAATTAAGAAAGATGAATCATTTAAAGCTTAAATTTATATATATATATATATATATATATATATATATATATATATATATATATATATATATATATATATATATATATATATATATATATATATGATTTTTTACAACCCCTGGTAAGCCCCAATTATGGGAGGAAGCTAACTGCTTCCATCATCTGTCCTTCGGCTCGTCACAAGAGTCCATCACGACAGAAACCCAACATTTTTACTGTTGCCTTTGTTATATTTGTGTTTTTTTATTTGTGCTGATAAATAAATAAAGGGAGACTAGTATAGATCTATTTCAAGCTATTTAGCTCTCATCAGCTAGCCATATTTATTTAAATAAATAAATAAATAAATGAATGGAGGCTGCCTTCCATTTGGCATGTTCTTGCAAGGGCCTTCCAGTTCACCGAAGAGAAATGTGTTATTTTGTCCATCCAACTTACTGCAGGCATTCTTCCCCAAAAGTGATTTTTACAGACCCCTTCACTTTTGCATGGGGCATCCAAAGTGTTTCCTTCCTTCCTTCCTTCCTTCCTTCCTTCCTTCCTTCCTTCCTTCCTTCCTTCCTTCCTCCCCCTTCCTCCCTTTTCCTTCCTTCCTCCCTCCCTTTCTCCTCCCCTTCCCTCCCTTTCTTTTCCTTCCTTCCTCCTTCTTCCTCCTTCCTTTTTACATTTTTCCTCCTTCCCTCTCTCCCCCTTTCTATTTCTTTCTTTTTCCCTCCCTCCCTTTTCCTTCCTTCCTTCCTTCCCTCCCCCCTTCCTCCCTTTTCCTTTCTTCCTCCCTCCCTTTCTCCTCCCCTTCCCTCCCTTTCTTTTCCTTCCTTCCTCCTTCTTCCTCCTTCCTTTTTACATTTTTCCTCCTTCCCTCTCTCCCCCTTTCTATTTCTTTCTTTTTCCCTCCCTCCCTTTTCCTTCCTTCCTTCCTTCCCTCCCCCCTTCCTCCCTTTTCCTTTCTTCCTCCCTCCCTTTCTCCTCCCCTCCCCTCCCTTTCTTTTTCCTCCTTCCTCCCTCTTCCTTCTTCCTTTTTCCATTTTTCCTCCTTCCCTCTCTCCCCCTTTCTATTTCTTTCTTTTTCCCTCCCTCCCTTTTCCTTCCTTCCTTCCTTCCCTCCCCATTCCTCCCTTTTCCTTTCTTCATCCCTCCCTCTCTCCTCCCCTCCCCCTTTCTTTTCCTTCCTTCCTCCCTCTTCCTCCTTCCTTTTTCTATTTTTCCTCCTTCCCTCTCTCCCCCTTTCTATTTCTTTCTTTCTTTTTCCCTCCCTCTCTTTTCCTTCCTTCCTTCCTTCCTTGCACATTTTTTACTGAAACAATTCTTATTGTTTCTTCCTTCCTGCCCACCTTCATCCCTCCCTCCCCCTTTCCTTCCTCCTCCTCTTCCTCTGACCTATTTGGGGTGCCCTTGTGTGGTTACTTTCTGCCACCTCACTTTGTTTCACTCTAAGCCGCCCTAGCAAAGGTTTGCTTTCATTTTCTACTGGTTGACACCTCTCATGGTGTGTGTATTCTCTCACTCCCTTTTTTTTAACCCCTTGGTCACTTTGAGAGATGTCACTCAATGAATAAATGAGAAAAGGTGATGGTGGTGGGGCAGAGAGAAGATAAGCCCAGAGACGGACAGAAATAGCCATTCTGACAACGGAAGAAAAAATTGGGCTTCTTTAAGTTGTTGTTGGTTTTTTTGCTGACATTTATCTCTGCTCCTCTGCCCTGCCAGTTCTGCATTTTGTCTTCAATACTGCCTGGCTTCTGCATGGATGTTTGGGACAATGGAAGTTCCTTCAAACCAGTTCACATTGATTTGTCCATCATTCCAGGGTTGTCAGTTCTATTTCACAGCGGTTCGTGAGTTTTCTTCCTGTCATCAGCTATCTGCTTCTCTTTCAACAGGCATCTGAGATCTTAAGGCATGCAAAGTGGGGCTCTGTGGATGCAGACAAAGAGGAGAAACAGAGCAGGAGAAATGGCTATTCGCTTAAGAGAGATTCTTTTCACCAAATCTTCTCTCTCTGAGACTGAAAGGCCAACCAGCCTACTGCGTCGAAGCCTGGGAGGAAAAGAAATCCAGGTGAAGGAATGACAATCCAATGAGGATTGTCTATGGAGATTCTATGTCATCCAGGTCATGGTTGTGTCAAAGGTCCTTTTTTTTTTCAAGAAGCAACTGGGCTTCCTAGTTTTTCTTTGAAGACATTTCACTTCTCATCCAAGAAGCTTCTTCAGCTCTGACTGGATGCATTTGGCTTGTGCCACACTTTTGAAGACAACAACGTCCATATTTTGGACAGAGAGAATCTGCTGTTTTGAAAGAGGGGCTAAAGAGGCCATCAAGGTCAACCCTGAACAGCCCCCTCTCAACAGAGGAATACCACATCATCTATCTCCAATCCACAACACAGTCAGTTCCAAGACGGCTCCACACCCATTTGCACCACTTAGGTTTTCCTGAGGACTGAGATAAATCTCCAGGTGGCCTCAGCAACTCTTTATAGCAATAGCAATAGCAGTTAGACTTATATACCACTTCATAGCCCTTTCAGCCCTTTCTAAGCGGTTTACAGAGTCAGCATATCGCCCCCAACAGTCTGGGTCCTCATTTCACCCACCTCGGAAGGATGGAAGGCTGAGTCAACCTTGAGCCAGTGAGATTTGAACCGCCAAACTGCAGATAACAGTCAGCTGAAGTGGCCTGCAGTACTGCACCCTAACCACTGCGCCACCTCGGCTCCTTTAAAAAAGGATGCAAATGACCAGCTGACTGCAAGGAGTATAAATCCTTCCATTCCCCACCATCCAGTCAGAGCTGAAGAATCTTCTTGGATGAGAAGCAAGATGTCTTCAAAGAAAATGCCCAGAGTCCCTAGGGAGTGGGCGGCATACAAGTCCTATAAATAAATAAATAAATAAATAAATAAATAAATAAATAAACAAACAAACAAACAAACAAACAAACAAACAAACAAACAAACAAACAAACAAACACCAGAAAATCTAGTTGCCTCTTGAAAAAAGCACCTTTGGGACAATCCAGTGGGGTGGGGGGGAGTGTGAAAATATTTAATTAGGAACTGCCTTGGAAATAGCTGTCAGCTTTACCAAGCAGACCAAACAGAAAGGATGCCAAGATAAGCTAATTCTACTTTATGGTAAAGCTGCATTGACAGATCCTTGCAAGTTTGAAAGTAAAATCTCCTGCCATAACCTTCTGAAGCTCTTCTGAGCCTCTTGCTCTGCCCATTATGCAGTCTCAGGCTATGTTGTCTTTTATCTTCCCATTCCCTAGGCAGCATCTCTGTTCCCCATCTTCCAAGTCTTTCTCACATACCATTAGAATAGCTCACAGCTTAACCTTTTCGAGGAAACGTCTATAATTCTATAGTTAGTCTATACTTAACAATAGCACTTAGACTTACGTACCACATTACCTCTCTAAGTGGTTTACAAATGTCAGTATACAACACTCTGGGTCCTCATGTTATCACCCTTGTAAAGATGGAAGGCTGAGTCAACCTTGAGCTGATCAGAATCAAATTCCAGGTATTCTATACTGCATTCTAACCATTGCCGCATCACAGCTCCGTATTTCATGTGGGAAGACCCCGAATTTATGCTCAAAGGGGAAAGACTTGTGAGTCCAATGTGCCATTTTTAGTTAAATTAAATTTAACTAAACCCGCCATCCTGGGCCCAACGTTTGGGAAGCCAGGCTCTGCCTGTCACAAGCCAGGACAAAGGGTGAGTGATGGAGGAGTAACACCTCCTTAAAAAACCTTGGTCCAGCTGGCCCGGCTGGTAGCACCTCGTAAGGGCCCCTTTCCAGGGTTACAGGAGAAGACGGTCAACGGTTTTGAAGGCGGAAGAGGGCTCTACACCTCAACGGCAGATAAAGCGGCAGAACCATCTTCTAGGAGAAGGGAAACTCTGATTACAAATCTCCACTGCCTTGTGGCTCTATCCACTACTGGAAAAGGCTTCAGGAGTCAACCTCAAGGCAAAACCCGGAGTCCTGGAAGCAGTTTGTGACTGTGTACAACCATGTTCTGGTAACGCCTGCGATGCAGCTGGAACTAAACGTATCATCTCTGCTGTTCCATTGGATTATTTCAATGACATGGAGAGGGGGGATCTACTGCTTGGGTAACAGTCTATCCTCCATATTAATCTACCCAGGCCTCGTGCTGGAGAGGACACTCCAGCTTTGACCTCTTTCCAGAGCATGATATCATCGTCTTTTGAAACTGAAGGATGCCAATGCAATGTAAATTTAACTAGATCCAACTACTTCTCATTCCTCAAAGTACAGCGGACAATACAACCAATGATGATGATCAATGAGCTTCTTACAGGATATTTTAGGAGGCAGGGGAAAGAATTTGCCACCGTTACTACCTACCAGTCCAAACTTCAAGATGCTATCTGCCTCAAATGGAGTTTCAGATCTGCTTTTGAATTTTCCTGCAAGAGAATTTGTGATGCAGTGGCAATTTCAGACTTTCTGTGCTGAAGACTCAATAGATTATAAAAGTTTATAACTTTTTATAAGATGTTTTATAGATGGCATTTAGATCCTAAAAAAAACAGCCTGTATGTATCCGAATTTACAACCTAAATGCTGGAGATGTGATTGTCTCGATGCTACATACTATCATATATGGGGGACTTGTAAAAAGATAAAAGCTTTTTGGATAAAAATATGGTGGCTTATGCAAAATGTTCTTAAAAAAAGGATAAAGTTTACCCCTCAGTTATTCTTGTTAGGTATAATTACCGATTGTACAGTTATAGAGACTAACTTGATTTTGCATTTAATAACCGCAGCAAGACTGTTGGTGGCGCAATACTGGAAGAAGGAAGATCTGCCTACTATTCAAGAATGGACATTAACAGTAACAAACCTAGCAGAATGTTTATTTTATTTATATGCCGCCCTTTTCCCCCAAAGGGGAAAATATCATATATATATGATATGGCTAAATATGGCATATATGGCATATATGGCTAAAATATCAGCATATCTCAAGGATCACTCAAATGAGAGATATAAACTGGAGTGGAGAAGATGGATCGACTATACTCAAAACAAATATGGGACTAAGAAATTCCAGATAGTTTATGACTGAAGAATCAAGGAATGATATAATCTGTTTAGAGTTAGCCTAGCAAAGAGGAGTTAAAGCACAAATGAAAGATGATATTAACTTTTTTAAAGTTTATTTTAGAATATCATTGTTAAAGATTTATACCCTGTATTGGTTCTGGGAAGCCAGGGGGGGGAGGTTGGAGGGGGGGTCGGGTTTGGGAGGGGAGGGGGAGGGAGATAAACATTTGTAAAAGTTTTTTTTTTCAAAAAAATTTAATAAAAAAAAAAGACTCAATAGATTCTCCTTAAAGAGAGAAACTAACCACTTCCACTGGAAAAGGTAACTGCTTTACGGGATGATTCAGAAGGCTTCGTAAGAGGACATCCATCATTCAACCAAGCATTCACAAAAGTTGATAAGCTACGACAAGTGATTAAAGCAAGGAGCCAAGAGATTATTTTTTTCTCCTGATCTAAAGAACAACAAAACCTGGGGGGTGGGGGGGCAACAAGGAGCCAAAGTACTGTTTGGAGGTATCTTTTCAGAATGATGTTTGGGAAACCAAACACATATGCCAGTATCACCTATCACTTCAGAGGGCCATATCTAAAGTATCTGCTAATGTTCTGGAAAGTCAATCTATGTGGTTTATAAGATATTCCTTAAATTAAGATTAATACAGCACTCAGATCTAAAGTGCCATCTCCAGTTCTTTTAATCATTTTCTCCACCAACAGTGGAAAACCTCTATCAGATAATGAATCCTATAAATATAAATTTTATAAAAAAAATAAATAAGTAACTCTTCTTCTTCTTCTTCTTCTTCTTCTTCTTCTTCTTCTTCTTCTTCTTCTTCTTCTTCTTCTTCTTCTTCTTCTTCTTCTTCTTCTTCTTCTTCTATATTCTTATGCTAAAGCATTTGAAAAACCATGCAATCAACAGTGTGTTATAGTTTTATAGTATCCTCCTCCTCCTCCTCCTCCTCCTCCTCCTCCTCCTCCTCCTCCTCCTCCTCCTCTCCTCTGCCTCCTCTTCTTCTTCTCCTCCTTCTCCTCCTCCTTTTCTTTTCCTTTTCTTTTTCCTCTTCCCTTTCCCCTTCCTCCCCCTCCCCCCAAATGGACAGCAAGCAGCAAACTGAGGTTAGTTGCAGTTTGCCACGGCATGTTCCTAAAAATATCTTTCTTATGTTTAGTACCACAAATATTAAATAAAGGCAGGCTGGAATAATCTAAAAAGAAAATAAATAAGTTGGCCTGAGGTTGTGACCTGTCGAAAGCTACTAATGAAAATCTATACATCCATAAATTCATTCTTAAGCTTTGTCAGTCCAAAGTAAAGATGTGATCTCCCTCCCCCCCCCCCCCGCCCCCGGCTTCCTTATACTGTACTGTATGAGCTTGTGATGTTTGAAGCTCCAGGGAAATATCTTCTGTAGCTGTTTTCTCTGATCATTCAGACAAGATATTCAGACCCTTTTTGATGATACCCCTGTTCATCATGTAACCTGTTGAAGGACCTGTGAATAATCCAGGTGGTTGCATTCATGTCCTTTATAGCTTTTAGACCCATTCATCTGATCAGGGCTCTTGTGTGTCTCTTTCAAAAAGCCGAGAATGTAATGCTTTTTACATTAAAAGAAAGCAGAGGGAAAGTAATAATTATGTTATTGATCCACAGCAGAGCCTTGTTTGCTATGGCAAGTAAAAATTGCAGGGGGGGAAGAAAAAGTAATTTTACCCAACCGAGGAAATCTATCTTAATATCATTCATATGGCAATAAATAGCATTAAGTAAACCAATCCAAGCATAGATCATGCAACCCTAAACCACTTTGAAACACAAGATAGATTTTGTTCCAGTCAAATAAATCACTTATTTTCTCAGGGAGCAATATTTACAACAGTAGAAGGGGAGCAAATTAACACTATTTTTAGTGTAGGAAAGGCCCAGGGATGGAATTAAGAACCATAGGCTCATTGATTCACCCTCTTTTCAGTTTCTTTATTTATTTTTCAATAATGGGATCCTACAAATCTACTGTTTTTACTGAACTGGAATTGTACCAAAGAATCATAGTACTGCAGAGAGAGAGGGAGGGAGAGAGAGAGATGGATAGAAAGATGGATGGATAGAGATAGATAGATAAATAGATAGATGGATGGTTGGAAAGAAGAATGGATGGATGGATGGATGGATGGATGGATGGATGGATGGATAGATAGATAGATAGATAGATAGATAGATAGATAGATATAGATAGATAGATAGATAGATAGATAGATAGATAGATAGATGGATGGATAGCTATAGATAGATAGAAGATGATAGATAGATAGATGATAGATAGATAGATAGATAGATAGATAGATAGATAGATAGGTGGGTGGGTGGGTGGGTGGGTGGGTGGCTATAAGATAGAAGATGATAGATAGATAGATAGATAGATAGATAGATAGATAGATAGATAGATAGATAGATAGATGGATGGATGGATGGATGGATGGATGGATGGATGGATGGATGGATGGATGGATGGATGGATGGATGGAGAGAGATGATAGATAGATAGATAGATAGATAGATAGATAGATGGATGGATGGATGGATGGATGGATGGATGGATGGATGGATGGATGGAGAGAGATGATAGATAGATAGATAGATAGATAGATAGATAGATAGATAGATAGATAGATAGATAGATAGATAGATAGATAGATAGATGGATGGATAGCTATAGATAGATAGAAGATGATAGATAGATAGATAGATGATAGATAGATAGATAGATAGATAGATAGATAGATAGATAGATAGATAGATAGATAGATAGATGGATGGGTGGGTGGGTGGGTGGGTGGGTGGCTATAAGATAGAAGATGATAGATAGATAGATAGATAGATAGATAGATAGATAGATAGATGGATGGATGGATGGATGGATGGATGGATGGATGGATGGATGGATGGATGGATGGATGGATGGATGGAGAGAGATGATAGATAGATAGATAGATAGATAGATAGATAGATAGATAGATAGATAGATAGATAGATAAATAGATAGATAGATAGATACGGACGGACAGACAAACAAAGAAAGATGGATGGATGGATAGCTACAGAGAGATAGAAGATGATAGATAGATAGATAGATAGATAGATAGATAGATAGATAGATAGATAGAGAGACAGACAGACAGACAGACAGACAGACAGACAGACATACAAAGAAGGATGGATTGATGGATGTGGGGATGGTTTTGCATGTTTTGGAAGTGCTTTGCCATTGCTTCCTTCCTAGGGCTGAGATAAAGGAACTGGCTCATAATCAGCTGGTTGACTAAAGCAGGATCAAAACTCCTGGCCTCCTGGTTTCTAGATGCTTTAACCCCATACCAAACTGGCTGTCCAGTTTGATCAAGCAATCATATCTTCATTACGGTCATAGATCAGCATAGGATGGATAGAATATGAACAATTAATACTTTTAAAAGCTAAAGAGAAGAGAGTAAAAAGAGAGTCAGATACACAAAGTTAAGAAACAATCATTCCGTTTGATATAACAGCATGCTGAAATCTGTCCTCAGTTGTTCATATATTTCTTTCTCTGACCCAGGATTATCTTTTTTTTTTTAAGCTATAACTCACTGAAGTCAGTGATTATCTTTCCTATGTAGCAATCTCCAATTTCAGAAAGGCCTTCTAATGTCTTCCCTATGGTGGAACTGTTTGGAAATCACAGAAAAACTCTGGTAAGAGAGCTTATAAGCCTCTGATTTTGAAGATGATAAATCAACAGAACGTGTTCTCCGAATCCATGAATCTAGTCAGAATATATGGCACCATTTAGTGCCTTAATCTTGGGGATGGTGGAGAAGGATATTTCATGATATATGATTTTATTTGGGGATTCAGACCCAAAGCATTAGTATCTTGATTGGTTCACAATGACTTTTCTAATTTCTTTTAATTGTGTGTCATTTGTTTTGTGCCTTTTTGGGGAAACGAAACAACTACTTCATAGACGCATGGCCCAACATAAGAGAACAAACACATCAGGATTAAATTCAGCAGTCTATCTGCATTTAAAAGACAAAGGCCATTCTTTTGAAGACAACAAAGTCCACATTTTGGACAGAGAGGACCACTGGTTTGAAAGAGAGGTCAAAAGAGGCCATCTATCTCAAAATTGAACAGCCCTCTCTCAACAGAAGGGGGTGGATAGGACATCATTTATCTCAAATCTACAACACAGTCCTTCCAATAGTTCCAATAAGGTTTCAGATGCACCACTCAGGTGACCCTGAGGACACAGGGAAGCCTCCGGGTGGCCTTAGCAACCCACTAAAAGGATTCAAATGCCCAGCAAGGTGTATAATTCCTTCCATTCCCCACCATCCAGTCAGAGTTGAAGAAGCTTCTTGGATGAGAAGCGAAATGTCTTCAAAGAAAAAACGGAAAGTCCAGTTGCCTCTTGGGGGGAAAAAAAAGCACCTTTGGGTCTTAAGTTTTGAGTTAGTTTTTGTTTATTTGTATTATCTTTTATAAGCCAGTGCGTGGTATGATTCCCAAATGAAAATAAAAGGGCTATATTTATTTTTGCCCATTTGCTCTTGACATTCAATGCAAACTGAATAACTGCTTGCAAATCTCTCATACAACCCCCCTTCCTTCCTTCCTTCCTTCCTTCCTTCCTTCCTTCCTTTCTTTCTTTCTTTCTTTCTTTCTCCCTCCCCCCTCTCTCTCTGTCTGTCTCTCTGTCTCTGTCTCTGTCTCTGTCTCTGTCTCTCTGTCTCTCTCTGTCTCTCTGTCTCTGTCTCTCTCTGTCTCTCTGTCTCTGTCTCTGTCTCTGTCTGTCTCTGTCTGTCTCTGTCTCTGTCTCTGTCTCTCTCTCTCTCTCTCTGTCTCTCTCTGTCTCTCTCTCTCTCTCTGTCTCTCTCTGTTTTAAAAAGGAGCCCTCTCACGCAAGAGTCAATTTCATGCTGCCACAAGTTTGTCAGCTGAGCCCTGTTGCTGGTCTTTTGTTTTTGTGTTTGTTTTTTTCCTTAGCATTTTCTACCTATTACATTTGCTGCTTTGCAAAAAGCTTATAACTGACATAAGGTGTGGAGATGTTTTAGAAAGCATTCACACACATGTGTGTGCGTGCGTGCATGTGCACGCACGCACACACACACACACAAACACAAACACACAAAAAGAATTGCACCAGAAAGAAACCAAATAAGTAATCCTGAAGAATATGAAGCAGCCAGTTTGTTGCGGTGATTAGGGCATCAGACTATAAACTGGGTGGCTGTGAGTTTTAGTTCTGCCTTAGGCATAACAGCAGGCTAGGTGACTCTGGGCCAATCTCCAGAAGACCATGAGTTCTAGTCCCATCTTAGGCATAAAAGCAGGCTAGGTGACTCTGAGCCAATTAGCAAGAGACCATGAGTTCTAGTCCCACTTTAGGCATGAAAGCAGGCTAGGTGACTCTGAGCCAATCACCAAGAGACCATGAGTTCTAGACCCGCCTTAGGCATAAAAGCAGGCTAGGTGACTCTGAGCCAATCACCAAGAGACCATGAGTTCTAGACCCACCTTAGGCACGAAAGCAGGCTAGGTGACTCTGAGCCAATCACCAAGAGACCATGAGTTCTAGTCCCGCCTTATGCATAAAAGCAGGCTAGGTGACTCTGAGCCAATCACCAAGAGTCCATGAGTTCTAGACCGCCTTAGGCATGAAAGCAGGCTAGGTGACTCTGAGCCAATCACCAAGAGACCATGAGTTCTAGTCCCGCCTTAGGCATGAAAGCAGGTTAGGTGACTCTGAGCCAATCACCAAGAGACCATGAGTTCCAGTCCCGCCTTAGGCATGAAAGCAGGCTAGATGACTCTGGGCCAATCACCAAGATATCATGAGTTCTAGTCCCGCCTTAGGCATGAAAGCAGGCTAGATGACTCTGGGCCAATCACCAAGAGACCATGAGTTCTAGTCCCGCCTTAGGCATAAAAGCAGGCTAGATGACTCTGGGCCAAGAAAACTGCAGGGACTTGTCCAGGCAATTGACAGGAGTCAACAATGAATTGAAGGGGCAATGTATGTTTGTCTCTCTGTGTCTGTGTGTAAACATGCCTTCAAGTCAGTGCTGGCAACTACCTGGATATATCTCTCTGGTTTTCTTCAAGACAGACAGAGAGAGGACAGACAGACAGACAAATAGAATTTGCTTTTGAGATTGTGGCAACGGTGACTTCTAGTTCTGAAGACTGTCACCACCAAATGACATTCCTTTCTTGTACCTACGGGACCGCGAATATTGGGGACAAGTAGGTTGTCCACCCTACTGGTCATCCTTTTTTCTGCCCTTGGCTTGCTTTGTGGACTATCTGAGCTAATTAGGGACAAAAAGCATCCTTGATGCCTCATGGGAGAGAGGAACAAATCTTTGTATGGAGAAGAGCATTGAATCCCAGAGTTGAGGAGTCTTCATTTTTGTAACTCGCTGTTTTGCCTCGGATGGATTTGGCATCCCACAGCACAAACATCTAACAGCTTTACACACGCTGAGCAAACATCTATTTGAAATGGTCCCTCTCCATAAGCGGACAAAGCGATATTATCCTTTTCTCCTTCTCCCTCTCTCTCTCTTTTAAGTGGACTATGATCTAGCATTTGTAGCCTGGCTTGTTTTTTTGCCTATTGTTTTCACTGAAGTGTCTAAATTACTGGGAACAGTGACTCCTAGTTTCTTTCTTCTCCTGCAGATGTATTTCTCTCCCCTTTTTAAAACTAGAAAATAAATAAATAGGGGGAAAAAAAGATATGATCAAGGGAATGGCCTTGAGAAGAAACTATGAAAGGCTGCATGTAAAGTATATTAAGAGGAAAGTGAGGAAAAGGGCAAATTTGAAAAACTAGGATGAAAATACTCCTCCCGTTTTCTATAGGTATGTGGTAAACTGGATCAAGCAATTAAGAATTGTGTGTCTTAACAGATTCACAGGGTTGGAAGGGACTTGTAGATCATCTAGTCCAACCATTCCTCCCAAGCAGGAGACCCTACACCATTTCTGACAGATGGCAGTCTGGTCTCTTCTTGAAAGCCTCCAGTGATGAAGCTCCCACAACTTTTGAAGGCAACTTCTGGTCCATGAGTTGATGGTTCCCACTGTCAGAAAATTTCTCCTGATTTCCAGGTTGAATCTCTCCTTGTTCAGTTTCCATCCATCATTCTTTGTCTGGTCTTTGGGTGCCTTGGAAAATAGCTTGATTCCCTCCTCCTCTCTGTGGCAGCCCCTCCAATATTGGAAGACTGCTATCGTGTCTCCCATGGTCCTTCTCTTCCCTAGAGTAGCCATGCCCAGTTCCTGCAACTGTTCATTGTAAGTTTTGGCCTCCAGTCCCCAAATCATCCTGGTTGTTCTTCTCTGCACTCTTTCTAGAGTATCAACATCTTTTTCATAGTGTGGTGACCAAAACTAGCTGTGGCCTTACTAAGGCTTTATTGAATGATATTAGTACCTCATGTGATTTTGATTGTATCCCTCTGTTTAGGATTGCATTGGCTTTTTGCCTGGCTAGCCTAGTGTTTTGTGAAGTTCGTAGTGAAACATCTGAAGGGAATCATTTCCAGAATATAATCAACTAAACTCAGGTGAATTACCAATTTCCTTGGAATGAAAAATAACATTTCAACCTTAAAGCTCGTTTCAGCCTCTACTCATCCTTTTGTGACTTCTCTAATGCAGAGATCATGCTCGTATCCACCAAAAGGTTGGCCTTCCTCAACCTAAGAATTACTAGCTAGGTTGGCATGACAACTTCTTAAATTTATACCTGCCAGCAAGGCAGTTCAGCTAGTTGAACATTTTGGCTGCCTTAGTCTCAACATATATCTTGAGGGCGTTGGTGGAGAAAGGTCAGGTAGATTCCATCTCCCCACTGTTTTATTTGAAAAGGAAATCCCAGACATTTCGTTATTTTACTCTTTTTATCAGACTGATGCTGGGTCCTTTGCCGTTCGAAAGGAACTGTTCTCCTTTTTGTATCTTCTTGTTGGGTCCTCTCATTCCATCGAGTGCTGCTCTGAATTAAGAATCAAGTCCTACCTCAAAGAAGCTTTTGACTTATTTAGGGAGAGTTCAAATGACCAAATGACTGCAAAGACATATGATCCTTCCAACCACCACCTGCCAGAACTGATGAAGCATCTTGGATGAGAAGTGAAATAATTTCTTCTTCTTCTTCTTCTTCTTCTTCTTCTTCTTCTTCTTCTTCTTCTTCTTCTTCTTCTCCTCCTCCTCCTCCTCCTCCTCCTCCTCCTCCTCCTCCCTCCTCCTCCTCCCTCCTCCCCCTTCTCCTTCTCCTTCCTCCTCTTCCTCCTTGGAAAAACAACAACAACAGCCCAATTGCCTTTTGAAAAAGTACCTTTGAGACAACTATGACCAGAATGACTGAGAACCTCTGCAGACATATTTAACAGTTCTAAACTAACTTTGGTTAAGTGGAATAAGGTCATCATCATCATCATCATCATCATCATCATCATCATCATCTAATGACCCCATCATTATCATTATCAAGCTAATTACTATTATGTCACTTTCCTTCAAAAGAACTAACTGGGCAAACATTTCTAAAGAAGAACACGAATGGTAACAGACTGCTTTCTTGTCTATCATCTATGGAGACCACACTGATTATTCTTCTTCTTCTTCTTCTTCTTCTTCTTCTTCTTCTTCTTCTTCTTCTTCTTCTTCTTCTTCTTCTTCCTCCTCTTCTTCTTCCTCTTCCTCTTCCTCTTCCTCCTTGGAAAAACAACAACAGCAGCCCAGTTGCATTTTGTAAAAGCACCTTTGAGGCAACCATGACCAGAATGACTGAGAACCTCTGCAGACATATTTAATAGTTCTAAACTAACTTTGGCAGTAGTCACTCTGTTGATTATTCCCTTTGTCTCTTATTCCCCATCCTGGCAAATTTCATTGCCTAGGAACACCATTGTGCCACCCTAAACTACTATGCAGTATGTTGGATTTTGGCTTGATGTTTCATGAATCTAGCCATTGTGGTTTGTAAAGGATAGTTCGTGATGTATTGGTGGGTGGAATAGGCTACTGTGGCTTGTGTATCCAATGGAAAATAAATTATGTATTGTCAGAACGAATCATTTGGGAGAGACATTTCACCCAATCGATCTCTGGTAATTATGTAAACCTTCCAAGGGATGGAAACTAATGGAGGAAAGAAGCAAGCTAAAATTAAGGAGAAATTTCCCGACAGAACAATTAGTCAGTAGAACAACTTGCCTCCAGAAGTTGTGAATGTTCCAACACTGGAAGTTTTTAAGAAGATGTTGTATAACCATTTGTCTGAAGTGGTGTAGCGTTTCCTGTCTAAGCAAGGGGCTGGACTAGAAGACCTCCAAGGTCCTATCCAACTCTGTTACTCTAGTCTAACTTACCTGAGGTCCTAAGATCAAACATTTTATCATCATTGTGTGGCTGGTTTAAACATGTTGAACCATAGAGCAAAAACCGAGCACACTACCATAAGTGGGTAACATTTTAAAACCGTTTTTAAAATATCAGTCTGAACAGTCATCTCCTCTTCCTCTTTAAATGATTTCTTAACCACTCAGAAAGATTGGCGGTTCGAATCCCTAGAACTACATAACGGGGGGGGGGATCTCCCTTTACCTGTCCTGGCTTCTGCCAACTTAGCAGTTTGAAAGAAAGTAGAAAAATGGAAGTAGAAAAATAGGGACCACCTTTGGTGGGAAGGTAACAGCATTCCGTGTGCCTTCGGCATTTAGTCATGCTAGCCACATGACCATGGAGACATCTTCGGGTAGAGCTTGTTCTTCAGATTTCAAATGGAGATGAGCATTGCCCCCTAGAGGAGGGAACAACTAGCACATATGGACGAGGTGAATCTTTACCTTGACCTTTTTACTAGTTCCTTTCTAGTAATTGATTTAATACAATTGTGATGAGCAACACTGCCTGTTATTTAAACTGCTGGGGCTAACAAACTACCATAGGTAACGTTCAGCTGTTATTCCAGTGGGAAAGTCTTTCCAACACTGTGTTACTCACCAGCTGATATTGGCAGGTGCCAAAAAGTGGGGAAGGGGGGGAAGCCATTTAAAAATTAAAGTAAATATGGAGAAGTCTTTTTTTTGGGGGGGGGGTGGATTGCCAAAGTAGACTGGTTGTGCTCTAACTGTCTGAACTGGAGGTGATATTATTACCCAGAAAAACAGCTTCCAAGCACTGAGCAGAAGTGATGTTATTGAAAAATGGGAAAAAAAGTCTTTCTGGTTAAGTGGAATAAGATCATCATCATCATCATCATCATCATCATCATCATCATCATCATCATCTAATGACCCCATCATTATCATTATCAAGCTAATTACTATTATGTCACTTTCCTTCAAAAGAACTAACTGGGCAAACATTTCTAAAAAAGAACACGAATGGTAACAGGCTGCTTTCTTGTCTATCATCTATGGAGACCACACTGATTCTGATTCTGATTCTGATTCTGATTCTGATTCTGATTCTTCTTCTTCTTCTTCTTCTTCTTCTTCTTCTTCTTCTTCTTCTTCTTCTTCTTCTTCTTCTTCTTCTTCTTCTTCTTCTTCTTCTTTCCCTGCTTCTCTTCTTTCTTCCTCTTCTCCTCTTCCCTCTTCCTCTTCTTTCCTCTTTTCGTCTTCTTTTCCCTTCTTCCTCTTCCTCCTCCTCTTCTTCTTCTTCTTCTTCCTCCTCCTCCTCCTCCTCCTCCTCCTCCTCCTCCTCCTCCTCCTAACAACCCTAATCTATGCAACTGAATGGAGCTAGCAGAGTATTTACTGGCTGGATGCCCTTCCTGACACCAACGCAGAGTTGTTGTTTCAGCAGATACGTCTCATTGTGCCAAGAGAGAGAAATAATCTGCCTCTACCAGATTGAATCATGCGTCCCTAAGCAATTCTGGCTTTCCCCATTGATTTTGCCTGTTGGAAGTTGGCTGGGAAGGCATGTAATGTGGACCACACAACACCCTCCCCCTTTCCAGGACAGTGCAACTATCACAAATGCATTCTAGTTGTCAAACACCCAAATTTGAATCACGTGACCATGGGGATGCCGCAATGGCTGTAAGTATGCAAAATGGTTGTGTTTTTTTAGTGCCATGGCAACTTCGAAGAGTCACCAAATAAACAGTGGTAAGTTAAGGTCTATTCGTGCAGCTTTTGCTAAGCTGTGCAGTAGGTAAATTTCCTTTGGAAAGCAGTTTGCACAGCCGCATCCAGAAAAGTTGTTGGACCTAACCTGGGGTGCTCACATTGAGCACTGGTCAAAATGGCCCAGCAGAGATTATACTACCTGAGACTTCTCAGGAAACAACAATTGAATGAAAAACTGCTGGTGATCTTCTACCACTGCACCATAGAGAGTATTTTAGCTTACTGCACCTGTGTATGCTTTGCCAATTGCACAGTGGCAGATAGGATACCACTCCAGAGGGTCAACGTCATTGCCCAGAGGATCATGGGTTGCCTCCTCCCCTCTTTGGAAGAGCTTTATTGCTCCCATTGCCTTAAGAGAGTTCAAAGCATCCTTAAACATCCATCTCATCCTGGGCACCCTTTTTTTTAACTATTACCATCTGGCAGACGGTACAGGATAATAAAAACAAGGACAGATAGGCTGAAAAACAGCTTCTATCCCAGGGCAGTAACCATATTGAATTCTACTGTATAGTATGCTATTAATGCAATATCAGGGGTTTTCAATTCAATTGTATAGGATGTGAAGGATGTGTGTTTGTGTTTTATTTGTATAGTTATAATGTACACTGAAGATGGCACTTAATTTCATTGTACGAGGTGCAATGACAATAAAGTAAAGTAAACTAAAACTAAACAATTCCTATCCCTTCAACCGACCTTTTTTGAAAGGGTTGCTTTTTTAAAAAAATGCCTTTTTCTTTTGGTTCTGCCACCTTCTCTTTTCTGTCCCTTTTCTGTCTGGAAGAAGAATTATAGCAATAGCAATAGCAGTAGACTTATATACCGCTTCATAGGCCTTTCAGGCCTCTCTAAGCGGTTTACATAGAGTCAGCATATTGCCCTCAACAATCTGGGTCCTCATTTTACCCACCTTGGAAGGATGGAAGGCTGAGTCAACCCTGAGCCGGTGAGATTTGAACCGCTGACCTGCTAATCTAGCAGTAGCCTGCAGTGCTGCATTTAACCACTGCGCCACCTTGGCTCTTATTTATGAATTAAATGACATGGATGACATAGTTAAGGATGTGAAGGAAGACTGGAGATTCTAACAAGAGTCTCACAGATGGTACAGTGGCCTGCCAGCAATCTCACAGCAGGTAACGACACATGGACAAATAGTAAATCACATTCCCCACCCCCTCATGATAAGCATTGGTTCATCACCAAATTTTGACAACCCCCCTTATGATCAGTACTTAGAAAACCCAGGATTCCGTTTCTGGAAGTTAGTGACAGCTGCTGTAAGGCAAATGCAACTACATCCTTACCAAGACATTCTTGCAATAGTTTTGTCTTTTTACCTGATATATAATTATGTCCTATATTTGGAAATGCTTCATTCCAAATTACAGTGGACTTGATCATTGGGGTAAGGTTGTTCGGGCTTACATGCACATTTTGTATTTGTTAATTCCTGGGATTCAGAAGTCAGGAGTCTTAACATAGGGAGAGAGGAAGGGACTGTGATGATCCAGGACTCGGCACAGAGATAACACAAGCAGCTGGCAGTTCAAAATGCCCCTTTATTGCTCCAAATTTCCCCAAATGCTCCCATGTTTCTGGCAAGTCCCAGAGCAAAGATGATAGATAGATGATAGATAGATGATAGATAGATGATAGATAGATAGATAGATAGATAGATAGATGATAGATAGATAGATAGATAGATAGATAGATATGATATAGACAGAAAGATGACAATATGTATGTATATATGTATGTATGTCTGCAGGTAGATAGGTAGGTAGATAAATAGATGTGGTATAGACAGAAATAGCAATAGCAGTTACACTTATATACCACTTCATGGGGCTTTCAGCCCTCTCTAAGCGATTTACAGAGTCAGCATTTTGCCCCCACAGTCTGGGTCCTCATTTCATCCACCTTGGAAGGATGGAAGGCTGAGTCAACCTTGAGCCGGTGAGATTTGAACCACCGAACTGCAGATAGCAGTCAGCTGAAGTGGCCTGCAGTACTGCACTCTAACCACTGTACCACCTCGGCTGTACCAAAGATGGTTGGTTGGTTGGTTGGTTGGTTGGTTGGTTGGTTGGTTGGTTGGTTGGTTGGTTGGTTGGTTGGTAGGTAGGTAGGTAGGTAGGTAGGTAGGTAGGTAGGTAGATAGATAGATAGATAGATAGATAGATAGATAGATAGATAGATAGATAGATAGAATGGACAGAGAGATCTGATACAATTTTATCACTTAGTTTTATACTTGTTTAAATGAAACACCACACTACTTGTGTAAAGTTTTCCATTTTAGTGGTGTCCTTGAGATAGCTGTCAAGGTGGTTGACTAGGAGGATTTTATTGTGATATTGAATAGTGCAAATTTGGGATCTATTTGTGCCCTTTGTACCCAATTGTAAAGAAACGCAAGCTTGTAAGGAGGGAGGGAGGGAAAGCTATTTCAGCACAGAGACCATATTCTGCCTTAAGTGTTATTTGAGAGCACACATAGACCTGTATTAGCCAGGGAACGGTGCTATTGCATTTAAATTACATGTTTTCTCAGCCTTTCCTTAAAGAGGAAGAAAAACACATGGGATGTCTACAATTTGACAAGGGGGAAGATTTTGGTGTTGTTAATGTCTAGGAAGAAGGGGGAAATCTGTATTACAGAAGAATGACTGCAAGAAACAGTTCTTCCATTCATCGTCAGAGGATTTAGCCTCAGATCTGAATTTTTTGATCCAGTAAATCCATCCAAATTTATCCCTCCATCCTCCAAGAAACAACCTACAGACCTACAGTCTTATCCAGAATGGCATTTGGGTTTCAACTCTGCGCACAGTGGCTAAGACGCTGAGTTTGTCAATCGAAAGGTCGGCAGTTCAGTGGGTTGAATCACTAGAAACATGTAACTGAGTGAGATCCTGTTACTTGTCCCAGCTTCTGCCAACCTAGCAGTTCGAAAGCACGTAAAAATGCAAGTAGAAAAAATAGGAATCACCTTCCGTGCACCTTCGCCGTTTAGTCCTGCCGGCCACATGACCATGGACAGTGCTGGCTCTTCGGCTTTGAAACAGAGATGAGCACCGCCCCCTAGAGTCAGGAACGACTAGCATATATGTTTGAGGGGGACCTTTACCTTTACCTTTTTACTGCTTCCATTAGGAGTGCTGGATCAAATACAGAAAGGATATCCTGTATAAATGAATGATATTTAATTGTTGCTTCCAAAATAGATATTGCTGTAGGAGATATTTGGGAGTGGGGGGGAATAGAGCATATGATAAAGCTGACTTGTGCTGTTCATTATACTGTTCAAAACAGACACAGACTTCAACGGATAATTAGAACTGCAGGGAAAAAAAACAATTACTACCAACCTGCTTTCCATTGAGAACCTGCAGACTGCACAAGTCAAAAAGAGGGCCGTAAAAATATCTACAGACCCCTCACATCCTGGACATAAATTGTGTCAACTCCTACCCTCAAAACGATGCTATAGAGCACTGCACACCAGAACAACTAGACACAGGGACAGGTTTTTCCAGAATGCCACCACTCTGCTAAACAAATAATTCCTTCAACACTGTCAAACTATTTACTAAGACTGTATTGTTGTTGTTATTCTCATCCTTCTCATATATGTTAAGAATTACCCACATGCTTCCTAAGAACAAAGGGATGAACCTTTGAGTCTTCTTCTTTCATATAAACTGTACTACTGAGTATAGATTATCTTAATTAAAAGCCAGGAGTGTGGAGAATTTCCCCCTTACTATACTTAGAAAACAGAGGGAACTAAACTTCCTCCAAGGAGAGGAAGGAAAAATAAAACATGGAAAAATCATTTGTTATTTGCATTCGTTAAAAAATATGTAAAATATTGTTCATTGCAACTCTTCCATAATGTAGACTTTGATTAGCAAAGAGTATATTTGTATAAATTATGTTTTAAAAAAAGACAGTGAAGAAGATTTTTTTTAAAAAAAAAGAGTACAATCTAGCCTGATTAAGAAGTCTAAAAACTGGCATGCTTTTTCTAGGTTAATTTGACTGGCCCTGATAAAGTGATGATTTTTGGGTAGATTTTCAGTCTTTTTTCCCCATTCAACAGACTGATACAAAAAAAGTAATTATGTGGAAGGAGGAAAAAAAAAATCAGACTAATTGCATTTGGCATTGCATATCCAAAGACGTTTGCCAATATACAGCTAAAATAACATGTACAATATGCTCAGTTGACCCCCACTTTCATAAGTTGTGTTAAAGAAGTTTAAATCAAGTGGCACAGGGAAAAAAAATGAATGCAGTTTTGAGAAATCACCTCAACCTGGCCCATGTATAATTCTACAGAAATTAGCACATTTGGTTTTATTCCACCCAAAATATCAGCATTGCCTTGGAGGTGTGGAATGCTGAAAAGACTGACCTTCGGGGCCTACTCCCTGTTTAACAGTGTTTTCTGGAGTTTCCAGAAAAGCAACATGAGGGTTGAGTTTAAAACTCTTTCACACATACAACCTCATAGGAAGCAGTAGATGGGAAACCTCTATTGAAGAAATGTCAATATAAAAGTCATGTTGAAAGGAGAATGGGAAAGAGTTGTGTTAGTTTATTTGAATGCACAACATATATTTTGAGCAGTAGGGGGGAAAAGTGAGCTGTTAACATCCTTCCTCCCTCTCTCCTTTCTTTCTTTCTTTCTTTCTTTCTTTCTTTCTTTCTTTTTTCTTTCTTTCTCTTTCTTCCCTCCCCTCCCTCCCTACTTCTTTCTTTCTTTTTCTTCTTTCTTTCTCCTTCCTTCCTTTCTCCCCTTCCTGCCCTCCATGTCTCCATCCCTCTCTCTCTCTCTCTTTTCCTTCCTTCCTTTCTCCCCCTCCTGCCCTCTGTGTCTCCATCTCTCTCTCTCTCTCTCTCTCTCTCTCTCTCTCTCTCTCTCTCTCTCTCTCTCTCTCTCTCTCTTCCTTTGCTGCACATCTCCTATTGAAATTTTCTATGAAAAGAAGCTAAAATGTAGGATATTTTTTGTGGAAGACTATACGAAAATGAGGGTGTTGATGTTTGATGTTTAATAAATTTATGGGCCGCCCAATCCCGAAGGACTCCGGGGGGGCTGGAGGATTGGTTTCCTCTGATATTTACATAACTTTCTCCCTTTATGTCAGGTCTTCCAACTTGTTGGTATTGTATAATTGAAACACTTCTTTTCTGGAGCATTTCCCCCTTGCCTTTCCCCCTTTTTTACTTACTTTATGACAATAAGTAAAAATAAAGCCACGTTTCCTGGCACCTGGGCACCAACTCTGTTTTCTGGGTTTAAAAAAATGCAAAATAAAGTAAAATATGACTGCAATTGTTTTGAAGTGAATGTTACAGAAACTCAGCTAGGAAAGTGAGGGGGGGTTAAGAAGATTGTGGCATCAACCCCCCCTCCCTTTTACCTCTTATTTTGTTTGTTTCACACACTGAAAAGAAGCTGTGTGAACTGTTTGTTTGCCTGGCGTGATTGTGCACCTGTTCTTAATCTGTCAAACACGAGTAGGGCGTTTCAGTTTGCACAGATTTTATTTGTTTGCTTGCTTTTATTTTTAACTTTAGAATAATGGTATGTTATGAGTAGAAAACTGAAAGAGAGGAGGAGGAGGAGAGGAGAAGAAGAAGGAGGAGGAAAGAAAGAAAGAAAGAAAGAAAGAAAGAAAGAAAGAAAGAAAGAAAGAAAGAAAGAGGAAGAAGAAAGAAGAAATAATTCCATCTTATACATTGACATAGGATCTATTTATCTTTAGAAGAAATTGGTCTTTATGGATAAGAATATATCAGACCCCAAGGTGGAATTTCTGACCCCCTCTGACTCACAAAAAAAGACCCCAAAGGGGGAGACTCTCTGCAGCAACACAAACGTTCATTGCACATATCTGTCCCAGGGGACATAGTTTGAGGATCCCTGATTGAGTGCAATATAAAAAATGCAAATCATTTTTCTGGGGACCACCAAAATTTTCTCACAGATCCCCAGTTGGTGGCCGCTGCTCCAGATGACTGAATCTCCAGATGTTTAGAATCCCTGTCCCCCTTGGATCAGCCTGCACACATTGAATGTGCCACGCTTGGAGAATTTGGGTTGAACAAATCTTTAGTCTTCCCCAGAAAGACCATGTATGAAATTACTTCACAAGACCAAGCAACAGATTTGCCAGTTCCACACACAATCTTCCAGAGATGTTTCTTACAAGATGACAGGCAGCATAAAATGCTATAAGTACACAACAAGTCCAATAATTGGACTGACAAATTGTGAAGTATGATGCAGTGAGGAGGGCAGCCATCAATGGTCTCATCATCCAGCAGTTTCAAGCTTTTTAGTTCTACAAACAGATAGTATCTAAGATCAACCTTGAAGGCATAAATTGGAAAAAAAATTGCTGTCAATCCACTCAGTATTTTTAGTTATATTAAACGTCATTCCCATCACATTTCACGAGGTTGACTATACCTCAAGCACAACATTTACAACAATCCACTTTCAAAAGCAAAACTCTTCAATTTCCAGAATGAAATTCTTAAAATGCTGTATCTCTCCTATCTACCCCACTCCTCAAACCCCAAAGCTTTGAAAGTTACTTCCAACCCACCTCTACATTTCAGCTCAGATGCCTTCTTGATGTGTTAATAATTCTGGTGTCCACCATCCCTGGACCTTGCAGACCAAGATCAAGGGGCTTTATGAAGCATCTTTATCATCACATATCCTTTCCTATATGCAGCTGTAACTTACGTTAGAGATGCAAGGGGAGTAATGTGGTTTCTAGACTATAATTAGATAGCTTGAGATGTTTACATGTTCCCCATTCTGACAGACAAATCAATGCTATTGAAAGTGAGTTGTAGGCGTTCATGACAGCCTCAGAATTAATACCACTAGCCTGCCTCAAAATGGCTCCTGTTTATAGGCAGGTAAAGCAGTAATGGGATTCTGTGGGTGAATTTAGGGAGGCTTTAAGTAGATAGTAAGTAAAATAACAGCTTCCCATAACTATGGGTAGGATCCGGTAGGTATTTCATTGTCTGGCCTTCATGCATTTCACATGAGTGTTGGCAGTACTTTTTCTCCAATTCCCATCCATTTTTATTTATTCATTTATTTGCTCATTCAAGGCAAAGAAGGGTATTCTGTAACCTCTTGGAACTTCCTAAATGACATCTAATGGTGCTACTGCATATTTGTTTCCCATCCTTTTGCCTCAGAAAGATGAGTTTTACGTAAGGTTAATAAATGAGGAAGAAAACACTCTGCCATTCAGCATCCAAAGGCAGGATAAAAAGAAAGAGAAAAATTTACCTCACAAACAGGATATGTATCTATCAGAGGTGGTATTTGGCAGGTTCTGACCAGTTCTGGAGAACCGGTAGCAGAAAGTTTGAGTAGTTTAGAGAACCAGTAAATGCCACCTCTGACTGACACTGCTGCCTTCTAGTCTCTGCCTCGTGAGTCCCAGCTGATCAGGAGGGAATGGGGATTTTGCAGTATCCTCTCCCTGGAGTGGGGAGGAAATGGAGATTTTACAGTATCCTTCCCCTGCCATGCACACCAAGCCACACCCACAGAACCAATAGTAAAAAAAAGTTGAATCCCACCACAGGTATCTACCCACTTTGCATCACTCTTCAACGTCCCATTAAATTTGGAACCAGGCTCTCTAACTTGGCATGGAGTCTCGGAGAGTCACGAACCAATAAAGCAAACTAATTTCCTCCTGCAAACTCCACTCGCCTTTCGCTCCTCCTTTATTTCCTCTGGGAGGGGGCATTCATTGTTCATCTGTGGCGCTACTCCCAAGTCGACCCCTGTTCTTTAGCTCTTCCCTTCATCTGGCAACTCTGCACATGCACACACTGGGAACAGGCTCCAGCTGTTCATCTCCCTCACTGATGAGTGACTCTGAAGGCAGCTGATAACTGCCAGACGGCCCTGGCCCCCTCTCTGCCTCTGACACAGAGCCCTCATCAGAGCCTTCTCCAGACTCCAGGACTGGCCCATGTTCCTCCCCAACTTCCTCACTGTCTGAATCTGCTGCCAGGTCTGTTGGCTGCTGGCAGGCCACAACAATTTACTTTTCTCTATTTCCCATCATCTTTGTTTCTAATTGTATTTTATACTATAATAAACTTTAATATATATAAAAGAACCCAACTTGCTGAGGTTATGTGAAAGCTAAGAAGAAGAAGAAAAAAAAACACCACAGTGGCTTAGAAATCCAACTAAATTTTCTTGGAAAGAATGAGAAAAACAGAAATGACAATGCCAGGAACATAAATGTAAGATTACTAAATTGAAAGCCTGCGACTAAAAAATAAGAACAAAACACCAGTTATGTTTTGAGGACAGCATCTGATGTTGAGGCAAACATCTGAAACACTAGAAGTCAGAAGGTAAATAAAAGTGAGAAGTTTATTTCACAGATTTGGGGCACCCACAAAAGAAGTTCAGGGCTTCACGTTTTTTCCTCAGATATTTCACAGAATGCATAAGAGAGTATCACACGTGCCACCTCACCTCTTTTGATTTATTTATTCCGTTTTTAAACCCTTGCCATCAATCAAGGCTTGGCAGTTTATAAGAGAACACATGCATAATACAATAATAGAAGTCATAAATAAAAACAATAACAACACACACTTAAAGTTACCCTAAAAACAGAACAAGATTTTACAGCACCATCTTTAAGTAGATAAAAAGAAGCACTCTCTTTAATAGGCTTCTGAAATATGGTCAGAAGAAGCCTGATTCTCATCGCAAAGTTTCCTACAACAAGGAGACTGTGACAGTGAAGTCTTTTCTTCCTAGCTTCAGTTCCTCTCATTTCTCAATAGTTGAGAATTACCAACAGTTTGCTCCAACTTGCTCCTATCGGTTGGGTTTATTCTAGTTGGGGGGAAAAGTAGACATACAGGAACCTTAGTGCCAACTAAGGCATAGCAACTAGGCAAGGATTTATGGGCTAATATCAGCATTCATGAAAAGCCACAGCTGGAAGTATAGGTGTAATATGCTCATGTCTTCTATGGCCAATTAGCATGTAAACCAAGTGCAGTTTTCTATTGGTCTTTATGCAAAGCACATTGCAACAGTCCAAGGCTGAAACAATGAGAGACTTCTTAAATCTGTTAGAATATTCATGACTGGGAGAAACATGGTAACAAGGTCAGCCAATGAATAGGCATAGCAACTAAGTCGGGCTATTGGGAGCTTAAATCTGAGTCTGTGCTGAGAATCAAAACTAAAACTACTCTGCCTTCTCTGAACTCTGAGATGAAACCAACTGTTCTCTCCTGCTTGTGTTCTGCTTGTAACTTCTACCATGTTGAAAGAATCTATTGATATTGTACATTTATTCATCTGTTATTATGAATATAAAGAAGTTAATAAATCCAGCTGAATCAGTTATCTGCATGTGCTTTCTAGATTTGATTTTTCTGCAACAAACTCTGACAAAATCTCAATGCAATCTGGTCTCCAGTCCAGTTATCTACTGCTTTGGTTCCAGTCACAAATGGAGCTCTGTTGGTAATCAATTTCTTAATTGGTCCTCAGCTCTAAGTCTAAAGCATTTAGAGGCATTAAGTCCAAGGTGCTGGCAGTTAGTGAGTAGCACTGGTGGATATTGCATCACACACACCATAGTTTGTCAGTCACTTCAGTGTCACATCTGAAGACTATTCTACACTGATAGAATCAATACTTAATCTTCAAGGTAAGTAACCCACTTCCCAAGAAGTAACAATCCAGATCATGTTGTCCAAGAAACCCAGCTGTCTCCTAGCAGCCAGTAGCTTCACAATTTCCAATCATAGTGTCTCCACTTCATTGTCAACTTATGTCAATTTATGATCCATCCCAACTTTACCTACTTCCTCTAGCCCTCCTCCCAAATATCCAAAAATCAACCCCATTCATCTTTGCCCAAACATGTAATTGCAAAACCAAACCAAGTAGACTTAAAAATCAAATGGAAAAAGTAAATAAATCAAAACTTCCTAACTAATGCTCCTATCCTAAAATTTGACCTAAGCATCCTTCTCTCTCTCTCTCCCTCTCCCTCTCCCTCTCTCTATCTGTCTCTCTCTGTCTCTCTCTCTCTGTCTCTCTGTCTCTCTCTCTCTCTCTCTCTCTCCAAGTTGTCCATTCATTTGTTCTACTGAAAATTAATGCATGCAATCATACCTACTTGGAACCTTGGAGAGAAAAATCAACACTCTAATTTTGGAATATATCAATCACTCATTGTTTATTCATTTATTTTAAAGGATTTGTAAAATAACCTAATCAGTAGCATTTTTGCACATTTCTCCTGGATTAAAGAAGAAAACATGTGTTAACAAAAGCTTATGTCTATATGAGCAGGATAAATAACAGAATAATAAGAGTTGGAAGGGACATTGGAAGTCTTCTACGACATTGTAAGTCTATTTTCCCTCCAAAATAAGACAGGGTCTTATTTTCTTTTGACCCTCCAAAATAAGCACTTGGCCTTATTTTGGGGGAGGTCTTATTATTTTTGAGATGCAGGAGGCAGTGAGCGTGGTCATCTCATGGCTGCTGCTGTGTTGCGATATTTTCGGGGAGGGCTTATTTTCAGAAGAGGACTTATTTTAGTGCATGCACTCAAAAGCCTGATTGGGCTTATTATCTGGGGAGGTCTTATTTTCAGGGAAACAAGGTAATCCAATCCCATGCTCAAGCAGGAGATCCTATGCCATCCTGGACAAATAGCTTCTAATCTCTTCTTTAAAAACCTCCAGTGATGGAGCATGTACAACTTCTGGATGTAAGCCATTCCATTGATTAATTGTTCTAACTGTCAGGAAATTCTTAAGTCTAGGTTGGATCTCTCTTTGATAAATTTCCATCCATTGCTTCTTGTCCTCCCTTCAGAAGTTTCAGAGAATAAATTGATTAACCATAATTAAAAATATTTTCTTTCTTCCCTTCCATACCTTCCTGCTGCAGGAACTGCCTTTTCAGATCAGGAAGATGGTCTCCAAAATTGTGATAAATGATCAAATATGGTAACCATATTTGAGATTAGAAACTCTTGTCACAAACCTGCCCCACAGTCCCATATTAAACACTATCATTCAAACATATGCAACCATTCCCTGAAAGCAGTAATGAAAAATAGTTGATTTATTATAAAAATTGATTTATTCATGTCCCCCCACTGCCTTCTCAATGCTTATAGTTAGTTGTGGTGTGCAGAGATTACTTTAGTTTAAGCCCCATACATATAACATAGTGTGGTTGTCTATGTTCTCACCGATGCTTCTTGAGAGCGTGAAGCAAACTCCTTGTCCTGACAAAGACCCCTTTTATTAATGAATAAAATGAATAGTGAATTCTGTTCATTCACATCCAGGAAATTCTTTCAAGGGAGGATTTACAGTCACAGACCTTATCTGGCTTGGAGAGCTGACAGGCTGATATCTGCAAAACTTGGCCAGGAGTCTCGGAGAGTCAGAAACCAATAGAGTGAACTAATTATCTCCTGCAAACTCCACTCCCCTTTTGCTCCTCTTTTATTTCCTCTGGGAGGGGCCATTCATTGTCCACCTCCCAAGTTGACCCCTGCTCTTTAGCTGTTACCCTCATCTGGCAACTCTGCACATATGCACACTGGGAATGGGCTCCAGCTGTTTGTCTGCCTCACTGATGTCTGACTCTGAAGGCAGCTGATAACTGGCATATGACCTTAGCCCCCACTTTGCCTCCAACACAGAGCCCTCATCAGAGCCTTCCCCAGACTCAAGGATTGGCCCAGGTTGCTCCCCAAGCTCCACATTGCCTGAATCTGCTGCTGCTGTCAGGCCACAACAAAACTCTACTTCAGAAATTCCTCCTTAAGGTGGAAGCCATTACATTAATATAGTGAACTACAGCATGACAAGAATTTGGTGCTATTTTCCCTCTCTGTATTTTTATCTATCAGAGAGAGGGATGAAAAGGAAGGTGGGAAGAAGCAACATAGTCTCTGTCAGCAGGACACAACTTTAACCCTGAGAGAAAGCTGCAAAGATAATGTGCTTATAAAATGCATCTGAACTGTATAAACTTAGATTGGTCATCTATATTTTTTTTCCTCTGGAGGGGCAGGAGGGAAAAGGGATCATAGAGTCCTAGGGCTGGAAGGACCTTGGTGGCCTTCAAGTCCACTCCACTGTCCAAGGCAGGACTTCTTTCATCCTGGACAAATGGAGGAGATGTCAGGGTTCCAAATAGCATCCAAAAGTAAATCAGAGTGTGAGCCAAAGTGTTGTTCAATTTATTAAGAGAGCCATGTTGGCACATCTGCGAAAACCTGAATCTGGTAGCTTCCTAGTTTTTCCCACCCACTTGAAAGTTCAAGATTTTGCCCCCACACCCACAAGTCCATCACATCATCCAATCTTCCATTGTCATGCTGGCAGTTCCACCCATCCAGCTCCAGTCAGGTGCAAGAAAAAAGATGACCTTGGCTTTCTAGAAAGAATTTTGTTATGGCTACATAGCATTTCACTCCTTACAATCCCCCCTCCCATTTTCCCACAATAGAAAATGCATAGTAGAAGAATAGAAAGCGTGGCAGGCCAAAGATCCAAAAGAAAAGATGGCTGCAGGCCTGACTGGAGAAGAAGGAGGAAGAGAAGACCAAGGAGAAGGAAAGAGAAGAAAGATTTACTGCACATGAAACAATCTACGTGAACCTTAGTAGTTAAAATAAAAATGAAACAGTTTTCTGCAGTTTCTCTGCAGAGAGTTTATCAAGGCCATGGTTGACCTACTGGTAGGCTGGTGATTTGTACCCAATAAGATATTTATGCAAAAATATCTACTATTTCTCAAAGGCAGAAGAACATTTTATTGCTGTTTTTTGGCCCCATCTCTCATTTATTTCATTTATAGGTAATGAATAATTTCTGAATTCAGAGAAGGGATAATTTAAATTACTCCTGCATTGAGCAGCTTGGGTTGGCTTAAAGGTTACAGAAGCTTTTTGGCAAAAGGATGGTAGGTCGCAATTTCTGCTCCTCTGAGATTTGGAGATACTGAAACCATCATTACGTTTGATGCCAAACCTGGAAGAGCAAGAAGCTATCTTCCAGTGAGCCAATCAATCATCAGTTTTATGGAAGCTGCCAAATAACGTCTATCCCAAGAAACCACAGTCTCCCCCCCCCAAAAAAAGCTCATTGTCTAGCCATTTCCAATCATAGTACCTCCACTTCATTATCATTGTCTGTAATCCATCCAACTGTTCCACGTTCTCCATTTACCCACCTAAACCTCCAAAAATCTCATTTAATCCCTTTCCATATAGTTTCCTTTTGACCATTTGAACCTGTTTGATTTGGATACCTGTCCATCATCCTACTTCCCAAAGTCAATTGAAGTGCACCAAAAACAGCAAGAATCTAGCTGAATCAAGCCAAGCACTTCAGAACTTTATATCAGATAAGGTCCAGTCAGATGTAGATGGGAAGTTTACAGACCTAGATAGGAGGTGATGGCCATTTTTTTTTAAAATGTTCCTCAGCAGATGATTTCTGAAGTGTGCTGCCTGCAGTACAGGAGGATAGCAATAGTACTTAGACTTATATACCGCTTCACAGTGCTTTTACAGCGTGACCCGACAAATGCACGCACGGCAAAAGCGCACCAACAAAACCGCAGCAATAAAACCACGACATCATCAACACGCCGACAACAGCACGCCGACAACAGTGCACCGACAGAAGCGCGATTTAAGTTAAGGTAAGGGTTAGGTTTAGGGTTAGGGTTAGGGATAGGGTTAGGTTTAGAGCGCGATTCTGTTGACGCTCTGTTGTCGGCACGCTTCAGCGCTCATTCATCGGTGCTGTTTAGAACTCGCGGTTTTGTCACCGCGGTTTCATCGGGCGCGCTTTTGTTGGTCGCCGTTTTGTCGGTGAACCCTTTTACAGCCCTCTCTAAGCGATTTACAGGGTCAACCTATTGCCCCCAAAACAATCTAGGGGCAACATTTTACCCACCTCGGAAGATTAGAAGGCTGAGTTCAACCTTGAGCCTGGTGAGATTTGAATTGTTATGTTGCAGGCAGCTGGCAGGCAGCAGAATCAGCCTGCAGTATTGCACTCTAACCACTGCATCAGCGAGGCTCATGGATGGTGAGCGACCATAAAAATAGTAGCCATTAAGGCTGCACAGTTGTGCATTGAGATGGATTTAAAGGTCAACATTCAATTTTTTAGACATGGGACATCACCTCTTGGGAAAACCTTACAGCAGTTGCCTCTTTCCCTGATCTGGCACAATTGCTCTCTGTAGCAAGTATATATTCTCAGGAAAAAAAGGTGTGTTTGATTTAAGGTGCTCTGGATAGGTGCTAAGAGCATCCTCACATACACTCCAGATCATATTTTGCTGTTGACGTCATCCAGCCTTGTATACTATATAACCCAATCCTCTGTGAATTTCAATATGTTCATTTTACATACACACACACTTACTTGGTGGTTGCTACTAGATTTGATTGCAGTCTATGACTTTCTAGCTTCTTTTCTTGGTTCTCAATTTCCTCTCTTTTAGTTTCAATAGACAAACATAACTTTAAATCTTGTGAAAGGCTTAGAAAAAAACCTTTTGTTTATCCATATTTTCCATATCATGTATGACTTTCTTTACCTATCTCTGCTATAAGCCATAAAAACCCTTAACCTAATTTGTTAGGAGCCTTCACATTTTAACTTCTTTTATACTTCATACTGAAGTCTCATTCTGAACAGAATGTGTTTTTGTCATTGTTATTGTTGTTACATAGTTATGTCATAAATGGAATAATGATTTATTGCAGGGATGGGAAGTTAGCAGAACATATAAGGTTGTTGGTAAATGCTGAAGGTTATTTTTTTCTGAGTAAACATCCCATTCCTTCTGCAATTTTATCCTAATTCCTGCCCCTCGTAGCAAAAAGCATAATTAAAAACATAATCCTGCTTTGAAAATGTACAAAACAGTCACCAGTTTTATTGTATCTAATGCTAGAAATAGGAGGAATTAAATTCACCTTCATCCCTGGATATGTAACCTTTATATAATGCCATGTACTATTACATAAAAGTGAGATTCATTGGAATCAAAGAACAACAATGAGAAAAATATTGTGCCAGGACTAAAATATATGAAATCAGAAACTGAGAACTATTGCACTACTGAAGACGTGCCAACACATTTTTTTCAGTATATATTTTTTTATTTATTAAACATTGTAACTATGATATTTAAAGCTACTGCAAATTGAACTTAGAGAAAGAGAAATGAAAAGAAAGAATTAAACATGGAAGAAAAAATAGATAGATATAGATCAGTAGTGGGTTTCAAAATTTTTTAGAACCTCTTCTGTAGGTGTGGCCTGCTTTGAGGGAGTGGCTTGCTAGCCATGTGACTGGGTGGGCGTGGCCAACTTGTAAAATGTGGTGAAACTCACTTAACAACGCTCTTGCTTAGCAACCAAAATTGGCTCAGAAACTCTGGCATTTGAAGCATGGAAGTCTTAAGGTCAAGTTACAAGACCCTTGGACCCCTAACCCTTTAGAAAAAAACACCCAGGGGTGTTCAAACTTGACAGCTGTAAGACATGTGGACTTCAACTCCCAGATTTCCTCCTCTCGCTCTTCATCTTGATGATGTGTGGATGGGCAGAGGGAGGGAGCTTGAACCAGTTCTAAATGGCACTGTAGATGTGTGGAACCTCTTCTATAGAAGAGGTTAGAACTGATAGGAACCCATCCCTGATATAAATATGAAGGTAACTGGAACAGGAATTTCCAGCAATGCAAATGTAATTCCAAATTGCAGTTATGAACTGAACTGCATGGGCTAGTAGGCAATGGCTTCCTTGCAACTTCTTATAGCTTCCCACAACCAAAGTCAGTGGGGAAGCTGGCAGGAAGTAGTGGCAGGCAGGCAGGCAGGCAGGCAGGCAGATGGCTGCTACCACGTGGAGAAGGACATGCAATGATGCATGGGTAGATGGAGCAGCACAGGAGCAACTTCTGACTTCCTGCTGGCTTCCCCATCAACTTTGCTTGTGAGCGTCTCTGGAGACAACATTGGAACAACATTGGAACACTCACGAAATACAAAGACCTGCAAATAGACATAGAATGACTGTGGCATGAGAAGGTAAAGACAGTTCCAATGGTAATCAATGGAAATTGAAAACATCTGGAGCAGAGGTTGGTTCCTACCAGTTTGGCCAAACCAGTAATGACATGCCGCCATGGGGTTGCAGAACCACCAGTGACCCAGGCTGGCCACGCCCCCAAAACACCTCCATCAACATCTTTTTTCTTTAGTTCTGTGCATGTGCAAAACTATTTTCATTGAACTGAACATGCACCCAAAGCGTGTGCACGAGCAAACCCTGGCTGAACGCTGGCTGAAACTCACCCCTGATCTGGAGCACCATCTGAACACTATTGGCATTGACAAAACCCATCTGTCAATTACAAGTAGCAGTTGTAAAAAGTCAGAATGGCTTACATCCTGCAATGATACCATCAAACAACTTCTGGCTAGTCACAGTCCTTGGGAAGGACTCAATAGGTGGATTAATATGCCAAATCTAGTCTGAACATCTGGCTGACTGGCCAACCCAACGATAGTAATAAATAGGCATTTAGTCAATACTTTCCTACTTAATGTGTCTAGACTACATTTCTTCAGGCTGAACATAAAGATAAATAGAGAGGTAGGTAGGGGCACCTTGTGAGGCATGGTGGCACAGTGGTTAGAATGCAGCATTGCAGTCTAATTCAACTGCCAAGACTTCAATCCTAATAAGCTCAGGGTTGACTCAGCCTTCCATCCTTTTAAGGTCAATAAAATGAGGACCCAGATTGTTGGGGTCAACATGCTAATTCTGTAAACCACCTATAGAGAGCTGTAAGCATTGTGAAGCAGTATATAAGTCCAAGTGCTATTGCTGTCAATAAAGCAATTCACAGGAGAAAAATGAATGAAGATGGTGAATGGAGCTTGCAAGACCTCCAGTCAATTTATCAATATAAGAATTCTGCCGCTATTGCAAATTTAGCATCTGTTAATGTCTTCACTAAGGAAAAGTCATCACCTTCCAAAACATCTGTCTCATTGACAAATAAACCTATCATTAGGAAATATGTTCTTTTGGTTTTCGTATCTGTAGGAGTTTTGTTCCCCACATATAGGAAGTCTCTCAGAGGATAGTTTACAGATTTGAATGTTTATAGGGGAGACATCATAGCTGTGTTCCATGTTCCCATATCTCAGGGGCTGCCACAAAGAAGAAAACCTATCCTCCAAGGCACTTGAGAGCAGGACAAGAAGCAATGGGTGGAAATTAATCAAGGAGAGAAACAACTTAGAACTAAGGAGAAATTTCCTGACAGTTAAAACAATGAATCAGTGGAACAACTTGTCTCCAGAAGTTGTGAATGCTCCAACACTGGAAGTTTTTAAGAAGATGTTGGATAACCATTTGCCTGAAGTGGTGTAGGGCTTACTGCCTAAGCAGGGGGTTGGACTAGAAGACCTCCAAGGTCCCTTCCAACTCTCCTATTCCATTCCATTTCATTCCATTCTATTCTATTCTATTCTATTTTGAATATTTGACCTTTTCAGACAAACGTTGGACATTCCGATGGATGAGTACCAATCCTTAGATGGGTTGTTACCAATCCTGAAATAAACTTATGTTCACTTGAAAGAGACAAAAAAAAACCTTGTCAATTTAAAATATCACAGCTTTTAATAGTTATTAGTTACTTTTCCAGATGTTCTTTAAATACGAGATTTTTAGAGTGGGTGTCTGTTTTGGGATATCAAATTGAAGGCAACGATTTATGGAAAGCTGTTTAGATAAAATAGAGATTGTAGCAGCTCAGTGAAAAGCACAATACACATTTTACACTTGGTTTTCAGAGGGTGTAAAACAAACTTTTCCATTAATTGTCACCACTAAACGTATATACTTAACATTTTATACTTAATTTCTCACCTTCAGAATGTCCCTGTCATGTGCCTGAGTTTTAAAGCACTATAAGAAAATAGTTAGTACCTAAACTACCTCCGTTCGAAAGGAATGTATGTTAGGAAAGAACAGTCTATATATTCAGAGTTACAGATAGTTCTAGCCATTTATTAGGTCTTTTCTTCACACTTATGACTGTTATGAGAATCCCCATGGTCAAGTGATCAAAATTTCAGTCATTTAGCAACCAGCATGCATTGGGTGGTTGCAGTATCCCAGGGCTGTGTGATCACCACTTGTGACTTTCCCAGCCAGTTTTTGATAAGCAAAATCAATGGGAGAACCCCAGAATACTGCATCCAATTTTGGACACCACACTATAAAAAAGATGTTGAGACTCTAGAAAGAGTGCAGAGAAGAGCAACCAAGAGGATTAGGGGACTGGAGGCCAAAACATACAATGAACGTTTGCAGGAACTGGGCATGGCTAGTCTAGTGAAGAGAAAGACCCGGGGAGACATGATAGGAGTCTTCCAATATCTGAGGGGCTGCCACAGAGAGGAGGGGGTCAAGCTATTTTCCAAAGCACCTGAAGGCCAGACAAGGAACAATGGATGGAAACTGACCAAGGAGAGATTCAACCTGGAAATAAGGAGAAATTTTCTGACAGTGAGAGCAATCAACCGATGGAATAGCTGTGAATTCTGCTCATTCACAGCCGGTAAAGTCTTTCAAAGGAGGATTTACAGTCACAGACCTTATCTGGCTGGGAGTGCTGAGAGGCCAATATTTGCAGAACTTGGCAAGGAGTCTTAGAGAGTCACGAATCAATTAATCAAACTAATTGTCTCCTGCAAACTCCACTTCCCTTTCGCTCCTCTTTTATTTCCTCTGAGAGGGGCCATACATTGCCCACCTGTGGCCTTACTCCCAATTCGACCCCTGTTCTTCAGCTGTTCCCTTCGTCTGGCAACTCTGTGCATGCGTACCCTGGGAACAGGCTCCAGCTGTTCTTCTGCCACACTAATGTCTGACTCTGAAGACAGCTGATAACTTTCATATGGCCCTGGCACCCTCTCTGCCTCCAACGCAGAGTCCTTGTCTAAGCCTTCCCCAACTCCAGGACTTACCCAGGTTCCTCCCCAACCTCCTCACTGTCCGAATCTGCTGCCAGCTCCATTCCCCGCTGGTGAGTCACAACAATCATTGAGTTTTCTAGTCTTCAATTTTCCTAATTTTTACCCCTTAAGTCTTGCTCCTTACAAAAGGAAGCAACTTGTAACATCCTGAATATGCTGCAGCTGCTGCTCCTTTACTTAGCTACTGTTCCCGACCAGTTAATCTGGCCTTTTGAAGCTTTTCACCAAATTTGTGGGCAAAGAAATCAGATCTATGATGTCGGCAAACTTCCCAGGGGAAATCAGATTGAAGACCTGCCCTGAGGGGTGACAGTAGGAGCACTAATGAAAGAGGCCTTGGGGATTGAATGGATGTGTGGGAAGAGAGAAGGCTTCAAAGTTAATTGGGGTAGGAAAAATAAGACATTCATACATGTCCTTTGGCCAACTGCAAGGAGGTAAAATGTAAGAACACCATCCTCCTTCGTGAGAGCTTCTTCAAAATTCTCTTCTTTCAAGGGATTTTTTTGGAAGTAGCTTTCATCACATTGAACAAAACGTGATAGGAAAGAAATCACTGCAGCCTACAAGGACCATCCAGAGATGGGTGTTGTTTTTTTTTATTGCTGCATAACTCTTTTGAATGCAGTTTAATAAAGTTTTATGTAAAAAAAGAACTTTTTTGTATAGTATGGAGCAGAATCTCAAAAATTTACTAAGCGACTGAGGATAGATTTTTGGAAGATGGATGGATGGATTGATAATAGATAAATGGATGTTACGTAGATGATAGAGTGGTAGATGATAGAAAGAGATGATTAGACAGACAGACAGACAGACAGATAGACAGACAGACAGACATGATTATTGAGCCACAGTGGCACAGTGGTTAGTGTGCAGTACTGCAGACAGACAGACAGAGAAGAGGGGAGAGAGATATGATAGATATATAGAGAGATAGTGATAGAGATGGAAACAGACAGAGATAAGGATAGGGATAGGGGTAGGGATGGATGGAAAGAGAGAAAGAGGGAGGGATGGAGGTGGGTCATTAATGGAAGATTCATGGTCATCTTATACAAAGCAGATAGGAAAAAAAATAATATTTGGCAACTGCCAAAATACTTTTGCATTTTAATTAGTGTTGACAATTGGGCTCAAAATTCATTCTGCCTTTGTATTTGTTCTCTTTAGGTTTTTAAACAAAGTCTCTTTTTAAGTAAATGTTTGACCTGCAACCTTTTCTATCTTAGCGAACACAATGTGCCTAATGGAATTGTAACATTTTGTATTTCCTTTTCACATCTCACTTTCAAATAGGTTTGTATAACAAAAAAGCCCATTACAATGTCTTCAAGGATACTTCCTTCCTCTCCCTGCCCCCCTGTGTGTGTGTGTGTGTGTGTGTGTGTGTGTGTGTGTGTGCATGTGTGTGTTTCATCTTTGTTTCCCAGTATCTTGGCTTTTTCAATATAATGGCCATTTTCATACCTTAATAAATCATACTTTGAATTATTTGGCCAAAAGTTTTGCTAGCATACACTTTGAGTATTATCCATTAGCAACCCAGCAGAGTGAGGATCGGTTCAAGTTTAATCATGGAGGAAATAGCAATATCAATCTCACTTAGATTTACTGCGCATACCACCCCATAGTGCTTTACAGCCCTCTCTTAGCAGTTTACCTTGAGTAAACCTTGAGCTGGTCAGGATCGAACTCCTGGCAGTGAGCAGAGTCAGCCTGCAATACTCATTCTAACCACTGCACCACCACGGCTCAAAATGGCAGAAGCTGAAGGGAGTTAGAGAGAAGATGCTTGGAATCTAATTAAAAATGTCTCCATATAAAACACACACACACACACACACACACACACACACACACACACAAAACAGCAGCCAGATGGCAAAGTCAACTGTGTAATGGTTTGAAATAGAATGATTTAACATGAAGGGCATGTGGTGATAAAAACTTCGGGGAATTAGGGAAAGATACATGCAGGATTTTTATAAGTGGTGTTTGTGTATGTTAAGTCTGGTCTACACAATCAGCAAAATTTAGCGGCAGAGTTTGCCAATGGCAGAATGAATTCCTCAGATTATATTTGGTGGAAATCACAGTCTTCTGTAGCACATAAGAAGCTATTTTGTAACTAGTCAAAACACCGGTCCTTCTATTTAATACAATTTCCTTTCCTTTTGGGGGAAAAAATCATTTTTTTTCTATTTGTTACCAAATTGCAGAAGAAAAACCAAGAAGGAGGCGAAAGGGATGTTTAGCCTAGCTTAATCTAACCCAATTTGGGGCAATCCAACAGTTGGCCAAGATGTTTGACAAAATGGACGGCTGTATCAAGGCAGCTCAAAGCTTGTTGCACCTGAAGACAAGACAAGAAGCAATGGATGGAAACTAAACAAACTAATCAATCAACCTAGAAATTTCCTGGCAGTTAGAACAATTAATCAGTGGAATGGCTTTCCTTCAGAAGTTATGGGTGTGCCATCACTGGAGGTCTTTAGGAGAAGATTGAACAGTCTTTGTCGAGATTGGAATAGGGATGCCTGCTTGAGCAGGGCGTTGGACTAGAAGATGTCCAAGGTCCCTTCACTCTATTATTCTGTTCTGTTCTGTTCTGTTCTGTTCTGTTCTGTTCTAGTCTAGTCTAGTCTAGTCTAGTCTAGTCTAGTCGATATTTATTCCAGTCTCCTATGCTATTCTATTCTATTCTATTCTATTCTATTCTAATTTATTCCAGTCTTCTATTCTACTCTACTCTACTCTACTCTACTCTACTCTACTCTACTCTACTCTACTCTACTCAATCTATTATTCTATTCTATTCTACTTCACTCTATTCTACTCTTATTCTACTCTACTCTATTATTCTATTCTATTCTATTCTATTCTATTTTACTCTACTCTACTTTTATTCTACTCTACTCTACTCCAATCCTATTCGATCCGATCCAATCTAAAGATATGCTGTATCTCATGTAGTTCTTTGACTCTTTGGCAGAAGGTCAAGATCCAATGAACACAAATTTTGCTGTGGAGGAAAAATCTGAAGGTGCTGAGTCAGAAACTTCTCACCCCAGCCAAAGCTCTGAATGGCTGCTGATTAATGAACACAATCTCTCTCTGATGAGGACAATGAGATACCAGAAGACCTTGTCTGAGTGCCAAATCTGAGAACTAAAAGACAATTAAAGGGAGCCTCTTATATCGCAACTCAAAAAGGGACATTAACATTTTTTAAAAATATATATATACTTTTTATTGAGGGTTTTAAATAGTTCAAATAATAGCAATTAAGAACAAAGCATATCTATATTTCATTCTAAATTTGTAGAAGTGATAAAGTTAAAAACTAACACTGCAAACTAAAAAGAAGAAATAGATAATAATACAGTTACTTTTTAATAAACCAGGGATAACAAACAAACCCATAGCTGAAAGGAATGTTTGAACTCGGCCCATATTTCTTTGCTGACTGGATGAGTTCACACAACATGCCAATCTATAATCCCAGATTAAACATTGCTACATTTATCTATCCACAAAAGATATAAACACATTTTAGTTTAACACAATGATCAGGATCTACTAACCCACTGAAACAATGGCTGGGAACTAACGGGACATTGCTCCAAAAATCACTCAACCCTGCTTTAATCTAGGCTAGTGTGTTCTTTGTCTCCAATAAACAGAATAGTAAATTATGTCAACAGATCACATTCTTAATTCTTTTCAGGTATAGTCTCCTCTCTGATGATTGTACTTTTGTGAGTGGGAGAAGATAGACCAAACTTACTGTCCTCATCTCTTTCATTATGTCTCTAGAAAAACCATTTATCACCGTCCTTTGATCTATAATTCCCATACCCACTTGATTTAGACGAGGGGTGTCAAACTCGATTTCATTCAGGCCGCATCAGGGTTGTGTTTGAACTCGGGGGGGGGGGGGCAGGTGGTTGTAGCCAGATCAACGTTACTCATGTGATGTCCCAGGCAGGGGTGGGTGTTGTGACTCAGCAGCAGCTTGCTGTGAGTTGCGTCGGGTTGCAGGAATAATGAGCAGCTGTTGCTCGTTAGGGTCGTCTTCTGCAGATAAAAGATGGATGGTGCCAGGCCTTAGTTGCAGAAGTCAACGTTCGTGGTTCGTCGTGTGTGGTTCATCGTTTTGAGATTCAAAGAGGCACTTGGATAAGTGATTTGCTTTCTGTAAACCTGGTTTGCTGTAAGAGCTTTTTGTTTTTGCATTATAACTTTTTGCCAGAGACCTTATCTACGTTTATTTTTGGGCTCGCAGCCAGCTTGAGCCAGGACTGATAAAGATATTTCCTTTGAAGTTCTGTCTGACTGCCGTTTGTGAACAAGCAAGGAGGGGGGGGCAGGTCAGAACAAGTGGGTGAGATACATTGTTCTCTTGCTCATAGCTTCATTGGGCTATGAAAGCCCCTTTGACATGACAAGGCAGTGAACCAGCTATATGCATATAGTCAAGGCTATGGTTTTCCCAATTGCAATGTATAGTTATGAAAGTTGGACCATAAGGAAGGCTGAGTGCCAAAGAATGGAGGCCTTTGAACTATGGTGCTGGTGAAGACTCCTGCAAGTCTCTTGTACAATACAATACAATACAATACAATACAATACAATACAATACAATACAATACAATAGCAGAGTTGGAAGGGACTTTGGAGTCTTCTAGTCCAACCCCATGTCTAGGCAGGAAACCCTATGATGTTTCAGACAAATGGCTGTCCAACATCTTCTTAAAGACTTCCAGTGTTGGGGCATTCACAACTTCTGAAGGCAAGCCCTTCCACTGATTAATTGTTCTCATTGTCAGGAAATTTCTCCTCAGTTCTAAGTTGCTTCTCTCCTTGATTAGTTTCCACCCATTGCTTCTTGTTCTACCCTCAGGTGCCTTGAATAGTTTGACTCCCGCTTATTTGTGGCAGCCCCTGAGATATTGGAAGACTGCTATCATGTCTCCCCTTGTCCTACTTTTCATCAAACTAGACATAACCAGTTCCAGCAGCTGTTCTTCATATGTTTTAGCCTCCAGGCTCCTAATCATCTTTGTTGATTTTCTCTGCACTCTTTCTAGAGTCTCCACATCTTTTTTTTTACATTGTGGCAACCAAAACTGGATTCAGTATTCCAAGTGTGGACTTACCAATTAATTATGAAGTGGTATTAACATTTCACATGATCTTGATTCTATCCCTCTGTTTATGTAGCTTAGAACTGTGTTGGCTTTTTTGGCAGCTGCTGGTGATCAAACTGGTCAGTCCTAGAAGAGATCAACCCTGACTGCTCTTTAGAAGGCCAGATCCGGTACTTTGGCCACTTAATGAGAAGGAAGGACTCCTTAGAGAAGAGCCTAATGCTGGGAACAACTGAGGGCGAAAGAAGAAGAAGGGGATGACAGAGAAGGAGGTGGCTGGCTGGAGCAGTCGGCATGAGCTGCAATGGACTCCATAGGATGGTAGAGGACAGAAAGGCCTGGAGGAACATTGTCCATGGGGTCCCAATGGGTCGGACACGACTTTGCAACTAACAACAACAATCAGCCAAGGAGATGAACAATGTAGCTTGGGCAGTTGTTGTCAGAACAGACTTTGGGGCAAGAAAAGATGAGTTTGCATGGCTCCCTGCAGCTTTGAGGCCTTGGAATAGGTGGAAAATAAACAATCCCGTTTTATATATTTACTGTATTATGCTTATTGTGTCTAACAAACAATCCCTGAAAAGTGACTGAAACAAACACATACCATACTAATGTGTATGTTTTAGTAAACAAATCTGGAATTCATCACACTGCATTGTGTCAGCAACCACCGCAACATCAACAACAAAACTCCCCAAGTTGTTTACTATACCTGCCAGCTTTTCAGAAAACCCAGGACTATAATGAGAATGTCACAAACCAGGTTGTCAGTTCTTAGCAAGGCTTCTGAAAGCGTTTCAAATTGACGGGGTGGTGGAAGGCCACAAATAAAACAAATAAAAATAAATGGCAAGACTTCCACAGCAAAATGGAGCACAGGCCCAGCTTTTACATTTGTTTTAAAAATAACATTCCCTTGTCATCTTGCAAGGATGATGGTTGTGAACAGTGGTGGGTTTCAAAAATTGTTCGAACCTACTCTGTGGGTGTGGCCTCTTTTGTGGGAGTGGCTTGCTGCCCATGTGACTGCATGGGAGTGGCTTGCCGCCCATGTGACCGGATATGAAGATGTCGATGACACTTGTCAGAACCACCTTAAATTACCTCACACACAGCACTGGCATGCATAAGAATATGATGTAAACTTGTTTTTTAAAAGGCATCTTTGGTTTGCGTTAAAACAACTTCAACACATGCAATGTTCTGATTGCACCACAAACGCAGTAGTCATCCTTACATTTCACAGAGGCACTGAGTTTTATAAATAGGAGCATGATAGTGTAGAATAATCATATCCAAGGACCAGTGGTGGGTTTCAAAAAATTTTGGAACCTCTTCTGTAGGTGTGGCCTGCTTTCTGGGTCCACTGATGGAACCTTTTCTAACCGGT